>NW_020884898.1:3798850-3852715 GCF_003945725.1 Corapipo altera | reverse complement strand
GCGGTGCCGCCCCGCTCACCGTCGGCGGCCGCCGCCCGCCCGCCCCGCCCGGTGCCGCGGCGCCGGCGGGAGCCGCTTCCTCCCGGCCCCGCGTCCCTTCCGCACTGCGCCGCCCGCCCCGGAAGGCGGGGGGCGGGCACGGCGCGGAGGGGCGGGTGTGGGGCTGCGCGGAGGCGCGGCCGTGTGTGGTGAACGCGTTGGGCCTTCGGTTCTGCCGAGTGCTTCTTGCGAGGAGCAAAACCCGAGGGGCAGGCTGGGGAGCGGCCCTGGGGGCTGGGACGCGGCGCTGTGTGAAGGGCGCCGGGCACAGGGCTGTGAGGGCGGGCGCTCCGGGTGCCCCGGGTCGGGTGGGAGGACGGAGAGCCGCCTAAAGCCGGACCCTTCCCGGCAGCAGGAATGGAACTACGGAATGTCCTGAGCTTGAAGGATGATCCGCGGGGATCATCGCAGTCCGACTGCTGGCCCTGCACAGGACACCCCAGCAATCCCACTGTCACTGAAAATAGTCGGGAAGAACTGAAACCCTCCAGCACTACCTTTTAAGTGTTGGCGAGTCAGGCATTACTTTATTCTGGCCAGAAACAGGCAGCAAATCATTCCAGCTACCTATGACCCTTTCAAGACTTTTCAAGTATTTATACATTTTAGGAAATAAATTAATGTTTGTTGGTTCTAAGTTACACGATTCTCTTCATTTTATTAGTATTCTGTCCTTCATTGACTAATTTTGGTCCTCATTCTTTGGTCCTCTTATTTTCCTTAGAGAGTCTCCAACTTGCAGGCTGTAATGTCTTAGTTATTGCCCTCTGAATCTGCTGGTTATTCCAACGTGTCTTTGAAGGACCATAAATTTAAGATCCCAGGTGTTCAATCCTCAGCTCCCTCAAGCTTTGTTTATTGAAGCTTATTAGAGTTTCAATAGCTTCAATCCAGAGAAACTCAAAGCCTTGGTGATTTAAAGATCAAATCAACAGGAGTCTGTAAGAGGAAAAGAACCTAGCTACCTGCTACCATTAATTAAAATTTTGGGAAAGTTGTATCATTTCCAACAATTCACCCCTTTGGAAGTGATCTTAACTATTCCTTTTAAGATTATTTCCACTTGACTTCACTGAGTATTTAGCAAGACTTAAAACACTAAAATGCAGTAATAATTATTAATAATTTTCAACACAAGCAACCTCTGGATGTATTAAATTTTGGAGCACAGATTCAGATTTCGAAGTTGGCCTCCTGAAAGTGGATGACAGTGCTTTACCTTGTGAAGGAAAGCATCTACACCAGTGTTGGTGGTGCAGATGAGAGGTTGCCCAGGGAAGGTGAAGGGAAGGAGCAGCTTTCTCTCCTGGCACCTTTAGATGCTCAGATCTTATTGGCTCCACACTGAATTCGCATCCCTTGTATCGCACCACACACACCCTGGAGCTCTGCCCTTTCCCTCTCAGCTCTCTGTACATTCCTAGTCTTTCACTATCACAGAGCCTAGCTTCAAAACTGAAAATATCCAGCAGCTGCTCCCACACGAAAGGTCCTGGAACAAAAAGCTGGCCTTGACCTTCCCCTTGCAGCCTGTACCCTACAGCAAACACCCTGGTTCCCTCTACTTTCCCTCTCAGCTATAGACACCATCACATTCTCTCAATCTAAAAAACTAACCCAAAAAGTTTCCATCTACATCTTGCACAGAAAAATGTGCCAGGACAGAAGCAGTTGCTAGACCACCCCACTCCTCACAGCCTAACATTGGTGCTCTGCACTTTTCTTCCCAGCTAGAAGTGCCATCTCATTCCTTTACAGTCTCAGAAGTCCCCCTCCCAATCTGAGTCATCAAGCCACTGCTCCCAAAAATAAGGTTCTAGAATAAAAAGACAGTGAAAAATTATGGCAGTACATTTATTTACGCAAAGAAAGCACTTGGCACTTATGTTGTTGGTGCAGATGAGAGGCTACCCAGGGGATGTAAAGACCAGCTTTTTGTCCTGGCATCTCCAGTGTGGGAGCAACCCCCTGACATACTCTATTTGCAGGTGCCATCCAAATTTTGGATGTGAGCTCCTGAAACAGAATAACACTATGGGTGCAGCCAGATCCCCCCTCATAGAGCTGTCCTGCACCATCACCAGGGCCAGCACTGGAGGACAACAACAGGTCAGGGACCTCCAAAATCCTGCAACCCCCAAAAATGCACTCAGGGAGCTCCAAACCTCCCCCCGTCTCCCATAAAATCCCTCTCCAACCCCCAATCTCTCCCATGTACCCCCCATCTCTCTTGTCCCTTTCCCCAGCCTCCCCCAACCCTCCTGCTCAGGATACACCCAAACCCCTCTGTACCCCTGAAGTACCCTCACAGGCCCACTCCAAAGCCTCTGTGCCCCCAGATCCCCTCTCAGGACCCCCCAAACCCCTTTGTGTTCCCCAAATCCCCTCTCAGGACCACCCTAAATCCCTTGGTGCCTCTCAAATCCTTTTTCAGGACACCCCAAACTCCTTGGTTAGGAGGTACCTGACACCCACGCCCCCCCCGAGTCTAATGGGCTTGGGGGCCCTGGGCGTTACAGGGGTGCCTGACACCCCCCCGCAGGGAATATGAGGGTCATATAGAGGGTCATATATAATTTATATAATCTCATCCCTATGGGGCAACTCTGGGTCCCCTAGGGGGATTGGAGGGTGTCCTTCTGGGGGGCCCACATCCCTATAGGGTGCCCCACACACCCCTCCCCAATGCTTTGTTAATGACTCCTCGTTATAAAATAATTAGAGAAAAATCCACAGTGATGGGGGCGTGGCTCCTACCTGTCTGTCACAATAGGGAGATATGGGTTGAGGACCCTGAAATACCCTCTGGGAACCCCAGATGCCCCCCAGACCCTTCTGTGCCTCCTAAACTGTGAACTGGGACCCCCTGGGACCACAGTCCCAGGTCTGGGGTGACATCATGGAGATACCATGGTGACATTGCCCTCCAATACTGTGTTGACACATGTTGGTGATGATCCTGAAAAACTGGGGTAAATTTGACTATGTGACTTCTGGTGACCCCATGACCTGGGAGATTCTGCAATCGCAGATAGCCTCATTAGGAACTGACAATGGGGAAAACAACCAGAAAATGGGTCTGTAGAATACAACACAATTTTACAGTCAGTGTCATTTTGTAGGAGGCAGGAAAAAATGGGATGCAGTCCCTGAGGGAGATTTTTTGCTTTAAAAACTAACTGGGATGTAAAGAAAAATGGGGCCATGCTGCAGGAATCCCAAAAGAATGCAGAGTGTGATTAAAACCAGGATGTCAACTTGTCATCCCAAGTAGGGGCACATTCAGGCTCTCATGTCCTAGCAGAGTCCCGTGAGGAATGGACACAGCTTAGAAAAGGCTCAGGAAGGAGGAGTTAGGAAAACAGAAGGGTTAGATCAAAAGAGGCAGGAATTGTGGCAGGAATTGGGCTGAACTGAAGGGGACCTCTATTTTATGTAAAATGCACAATTCCCTATTCTTGAGGAATTCCACGTGCATAGTCTGCTCCAGGGGCTTTCAAATAATGGGAGGATGAAAAGTGCTGGGCTACAACCGGGAGCAGCAACAGGTGGAATTGCTGCTCCTGCCTCAGGGATGGTGGAAGAGACTCCAGGGATGGCAGGGTGTGGTCAGCCAGGGATCTCAATTCAGCCCAGCAATGCCAAATGCTTTGGTATTTAAGCAGCCAAACCCAACAGCCTCCAGCCCTGCGCTGGAGGGCACCTGGCCCTGCCGGTGGTATGTGGTAAATCAGAGGGACACATTTCTCTTTTCCTGTCTGCTGGGATTAACTTCCTGGGACATGGCTTTCTTTTACACTCCAGTCTGGCCCTACATGTGTCTGCTGGAAGGTGGTAGAGATGAAGGGGTGAATGGCCAGGTTAATTTGGGATAATAGAGCCGTGATGTTTGGCTGTGCTGAGAGGTGCAGGTTGGTCATCATTTGTGAGTCTGAGGATTGGTTTGAGGGTTCAGGACCCCAGGGAGCCGAGCTCTTGGTGTATCTCCAGCTCTCCCAGGGATGGAGCTGATGCAGGGCTGGGTGACAGCCTTGGGCTGGGCTTACTGCAGGCACTGGCCACAGCACAGATGCAGTGGAGGACTGGGAGGATTTGGGATTTTTTGGAGTCTGCTTTGGGACTTCTTGGACATGAGGGTTGGGCTGGATGGAGTGATGAGTTTATGCTCATGTCCACACAGTTGTACAGGTCACTGGGATCTGGTTAAAACTCCAGTTACCCTTGTGTTCAGGAATGCAGGGTCTGAGGGATTGTATTTCCCTGTGGGTTTCCAGGCCACCAGGAATAAAGAGGAAATGTGGTGCCAGACTGTGTGTTTGCTCCTCTTAAAGCAGCATTGTGTTTTCACCTTGAAATTTGGGGTAGTTTTGTTTGTTTAGGGTTTTTTTTTCCCAATTGAATCAGGCCTTCCATGAACAACTCATGTTGTCCTACACAACTGCTTTGGTTATGGGTGTAGGAAGACATTCCCCCTGGAAGTGACCAAGCAACTCATTAGGACAATGCCCTATTTGCAAATCTATCGGTGGGGGGCTGAGAGGGGCCAGGCGATCTTGAAACCAGTCTGGCTTCAAGCCCAAATTAATGTCTTTTCAAAATGATGGAAATTGGTTTCATTGAAATATCCGAGGTGCCACATGCTTTCCCCAGCAAGAGCTCAGAGTCAGCCCCATGGGAAGTGGTTAGTGCCAATTTTCCTGATCCCTCAAGTGCACCAGTGCACTTGCACCCAAACATGCCCAAGGTGCCAAGTGCCGACAGGAGGCAAATACAGAGGGTGCACAGGAGGAGTTTGCACTGAACCTGTAATCCCAGACCTGGAGCTGTGTTTTATGCATCCCAGGAGATTCTGCCTCACTCAAACACTGTTTGAAGCTCAGCATCCCTCCTGCTCCCTTGGACTTGTTGCTCCCTTTGTTGCTCTTCCCCATATTATTATGATTATTGTTGTAAGTAACTCCTCCTTTTCTTCACAGAGATGGTGCTTTAGGAAAGACTCCCTGGCCTGGGGAAGGTGCTTTTGGCTCCCACCACATTCCCAATCCCCGAGACCAGCAGGACCTGTGCTGTCCCCAGCAGGTCAGGCAGAGGTGCCTTTCCTTCCTTACCTGCTACAGTTTGGCTTTTCGAGGGTTCTCTGGTGGTCTGAGAGAGAAGTTCATGGAGGAGCCCACTGTACTCATCCCACTCTGCACTGCATGTTCTTCTCAGGTAGATGTACACTGAAGCACTTTCAGTCTGGCAGAGTCCAGTGTCCACTACAGCTCCTGTAGAGTAAAACAGGCCAAGTCAAAACCAGTTACTGGATTAACCCTTCTCTTTGCAGCCTTTCAACTACACACTACACCCTGGGGCTCTGCTCTTTCCTTTTCACGTAGATGGACTCTCACCTTCTCTTGCACTATCGCGCATCTGACTTGCTAACCCTAAGGAGTCCAGCAGCTGAGCCCATGCCTGTTCTTTCCATGTGCAGTGCAATGTGGGGGGTGTACAGTTTAAAGGCTGCAAGGGGAAAGTGACTGTCACTTAATTAGGAGTGCCTAGAAATTTGCAATTAGAAGGGGTAGGTCAGCGAAAGCTTTCTCTCTTGGCACACTTCTCTTTTTTGGGCTGTATCTGGAAACTGCTCAGTTTCGATCGAGGCTGTAAGACTGAGAGTTTGGATGGTAGGAATAGGTGAGAAGTGTCTTTGGTTTCTGGGAAAGAGTAAAATCAGCTGTGAGTTTTCCTTCTTGGACATTTGGCATGGGCTCAGCTGCTGGACTCTTTATAGTTAGCAAGTGAGATCTGTGAGAGTGGAAGAGAAGGTAAGAGTCCATCTATGGGAAAAGGAAAGTACCTAGACCTATTGTCTTAGTTTAACGAGACAAAAATATTTGCTAAGAAGGGTGAGATAGGAGAAAAACCAAGCTCCTCCTTCTGAGTAACTATAACTTCGAAATTAAGAGCTCCAGTCAAAAAGGTGTGGAAAATAAGAGCTCTTTAGTAAAGAATGCACATATATATATATATAGGTAACACCACAAAACAAGCAGCAGCCCCGTAACCAAACTCCCACCCAAAACAAGGAGCTGCTTTTCGCCCCTCGGCGCAGTCACAGCCGCGCCCAGCAGGGGGCGCTGTCGGGTCCCGGAGGTGCCGGTTTTTGGGGAACGAGGGAGCGGTTCCCACTTCCAGCCGAGCCCCAAAGGGCGGATCTCAGCCGCGGCAGCTGGGCTGGGACCCCAGGGCGAGCCCCCCACAGGGACTATCTGACTGTATGGCAGAGAGGGGGCGGCTGAAGCCCTTCCCCAGGCAGCGCCAGCCCCGGGCAGTCCGCGCCGCGCCCGGGGCTCTGGAGGCGGCAGCCGGCAAGGGACGGAGGTGCCGGTCCGTCCAGGGAAAAGCGGGGAGAGCGGGGGACAAATGGGAGCTCCTTTGGTCCTCAGCAGCTCCGAGGAGGCGTCCAGGCAGTGGGTAGAGGCGAAACCGGGACCTCCCTCGGGGCTTGAAGAAGCCAAAAATGACCCGGACAAAAAAACCCCCAGTAAATCCGAAGACCCTCTCTCCACACCCAGGAGGAAAATAAAGTGCAGTCCCCTGAAAGAAAAAAAAACCTCTCCCAAAGGCATTATAAACCTAATCCAGGTGGGATTGCAGGGATTGACCCCAGGTAAAGGTTTGATCCTCCGTGTTCATTAAAGATGTTGAAATATTTCTGCTGGGATTCAGTTAGGATTCCTAAGATCAGGAATCATACTGCTTCTGGTATGTTTAAGGAGACAAGAAGGGAGAACACTCTCAGGCGAAGATAAACTCACCCACTGACCCCGAAATAAAGGGATATTTGCTTTAAAAATTAAAGGATGTTTCTATAAAAGGGAATTTTGCTGATGGAGAAGGTTTTTCAGTGAGCCTTCTCATCCCAACGCTTCTCTGGTGTGGTAAGAACTGGATTCTTATCTTTAAACCTGTGAAGATTTGTTTTATTCTGAATTATCATATTATCAGGGATAGAAACCCATATTCCATATTTTCATTCCAGGAAATGCTCACACCGGTTTGTGGATGGGGGGTCACCTCCTCTGACCAGCTGCGAGGTCTCTTTCGCTTTGGATAAGGTTTGGCTATGGATGTGGCAAGCTTCAAAATCCTGCCCTAATTATTATTGCCACACTCATTAATAACCTGTGACGACCTTTGGCAGCCTCCAGGTAGATCCAAACGGCAGGGGCCAGTGGGAAACGGGGGAGCTCCGGCGGGCGCGCCGAACCAGCAGGAGCCGGCGGCTGCAGTCCCGGGGTGGAAGGAACGGGGCCGCGGCGAAGCCGACCCGGGCAGGGCACCGGGAAGCCCGCAGGTGCTCGGGCGAGCAGAACCGGCGGGAGCTCCCGCAACCAGCCCGCAACTGGCGAGAGAGGCGAACGGCGTAAATGGCTGCGCTTTTATTCCTCCAGTTCTCACGCGGTTCCCGCAGGAGCTCGGTTCCAGGGGTCCCCCCTGCACCGCCCCGTCCACTCGGGACCGGCACCCCCGGGCACGGCGCGGCGCATCCCCGTCCCCAGGCAGTTCCTTGGGTTTGGGGAGAGGGCTGCTGAGCCCCGCCTTGCGCCTCTGTCAGCGAGAACCCCCTCATGGTGGCATGGAAAAAATACAAGAGAATTTAAACTGTAACAGCTGGTGTTGGTGACTGTGACAGACCTGAATAATTAGAGGTTAATGGGGAATTTATTCAGTGCACCAGAAGTGAGAGAGAAAATCAGCTTGATCAGACCCCATAGGGGTGGTTTATTGGAAGTGCTAATAAGGAGTAACAGGAATTGCCACAGCCCCCATCTCTCGCCTTGGTCCCGCCTGCCCGCACTGCTGCCCCTGGGAAGCGCTGCTCTTCCCAGCTGGAAAACCTAGAAACATTTCTTTTCTTACTTCCTAAAACTCCTCTCTGGAAACTTCTACTCTCCCATAATTCTCCTCAAACAGCGTCGTTTCTCCTTCCGTCTCTCCAGAAGTGGCATTGCTGCTCCTTGGCGTTTCCACAATTAATATAATTGATGCTGAGCCTCTCTGGGATGGTGAGAGGGTCCAGAGTGGGGTCAGGCCAGGGCTGGACTGAGATCAGGCCAGGGCTGGCCGTAGCAACACTGCCGCGCGCTGCAGCTGCTCATAGGACACGAACATGACCACATTCCAGGAGCCCAACCGCAGGAAGGATGGGATGAAGCTGTGCCGGGAAAAGCAACACTGGAGAGGATGTACCAGGGACAATCCCCTCCCCAAAGCCCCGCTCGTGGGTTGGGATATCTGGAGTTCAGTGCCGCGTGGCCACACGGCCGTCGTGGCGAGTTTGTGGGTGTTCAGTGGGGTGTTCTCAACTCACCCCTTGTAGAGGCCGGCGAGGCCATCCTGCTTGAGCAGAGCCAGGAGGCAGCTCAGGGCATTCTCGTAGTGCCCAGGGCTGGCGTTCATGTACCGTGTCTTCACCACATCTACTGGTGATGCCACCACTGTGGCACAGAACCCAGCGCCAAAGGCAGCCACGAAGTGGCATGGAACGTTGTCTAAAGGCAGGGAGGAGACAGGGTTGGATGTTGTGGGGACAGGGAAGGCCCCGCCCATGTCCCCCCTCATGGGGTGTTGTCTAAAGGCAGGGAAGAGCCAAGGGTTGGATGTTGTTGGGACAGGGATGGCGCCTGGCTGCATCCCCCCTCATGTCATTGAGGATGTTGTGAGGACAAGGATAGCGTCTGGCCGCATTCCCCTGTCACGGGACGTTGTCTAAACATGGGGAAGAGCCAAGGGTCGGATGTTGTTGGGACAGAGAGGGCCCTGGCCACGTCATCCCTCACAGGATGTTGTCTAAAGGCAGGGAAGAGCTGGGGTTGGATGTTGTGGGGACAGGGAAGGCCCCCCCCATTCCATTCTCACCTGCCATGAGCCCTGTCCGCAGCAGCACATCCTTGAGGAGGTCGTAGGTGACGAGCTCCCCGCAGTTGATGATGGCATTGCGGGCAATGTTGGGCAGCGTTCCTGGGTAGCAGAGGGGGGGCATTGGGAATGGGGATCACAGCTCCTCCTGGAGCACCCTGGGCAGGTACCCCAGCCCTGCTGTCCCCTTCCTCGTCCCCATTTCCATTTCCATTCCCATCCAATCCCTTCCCATCCCTTTCCCCCGTACCTCTCCAGAGCCCGCGGACCCCTTCCTCCCTGGCAATGGTGCGATAGGCATCCACAGTGCCACTGTACTGGCGGGCCCTGTCCAGTAGTGCCCCGTTGGCTTGGAACCGGACCTTGACCACATCGGTGGGCTGGGCACAGGCCACAGCCACGGCTCCCGTGGTGCAGCCTGCCAGGAGCCGCGCAGCCAGGCCTGTGTCTGGAGAGGGCAGGTGCTGGGATCCCCGGCCCTGTGAGAACCCCCAACCCCATGGGGACCCCAGGGCAAGGGGGACCCTGGGCTGTGTGGGAACCCTGGACCTGCAGGGATCCTCAGCCCTGTGGGCACCCTGGGCTATGGGGGGACCCTGGGGCAAGTGGGGACCCCAGCACTTCACCAAGGATCATCTTGGGGGTTTGTGCCCCTCCAAGTTGATTGCTCACCCCAGGGTGGGCTGTGCCCCTCCAGGGTAGGGTTGTGCATTGGGATGGGGGGGTGCAGGGATGTCCGGACCACCTGAACACTCACTCTCGGCACCCTTGGGGGTGTAGAGCTGCTTCACAGAGTCATAGAGCCCAATGCGGATCGAGGCGAAGCTCATCTGGCGCTGCAGCCCAGCTGCCAACCCTCTGTACAGGCTGCGGGGTCCCTCCGTCTTCACCATGGTGCTCAGCGTCCCCAAAACACCCCGGTACTCCACGGAGCTGGTGGCCTGGGGGATCCTCACCTCGCCCTGGATCTGCAGGGTGCCAACTGTGTCACCGCGCCTTCTGTTCCCCTCCAAACGCCACCAGCTCTGGGGCGGAGCTGGCATGGGGAGTCCCACTGTAGCAGGGTGTTCCCTCTGCCCGTGGGATTTTGGGGGGCCCGGCGGGTCATACCTGCAGGCGCACTTTGGCGGTGTCCAGGGGGAAGGTGCAGAGGTCAGCGATGCATCCGGCCATCCCCGCGCTGATGAACTTCACGGCGGTGCTTGGGGGCACCTCGGGGGGCTTCAGACCCACCATGGTGGCAGAGGGGCTGGAGGGAGGGGAGGGGTTTGTGGAGGATCCGGGATGCTGCGACAGATGGGGCTTCACGCAGGTCTGGTGATGGAGGTGATGATGTGCCGGGGTGGTTTCTGCTGGCTTGGGACAACCCCAAACCCCATATCCGGCCCTGTTTCCTCGCTTGCATCCCCGGGGAAGTTGAGGCACGGGGCTTCCTTGCTCAGCATGGGATTCACCCATTCCCACCCTCCCCTATCCCGCCCCAGCCATAATGGAAGTTTCTCAGTGAGAGCTTCTCCCGTGTTCCCCCCATGGCCTCACCGTAGGGACCTCGGCACCGCTTCTTGGCTCCTGCCTTGCTCAGGCAGCACCCTGAGAGCCGACTCCTTGGCCCCACCCTTATATAGCACTCAGGATGACATTCCAGCAGCCACGGATTGGATCGGGTGACAGGGAAACAGTTCCCCCTGTGGCATTTGAGCTGATGGGAGTGGGGTCACCTGGTACCCATGACAGGGTTGTTGTTTCAACCCTCTGCCCACACCAAGGGCTTAGGCATGGGAAGCAGGGATCCTGCCCAAATCCCCAGTGCCCATTGGAGCAATGCTGTGGGGAAGCACCCAGCAATGTCCAGGTGGCCACTGGGACTGCAGGGACTGGGGAGGAATGTCAGGTTTTAACCTAAAAGTGCTCTAGGAAGAATGAGATGTAGCAAACACTTGCCCAAAAAAACCACCACCCTCACAACACCCTTCAGAGCGTGGCTGGGCACTGGGGCTGAGGCTTCCGGGGAGGACAAGGCTCCAGACAAGAGGCTGGAGGCCAAGGCGGAGTGCAGAAATGCCCCTTTAACTCCAGTTTTAAAAACTTCAAGAGTTTAACCCTTGGTGTTCCTCAGCACCACGCTCACAAAGCCCGAAGGGATGGGCCACATCCCTCTGGATGTGCCAGGAACCTCCATGCTCACACCTGAGCTTGCCTCGCATAAGAGGGACTTTGAGTGGTCCTGATCCCCTGAAACCACCTTTGCTCCATCCCATGGGCTCCAGGAAAAAGCTGCCTGGCACTGACACCCTTTTCCAGTTGGCTCCTGCCTTATTTTCCTGCCCGTCTGCGCTGCTGACCTAAACCCAAGAGGAAGGTGCTGTTTATCTCATGCCCGAGGGGTCAACACTTGTCACCTCCTCTGCGACAGTGTTCCCAGCCCAGCTGGCATCCTGCCTGGGTTTTTTTGGGAATGCAACTGGGAGAAAGCAGCCTGCACATCACTCCTGTCCCTGCAGGGGACACTGAGCATGTTTACCTCCCATCCCGACCCGGCAAGAGCAGGAGGGAAAGGGGCCGGGATCACAGGCAAGTTGTGCCAGCAGTGAATTACACATTTAGGCTGTCCCCTGGGAAAAACAACACTACAGAGGGAGGAGGAAATGGGGCTGCTGACCCTTTGGCTCCTTTAAATCCTGAATTCCATGTATGATTTGAAAAGCAGCTTGAATTGGGAGCAACTTGTCCCATGCAGCTGTGCTGCACAGTGATACTGAGTTCCTTGGCAAAGCAGTGACCTTTCCATGTGTTCCCAGCGAGCCCAGCTTCCAGCAGCATTTCTCCACCCTGGAAGCTTGTGGAAGAAGGAGTCCTATTCCCTTTTGAGGGGGACACTTTGCACTAGCTGACAAGAAACCAAGGGAATTTTATTGAAACACAAACACTAGAAAGAGAGCAGTACAAAAATAACAGCTCTGTTGGCATCAAAGTCTGTTCTCCAAAAGGTGCAGGACATAAAAATATACAAAAATAATTTAGGATAAAAAAATTTCATCTTTCTAGTCCCCCCCCTTTTGTACACCCAGCAGTGTTTTACAGTGCCCTTGGCCTGTGTTCACACAAGCACTTTGGGCATCTCTAGAAACTGCAAATTGTGCTGCCCACCAGCTATTTTTGAAAGGGTGATTTCACAGGAATACATCCCCAAATTAGACTACGTGGAGAGCTCATGGGTCACCCACAGGGGTGCATCTCTTCGGGGACCTGCCCCTGCAAGACACACGGTCTTGCAGCTCCCTGTGGGTGATCAAAGGTTTTAAGCCCCTCTAATTAGGGGATGCCAATTAACCAATCAATTGGGCAAACTAAAAGCAGAGCCTGAAAGCTGTGGCTTTCACCTCCCCTCTACTGGAGGACCCAGAGGTTGGGATCGGGAAGCTCCGCTGTGGATGGTCTCTCATGAATGCTATTCCTTCTTGGAGAGCTGAGCTGAGAAGATCCTGGCAATTCTTTGGGCTTCTTCTTCTGAGAGGTTGGGTGTGGGCTTGGGATGATTTGGCCTTCGGTATGGGATCCCCCCTGGCACTGCTCCGCTCCTTCTCTCCTGTGGAGAGAAGGGATCAGGTGTGAGAACTCTGCCAGCATCTGGATTTGGGTTGTGGCAAACCACGGGGAAACCAGTTGGATACACAGGAAAAACCACCACAATGAGAAAGGTCCCAACCCTTAACTCTGACTTTGTGAAAGTCCATCCTAAGCCAAAGCCTCCCTCTGTGAAGCCAAAGGAATGACACTGGCATAGCCACTGGGATCTGACTCTCTGGGTTTTGGCTTCCAATTATTATTTCATTTCTTTAATTTGCAGAACCCTAAAGACAAAACCCCCTTGCAGTGGAGAAGCAATGCTCTGGCACAACAAATCCAAGCTGGCTGACAGGACAAGGCAGGGAATGGGTTTAAACTAAAAGAGGAGAGATTTAGATATTGGAGAGTGATTCTTCCCTGTGAGGGTGGTGAGGCCCTGGCACAGGTTGCCCAGAGAAGCTGTGGCTGCCCCATCCCTGGAAGTGTCCAAGGCCAGGTTGGACAGGGCTTGGAGCAACCTGTTCTAACGGAAGGTGTATCTGCCCATGGCAGAGGGGTGGAATGAGATGAGCTTTGAGGTCCTTTCCAACCCAAACATATGATTCCAGGACAAATGGGATGGGCCAGTTTAATGGACTGATTAAACAATGGAGTCTGCTTCTCCACCATTTTAAGCATGGAGCTAAAAAGCCTTGATGTCACAGCTGGGCTGCTGCAGGAGCCGAGCTACTTGCCAAAGCTCCAGGAGGCAAGCCAGCAGAGGCAGGTAGATGAGCAAAAAAAGATAAAAACTTGTTACAATCAAGAACACGGCCAGGAGTTACTCTCCCAAATAAAGTATGCCAGGCAGATCTTGCTTGGAGACTGGGGAACCAGCCAATAGACACTCAGGGCCCACCTTGGTACCAGCTGACCTTTGCTGGGATACTGGTGAACTGGCCAGTGGGCATCCAGGGGCTACCATGGTGAGCGTATTTAGGGCCATGCCCGGGGCCTGCTGGGGGGCTGTTTGAGGACTGCTAGGGGAGCTGCTGCCACTCTGTTACTCTGCCAGTTCAGCTCCTTCCTAGGAGGCTACAAGGCAACTAGGGAAGAAGCCCAGCAGAGATCTACCAGCTTGCAAGCCAGTGGCACTTAACTCCTGTCCCCTGTGCTTTTAACAGTTACCCTTAGCTTTTTTCCTACTTTTCTGTTTTCCTTCTTTCTCTCTGCTCTTTTGTGTTACAAAATAAAGTTGAATTATCGTTTTGGGATCCAGCATCTGGCCTTGTTTGTGCCTTAATCTCGCTTACAGGAATGGTTTAGAACCTGGTTCCACTCTGCATCTAAGTGGATCAGAACAGCCAGGCACAGCTGAAGGGACCCCAAAGGAGCATCCCCCAAGAGGAAAACCCCTGGATTAAGCAGTGTCACCTCCTCTGTGGTTTGTTGGCAGCCTTCCAGAAGCCTGGCTTTGTCCTGGATGTTCCTGCAGCACTAAAGACAGGTAATTTCAGCTACAAAGAAACTCATGTTTCTCCCCAGCGAGAGCCACCTCATGCATATGAAGCACTGAGAAAGCCATGATCTGGCTCTGGGAGCCTTTAGAGGATGAAGCTGTGGGGCCAGGAAAGGCTCCTGTGAAGCCGATCCACCAGTCTGGCCTTTCACCTACATCACTGCTTCTCTGAGTCCCAGGAAAGGTCTTTTGAGGTGACCAGCTCCCTCCCAAGAAGGAGGGACTAGGATTCTGTTTCAGTGAGCTCCTCTCTGATGTTTAGAGGCAAATGGCTTTTTTAGGAACAAGCAAGTCCTTGTGTTTGGTTAACTGTACATTACAGGCTCAAGTGACAGTGTGCAGATAAATATACTTTAAAACACTTCCCATTTTATCACACTGAAATAACATACATGGATAATTAGGAGAATCTTTGCTTTGTTCTTGTTTCTTCGTAACAGTTCTCCAGGATGATTTTCCTAAAACAAAATGTCAGGAGCCAAGAGAGGTTAAATGCAGACCTGGCAACAGTGGAAGCTTAAAAACCAGCAGAGAGAGCTGCTCTCTGCAGAAAGCACCTCTCTTGGATAGCACAGGACTGTCCAGAGAAGACCAAGTCAGTAGCTCATTCTTCCCACGCTGTTTTCTGCCCATGTGTCCACAAACAGCCAAAACATCAGGAGCAGCTGGAGAGGGGCAGTAACCAGACTCAGTGCTGATCCTGGAGTTCATCACTATGCAGCTCTCTAGAAAATTCCCCAGATCTGCTAATTAACCCTGTTTCAGAGGTGCATGAAACTGCACTTCCCACCTCTCACAGTTCCCCTCTTCCATGTGCCACACATGTTGTTGTGCTCAGCCAGGGATGGAGAGCCAGCACCTCTCGTTTTGAAAGTGAGGAATAGAATCCCAGACTTATTTGAATTGGAAGGGACCTTAAAGATCACCTTGTTCCAACCCCCTGCCACGGGCAGGGACACCTTCCATTAGACCAGGTTGCTCCAACCTGGCCTTGAACACTTCCAGGAACGGAAACCACGATACAGGAGCAGGTGTTTGATGCTATTTGACCTCACCGAGGTGAAGGAGAGCAGTTTGTTTGCTCCCTAAGTCAGTAAACAAGGTGTGCTCAAAAAACATGTCACTAACACGTTGTTTCAGATAGAAGTGGCTAAAATAGACCTCCTCTCATTTTCACACCTCCGTTCCAATGTGCAGGATGCAGAGGTGTTAGGATGTGTGTATCTATCCCAAGGATGTTCCTAAAAATGAACTTCCAGCTGCAGGAAAGGTTTAGCAGCTCTCCTTGCTGCTTTTCTACATGTACAGGCATGAATCAAAGTGAGAGAGGTTTAAAAGCACTGTTAACACTCCCAGCTCGCACAGATAACCAGAGTCATGGATCATGCAATTGCTGAGGTTGGAAAAGATGCAAAAGATCATCGAGTCCAGCCATTCCCCAGCATTGCCAAAGCCACCACTAACCCATGTCCCCAAGTGCCACATCCACATGGGACTCCAGCCTGTGCCAGTGCTGGACAACACTTTTAGGGAAAGAATTTTCCCAATATCCAACCTAAACCTACCCTGGTACAACTTGAGGCCATTTCCCTTGTTCCTTGGGAGCAGAGCACAACCCCCACTTGGCTCCATCCTCCTGTCAGGGAGTTGGAAAAGAGCAAGAAGGTTCCCTCTCAGTGTCCTTTTCTCCAGGCTGAATTCCCCCCAGTTCCCCTGCTCCTGCTGCTCCAGACTCTTCCCCAGCTCCATTGCTCTTTTTTTGGACATCAAACCTCCCTTTTGATCCATCAAACAGGCAGTTTCCACTCATCAGTTTTCACCTCCTACATGTTTTCCAGAGCACACATCCAAAATGTTGTGTTTACACCATTCCTCACCCCAGGAAAAAGCTCATCCAGACTCCGACCTGAGCACACACAGAGCCCATCCCAGGATTCTCCCTCTCTCTCTCTCTAAGACTTCAAGTGTCTGGTGCTCAGGCAGGAAGCTCCCACATTCCATTGGGAAAGGGATTGTGCACTGAGGATCACACTTCACTTTTCTTTTTATAGGAATGGCAGTGACACTGACACCAGCTGAGAATTATCCAGGGCCTGGATTAAAGCAAACAGATCCATGAGCATTTATAGGTCATGGAGAGGGTAGGGTTTGGAGCCAGGGAATATTTCAGGACTGTGGCTCAGCAGGTTTGCTGGTGGTTTTGTTTGTGCCCAGGGAAGAAGGAGAGCAAACAGATGTGTGTTAACAGGCTACAACCTCCCCTGGGAGTTGCACCTATTCCTGCTTTCCACGCAGGAAATCAAGTAGACCCAGCAGATCAAGAAGACACAATACAACCAAAAAAGGATGTTTTGGCTGTTGCTGCCATCAACATTTTTAGAACATATAAAACCTGTTATTGTGAATTTGCCCAAGGGTGTGTCTAATTCCCACTGAAGGTAAATCTATCTACACAAATAAGAATTTTTCTAAGTAAAACTGGGTTTTTTATCCTTTTGGAATATTCCTAGAGGTGAGGGGGGAAAGAAATATAAAATATTTGGAGTGGGACTTTTGAACAAGGGCTTGGAGTGACAGGACAAGAGGGGATGGCTTCCTCCTGCCAGAGGGCAAGGTTAGATGGAACATTGGGAAGAAATTCTTCCCTGTGAGGGTGATGAGGCCCTGGCACAGGTTGCTCAGAGAAGCTGTGGCTGCCCCATTCCCGGAAGTGTTCAAGGCTGGACAGGGCTTGGAGCAACCTGTTCTAATGGAAGGTGTCCCTGCTCATGGCAGGGGGTGAGATTGGATGAGCTTTAAGGTCCCTTCCAACCCAAACCACTCTGGGATTCCATGATTCTTTTTCAGGCTGTTTGTTGATCACTCCCAGATAAGATGATGCATTGATTTCCCTCTGTATGACCTACAAACCAAACATTCTAAGGAACCTTTATGTCACTGGAAACAGTTTCCTTGACGAATCAGAACAGAATAAGGCAGGATCTAATAGCTCTGAACTCATGGAACCCTGTGGTTTAACACTAATACCAGTTTTACTCAAATTTCCTCTCTGGGCAGTTCTGAGCTGAGTGGCTGGAAATGCAGCCCCAAAAATGATTAATAATTAGGTAGACTATTAGCAAGACACTATTTGGATATAGCTAATCTCAAACCAGCCTCATTCCAGGATTAGCTGCAGCACTTGTAGGGTCTGCTGAGACAGGACTCTGTTGTGCCTCGTGCTCCATCAAACACCCTGTGTGAAGAACATTTGCTGCTGCCAATGGTAAAATAGAGTTCACCAAAACTGCTTTCTCATAGTTTTCATTCTAACTGGCCTTGGGAACATCAGTTTCTAAACCTGGGCTGTTTGGTTTCTGCACAGTTCAGCCAACACTGAGCGTGACAGCATGGCTGTAATCCGAGCTGTTCTCTGAAGATCACCAGATTCCTCTCACTCACGTGGCAGCTGGCAAACATCTCTCCTGGCTTTTCCAGTGCTCCTGCCACCCCCCTCTGGCTTGTCTGACTCCCTGCTTTCCCAGTCTTCCCTCACAGAGCGATGAAGCAGTGGTGAGGTGGGATGGCTGGCAGCATTTTGAGACAAAAACGCTGTCTCAGCTCCTGCTGTGAGGACGTGGGGATCTCAGGAAGTGCTGTGGCAACTCAGGCCTCAGCCTGGATCTGTGACCACCTTCCAGGGGTCTGAGTTTTGCAGAGCCTCATGAAACCCAGATTTTTTTTTACTCTTTTTCTCTGTCAGACTCGGGCTTCCAGTTCTTGAGGTCCTTCTCTTCCACATGCTGCTCTGAGAGGGGGCATGAGGATGGATTTTAAAAATGAGACAGTTAATAAACTTTTCTATAAAATCATAGACTCACTGAATGTTTTGGGTTGGAAGTGACCTTAAAGCTCATGTTGTTCCAACCCCCCTGTCATAGGCAGGGATGCCTCCCACTAGACCAGGTTGCTCCAAGGCCCATCCAACCTGGCCTTGAATGCTTCTCTGGGCAACCTGTGCCAGGGCCTCACCACCCTGACAGCAAAGAATTTCCTCCTAATATGCAACTTAAATCTCTCCTCTTCTAGTCTAAAACTGTTCTCCCTTATCCCATCACTATCTCCCTGTGTAAGAAGTTACTTTCCCTCTTTTTTTGAAAAGTACTGAAAATAAGATTAATATGTAGACCTCGAAATGACTGAGCCACAAACCTCTTGCAGTAAATAAATATTTATGCAAATAAAAAAGTGAAACCTCAGCAAAACACAGCTTTGCTGCAGGAGGAACAATCACACCAGTTATCCTGCTATTCCCTGTGTTGCAGAACAGTTACTTGATGCCTCTCCAGGAAAGCCTCTCCTGCTGCAAATTCCCTTATTTCATCCTGATAAGCACAGACAACACACCTATGAACACTGAACATTAAAAATGATCCTGACAGAGAGAAAGGGATCAGGAAGATTCTCCTTGACATCATTTGGAAGCCACCACCTCTAAGCCAAGCGCTGGCAGGCAAAACAAGAGAGAAGTACTTCTGTTCCTGCTTTAAGGAATGGACTTAAGTTTGACAGTGAAGGAAATGGCATCCCATACTTACTTTCAGAACTGTGGAAGGATGAGAAGAAGTGCTGAGCAGTCTCATGGAGGCTTCCATCTCCTGGGGTGGGAGGAAGAAATTCGGAACAATGAGAGGATCAGATCTGAGCAGAGCTGTTAAGGAACAACCTTTGGCAGCGAGTAGTTCCACACAGCTCCAGATGTGCAATAAGCTTGTTAATGGATCCCAGACAGTGAATCTCATTCATTTAAATCAATATTCTATTGTTCTGAACGCTTGGTTCTCTCACAGAGCATGGAACACCGACCTGATTTACAGCAATACTTCACAAATCTGTAGAGCACTTCATCCTGTAAAAATTCCAAGACTGCTTAGTGGAACTGAGTGCAAGATTTGGGATCTGTGCAAGAAACGTTGGGAAGTATCTTAAAAGCAAAATAAATCACATTTCTTTTCACACAGAAGAAACACAAGAGATCTTTAACATGGAGGAAAACAACATGGGGAAAAATGCAAGAAGACACATTGGAATTACCCAAAATGAAGATCACAAAATATACTGGTTAAAAGCTTCAAGAGAGTTATCACTACATTGTGTAAAACACAAGCAATGGGGTCTTCATTTTCCAGGGAAGAGCTCCACATAGTAAATTTCTCTTTCCCGAGGCCAGGGACAGTCTAAGTAAGCAGGAAGACATGCTCTGGGAATGCAAGGAGTGTTTAAGGAAAGAGTAAAAAGGATACAAAGTGATTTTTGGTTTGATGGAGTTTTCTGACCCTTCCAGTGGGCCTTCACTGGCGTCATCAGGAAAACTCTCACTGTTTCTTTCCGAGCCAGCTTGGGCTGATACACTCCTAACACAATTTTCATCAGAACCACTTCCTTCCTTGTCACGATGCTCTTCATTTAAATCCTCTGCATTTTCCTCCTCCTCTCTCCCTCTGGTTTTTGGATTGATCAAATCCATGTCTCCTGGGAATGGCAGTAACTCCTTGGAGCCTGCATGGACCTCGACATTCTTCTTTCTGGGTTCAGAGTTAAATGCTCTGTCCCAGAGGCTCTGTCCAGCAGGTTGAAGAGGCTCCTTCTCTGCTGTTTCCATGCCGCTGTTGAAGCTTTGGAAGCCTTCCATTGCTTCCCAAGGACTCTTGCCATTCCCACCAGCATGGGGGCTCGTGGATGGCCTCAGGGCAGTGAGCTCGCTCTGGTTGTCCCCTTGCAGGACGCTGGTGCTGCTGTTTTCCCTTTGGAAACAACCCACATCCATGGAGTGCTGATCTCCAGGCCTGGAGTCCACGGAATGCTGCTCAGCCCCCTGCCCAGTTTCAGAGATCACACTGGACCAGGGACTCATCCTGTCTGTTACGGTTGTTATTTCATTGAGAGTTTGTGGCTCTATAACATCTTCCTCATATTCCTCTTCACTGTGTGGCTGGATGTCAAAAGCACCTTCATTGTCCTGGATATAATCCACTGGATGCTCATCTTCAGGGACAATGGGGTCTAGGAGTTTGTGCAACATGTGTCTCTCAAACACAGGTCTCCCAGAATTGCACGGCTGCTGTGGATCACTGGAAATTCTGGGGGGGTCCAAGTCCAAGCGGCCTTGATGGACTTCAAGTCTGGCTCCTTCCTCCTTCCAGCTGGATGCATCCACAGCACCTGGCTTCCTGCTGCTGTCTGGATGCACATTAGAAGCTTCTTCGCTATTTTTAGTTATGGTCTGTAAGTCTGGTTAACAAAAAACAGCATCAGTGAACGCATGGAGCAACAATTCAGCTTACAATTGATTTATTTTGGCTTTCTCCATATAATACCAATGAAAAAGGCAAAATACTGGCTCCGGGGAGACTTTAGAGCCCCTTCCAGTGCCTAAAGGGGCTCCAAGAGAGCTGGAGAGGGACTTTGGACAAGGGCATGGAGTGACAGGACAAGGGGGAATACCTTCCCATTGTCAGAGGGCAGGGTTAGATGGGATATTGAGAAGAAATTCTTGGCTGTGAGGGTGGTGAGGCCCTGGCACAGGTTGCCCAGAGAAGCTGTGGCTGCCCCATCCCTGGAAGTGTTCAAGGCCAGGTTGGATGTGCCTTAGAGCAACCTGGTCTAGTGGGAGGTGTCCCTGCCTATGGCAGAGGGTGGAAGAACTTTAAGTTCCCTTCCAACCCAAACCTTCTGTGATTCTATAATTCTATGATTCTATTGGTATTTTGGAGTGGTTAAATCCAGTTTGGACAGTTCACAGCACATGAGAAGGAAAAAGAAATAATCTAGACAGGAAAGGTAGACAGGATAATCTTTCCACCTTTCCATTCCACAGGTTCCTCAGTTTTATGCACACAGTTGTTACTGATATTTTCCAGCTTCCAGTCGAATTTCCCAACTTGGATCAAATGATAGACAATCGTTAATGAAATATTTGTAACACAGGAATTCATTGTTGCTCAGCTGTGGTGGTAAAATTGTCAGGGCTGCAAACAACAGGGCTGTGTTTCCTAACACAGACCCTGGAAAAGGGGATTGGAATTAATTAAATCTATGCAATCCTGAGAATCTCTAGGGATTTTACAAATTCCTTAAAAAGCCACAATCATGGTTTTTTTGGTTCCTGGTGAGCAAATCCTATTCATAGCTTGCAGTGTTAGGTAAAATGGGAAACAATTCCGAGGCAAGTCCTGCTCCAAGGGAATGGTGGAGGACATTTGGGAAAGGAGAGGAAGAGTCTGAGGCAGATTGTAGAGAAGAGCACGTAAAGAAGCAGAAAAACAATTACTAAGGATAAGAAGGAAAATAAAAAGAGCAAAACTTGGAGAATAAAGAGAAAAAAAAATAAAAGAGAAGTTTAAGGTGGTGATACAAGAACAGCAAATCCTGGCATAAAAGGGATGTTCCCTTTAACTCCATCTCTTGGAAGGGCTGCTTCCCTGTAGGGAGCCACTGGCAGAAAAAGCATGGAGTAACTTTTCCACTGGCAGCAACTGTAGCTCTGAGCTACAGTTTATTCTCTATTCTGATAAATTATTTTAAAAGCATCAGCTTTTAAATTGATTTCCATGTCATTTTGCTACTCGCAGCAACAACTTACCATTGATTAGACTGCTGACCTGAGACATCAACTGACTGGATTTTTCCAAAAGATGGCATCCTTTGGGATCCACTTCTCTGCTCATGGAGCCATAATGGTCCCTCTCCTGCTCCTCATGGCTTGGTTTGGATGTGTTGCCGTAACTGAAGTCAGGAAAAGACCTGGTCAGCTTCTGGCTGAAGTATCTTTGAACCTCATCCAGTTCACTCAAGTTTTTTCTGGAAGCAGTGGTAAGAAATTTGGTAAGAATGGAATAAAAAAGCCTGTGGCAAATGGGTTTTAATTGTATCTTTCTAGTCAACAGCATGTAAATATGCAAATACAAGATTAAAGGTTATTGAAAAATAGATCAGTAGGTAAATGTTGAGATTGCTCTAAGTAAGAGGATAACACTCATGAACAAACCCTGAATTAGCCATGAAACTTGGGCTGGAAGTTAAAAAAAGAGCTAGTTTTAAACTTATTTAATCAAAGCAGTTGGATTTGAGATGACCTTCCAACAAGTCATAAAGTCAAGAATATTAATTGATTTTGTGTCTGAGCTTGATAAAAATCTGAGGATTCCTACCTGCATAAGATCCAAGGATTTTAAGATATATTGCTTGTGGTAGCAGGGGAAGAGATCAAATACCTCAGAAAGTCTCTTTCAGTCCTACAGACTTTAATATTCTTCTAAATTTATACCTGATTTAAACCTAGAATACAGTCAGGAGAAAAATGCTTCTAGCAAATAGAAATGCATCCTGTTGGGAAAGGATAACCTGCTCCACACACCATAACAATGCTTACACATTATCTTTGTAAACCAGTTCAGTGGACTGTTGGCTTCATGGCACGTGTTGCGTGACAGGACAGATAAACCCAGGCACTCTCTCCTGATTTGGAAACACTGCTAATGCTGTTTCACTCCAGTCCTTTGAAATTGGATCCTTCACTTCCAAGCTCTGCTCTGCAAACCCAAGGCTTGGCATTCCCTTGTAATTTTACCTGAGGGCAGTGAGGAGACCGGCACGCGATGACGGCGATGCCGAGTCCAGCCTTGCTGCCCGACGCGTGTTCCCCTCCTGCTGCAGGGATTCATGGAACCTGCGCACATTCTGCATGTGCTCTTCATGACGAGGTGTGTGTGTTCCAGGCGTACTAATCCTGCTAAAAACAGCCCTATGTTTAGCACCAAAACCTAGGTTGAAATCTCTAATTGTGAAGAGTCTGCCAACTAAGAATATCCAGTGTCTTGAAATCCTTTAAAGAGCCACAATTAATTCTTTCAAATGTCTATGGGAATGGCATTTACACCAAAATCAAGTTATAATGGTGTGGCTGGGAATTTTCCACGCCCACTGACAGCTCCCACGCTAGCTCAGATCCCATAATGGTGGAACCATGACCCCTCTAAACTTCAAAGACACATGTGGGAAAAGGATCATCTCTGTAGGCTAATTAAACAGATCATGAATTAAAACACTCTCTCACTAGTTAAATATATTTGGTGCTTGTTTTAAGGAATAGAAAGCAGGAATTACTGCAGGATATCTGACAGCCTTACTCCTGGAATATGTAATACTACAGCATTTTACCAGCTATCATTAACTGGTCATAGGCAGAATTTATGGCAAAATAAAGGGAATATATCAGGAATACTCTCTCTTAACTTATTAAAAATAAAAGCAAAGACAGACACAATCAGAACCTGGAAGAAAAACCTGCCAGTTTTAGCAATGGCATCATGTAAATCCTAATTTACATGGGTGTAAATGAAAATATCAGTGAGAAGAAAAAGAACATCTGGGTTGTGTTGAAAGGAACCTGTCCCAGAATTGCAATCTCCTGTGCTGCCCTCTCACTGGGAAGGGGAATTTCCTCTAGTTTTTAAGAGCAAGACCTTTGACAGGGTTTGCCTTTTTCATCTGAGCCCTGAAAATAATCAAGAAGGTTGATGGTCTGTAGACTCACCACTCTTGGGTAGAAACACTCACTTCCTTTGACAAGGAATTCAGCATCTTCTTGGAAAAGTTTGCAGCATTACCAGGAAATGGTAGAAAGCTTGCCTTCCCCTAGAATGAAGAGGAACACTGTACACGAGTCTTCCACAGCAGGAAAATAAGAAAAATTAAAGTATTATCTTGCTGAACTAACAAAAACTCACATTTTCTAAATAGCTTTAAATTTTCAGTGGATTTTCCAGCACTGGGCCAAAGTACCATTTCACAACACTCTCATTTCAGACACTTCCGTTAATTCCTCCCATGTATCAAAGAGGAGACTGATGAAGAGTAGGATAGAGGCTCCATTATATGTGTATAACACACCCCAGTGTATCTGGAAAGTCCAGAGAATAAAGAAAAACCCAGAAGAAATGACAAATCTTCCAGAAAAACAGATTCCTGCCAAATTAGAAATGACAGGCTGTTTATGGTATGTTTTTGGCCATCAGCTGCCACCCAAAGCAGCAAACAGAACAGAACAATGCCAAGCTCCCAGACATCCAAACCCACACTATTTAGATTATTACCCTAAAAAAAATTCCAGACAACATAGTGGAGCTACTGGGAATGTCCATGACTTGGTTTGAGCGCTGTACCTAGTGTTGGTGTGCAGCTCCCATGGACATATGGAGCAGAATTCCCAAAGAATTAAGTGTTTCTGATACCTTTACACAGACTGACCCATGAGAGTGCTGTGAATTTGCTCAGAAACCTGGAGACTCGGTGCTAATTAGGAGGAATCTGATTAAATATCAGAGGGGAGGAAATGGAAGCACGTACAGAAGAACTTTCCGGCTGGGTTCGGGCCCTGGCCTGTCTTTCTTCTTTGAGATTATTTATGTTTTGGAGAGGTGAAATGGCTACTTTGATCTGTCCTCGGCACTGCCCACTGAAATCTGTGATGTTGTACCACCCACACACAAGCTGGAAGCCGGAAAGGAGAGGGGAAAGGTCCACGGATGCAAATCCAATCACTCGCTCCGTCTCTGGAGAAGAAGGATATAAAACACATATTCATTGAAATGAAGCATTTTCAGGAATGCTGAAACACAGTCAGCTATACAGCCCTTATATTATGTCTTGGAAATAGACCCAATTTCCAGAACAACCAATCCTATCCAAGAAGAGGATATTATTTGGTTATCTTATTTAACTAAAAATGTCCCTGCAGAACCAGTGAAAGCCCAGGGAAGGGATAGGGATTGGCAGGAGTATCACTGTAAACACACATTACTCTGGCTAATACAGAGGAAGGCTGAGGAGGTTTATTTTGGAAGCAAAAATCAGACAGCTGAACTTTAATATTAAAAAAAAGAAATAAAAGTATTTGGTTACAACTGGTTATGCTTCAACCAACTGCAGAGACAACAAACAGCACGTTTGAAGAAGAGACAGGGAAGAACAGAGTAAAGAGTTTCTTTGACAGAAAGAACACAGTAAAGAATTTCCTTCAGTAGGAAAATCCAACCTCTAAAGTGCTGTCAAAATAAAACCTGAAAGAATACAAAGAAACCAAACCTTGTAAGATGATTAATGGGGAGAAGGAGGATGCTGAGGGCCAGGAAATCAGTAGGTACTTATCTCTAGCATTCTTCTCGTGCAAGGTAAAAATGTTATCACAATTCTAGTCTTTGATTTATTTAATTTATTTCCCTTGAATTAAATACAAGTAACCCAAGGAAAGGGATGCAGAGAAGACACTCCTCTCAATACTGTACCACAAACTTCACCTGCTTTGTGCCACACTTTGAAGACCAAGGTTTGCTGTGGATCCAGCAGAAGCTCTTTGGATAATCTGTTAAGAACAAAAATCATAATATTTTATGCAAAACAGGAAAAAGAAGGAGTACAGTAAAATGCCTCTGGAGTTTCAATGCCACTGTATCTACCCAGTTTCTTTCTGGACTGATAGGGGCAGGAACAAAACAAACCCCAAAATTATTGAGCCCTCAAAGCATAACTATATCTACTTGGTTTGGGTTTCTGCTTATTTCCCTCTCCTCACTCTTGCTGCATATTTAAAAGACGGGACAATAAAACCATGAAGGAACAGAATTATGCTTATTTCACGACTCAACAACACAGTGACAGCAAAGTACCAAGGTCATGGTTGAAAGCTGTAATGTTTGAGGTTCGTTCCTGGAAATAAAATAAACCCAAACTGAAAATTGAACTGTCAAATTGTAGAATAGTTTTTAAGTTGTTTGAATCAATTCAGGTATTAGAAATGCCAGAAGAGCCACTAGATTGGAAACACAGGTTTATTCCTGAATATTCCTGAATATGCATGACTTGATCTGCTGGGGTCTAGAGGAAGGTGTCCCTGCCCATGGCAGGGGGTGGAACTGGATGAGTTTTAAGGTCCCTTCCAACCCAAACCTGTGATTCCATGACATGTCCTTTTCACACTTGGCCTGGCTCTCAGGTCCAGGGTGTTTCTCTGGGAGTTCCCATTTCTTACCTGGCTTGTTCCTGGAAGTCCCAGACTGGTGAGTCTGTATTTTCTACTACTGGAGTAGTTATTGGAGCATCTGCACCAGCAACAGCAAATGATACACAGCTACTGGGGGCTGTTACTTCCCGTTCTGTCAAAGGACTTCCTAAAATTACATAGAATTAAATACAAATTTGTTATCAACAGTAATAATAAAAAAATCTAAAGACAGTTCAGCAATTAAAACCAGACAATTAGCAAAGAAATCCACCATCTAGAAAATACTTCCTTTCATTGGTGGAGCTGAAAGCCCTTTATGTTTACAATGGGAGCAAATATTACATGAACGTTTATAGAGCAGAAGCTGGAATATTCAAGGGAGAAATGGAAAAACCATTTGCCCAAAATCATCTGAGAGGTCAGAGGCAAAGCTAGGAATAAAATCCAGGTCCACAGGACCCTATCCAGTGCTTGAGCTACTCTCCGACCTGAGCCACCTGTTTGACAATAATAAGGAACAAAGTTTCTTCTTGAAACCAGCTTATATTTGTTTCAGTGTATCCATTGCCTCTCAATTAGTTACTTCCAAAAATCCCCTAAAATGTAAATTAAAAGCAGAAATATTGCAGTGTTTCCGCAATATTCAGAAGAAACCTCCTTTATCTCATCAGAAACTTAGCAAACAATGTCACATCAGTTTCCCAAAGACTATGAATTCCAGAAGATTCTACAATCATTACAAAAAAATCCACCTGCAGGGCTCAGAATCTTTTGGAATTACACACACTTAAATCATGGTTTATATTTGACCTTTAGTTGTGTTCTAAGGGGCAAAAAGCTGAATTTTCAATTGCTATCATACTTTCATCCATGCCATATTCATGGCATATCACCTGGAGCGTGTAACAGTGGATCTTAACAGAGATGTTTCCAGCAAACTCACCTGGGATTGGTTCCTTACTCCTATTTGTATTTTGGGCCAAGGTGAAGGGCAGAGCCCCTGATGTGTTTGAAAAGGTTTAACCCATCTTGAACAAAGAGATTCCTTTACAGACCAGGGAAAAGGCTCCATAAACCCATGAATTCCCCAACTACTGCATATCTAAACCCAAACATCCCCTTGCCAGGAAGGAATATTTTAATATACTCAGCCTAAATTTCAAAGCAAAGAGCAAAGATAGGAGAGTCTCGGGTTTAGTTATTCAGGTAAGGTTTAACTTCAGAATTCAGCTGTCATCTGTAACAGGGAACATAATGTTACTTATATTTTGGATTGTATTCATGGAGACAGGCTGAATAGCTTTAATCTGTTGCTTTTCCTGTACTTACACAGTGATTGGGGCTGCAAATTCCAAATTTTGCTGCAGTATGAACATAGGAAAAAAAAAAAAAAGAAAAAGAAAAAGGAAAGAAAAAAAGAGGGATGGTGATATTACCTTTTAAACTTAGATGCATTGCTCTTTCTACAAGGATATTGACAGCAACTGTGTTTTCCAGAAACATCACATCTTCTTCCTGTGGTTTGCCATTGGTGATTCCTGGACTTACAATATCCAGCTGCTGATTTTCAGGGACCTGCTGGCTCAGATCAGGGGGTTTCCCTGTGCCTTCATCCTCACTGCTGCTGCATTCCTGGGCACAGGGAATTCCACTGGGCAGAGCAGCAGGAGTGGGAGCGAGGCCGACGTGGACACGCACAGCAGCTCCTGCCAGGTCTGCAGCGTTGCATCTGAACAATGGATACACCCCTGCAGGAGAATCCACAACCAACCAGCTGAACAAGCCAAAGGAAAAGCAGGAGCTTGGGAAACAGCTGGTATAGTTCACTACAGCAAAGATCTCATAGCAGCCCAGCAAAAGGAATTTTGATTTTCAGTGTAATTTCTATGCGAGGTGTCAGAAGGATCAGCTTGGAAAGGTTAAAATCCATGACCAATCCCCCAAATTAGGCAAACCTTTGTTTTCCCCCTCACAGCTCAGATTACTGTTTTAAAGCACGTCAACTTCCTGAGAGCCCTGGGAATAGTGACTCTGCATAATTGTATATACACCTGTGCAGAATACAACACACACCCAGAATAAAAACTTGTTTTAACTCTTGTACCTTTTCCCTTTCCTGAGTGTATTTAAAAGAAGAGCCAATGACCTGTCCACAAATATACCTGGTGGAAGGTGGGTACCATAAAGCCATAAATTAAAACACAAGTTCCACCTCAACATGAGGAAGAACTTCTTTCCATGGAGGGTGGTAGAGCTATGGAACAGCTGCCCAGGGAGGGCATGGAGTCTCCCTTTCTGGAGACATTCCAAGCCCACCTCGGTTCCTATGTCACCTGCTTAGGTGCCTTGGCAGGGGGGTTGGACTGGATGATCTCCAGAGGTCCCTTCCAACCCTGACTATTCTGGGATTCTATGCGGGACAAATCAAAGCTGTAAACATTTTGC
The DNA here is from genome assembly GCF_003945725.1 of Corapipo altera. Taxonomy (NCBI): domain Eukaryota; kingdom Metazoa; phylum Chordata; class Aves; order Passeriformes; family Pipridae; genus Corapipo; species Corapipo altera. Next base: position 3,824,222 of record NW_020884898.1, on the reverse strand, counting down.
TTAAAGTGACTAGAGAAGGAACCAAATTAAATCACCAATAAAGAGGAATGAACATGACCCTGCTTCAGGAACTCACCACTAACACTTAGTGTTCTCCTTGATCTCTCTGCCAACGCTGTGAGGTCGACATAGGCAGATCCAATCAGACGATCTGTATCAAGTGGTCTTTCCACCTCATCTTCTTTGCCATATGCCCACCACACCTGGATTTCTAATTTCTCCTCCCTGAAGAACCACAGCAGCCCTTGGCTCCTTCTGAGCGTCACCTTGTTTGGCTTCTTAAAGTTCACTGTGACATTCTCTGCGTCGCTGCTCAATTTTGGCCGCCTAAGGCAAGTCCATATGGCTTCCTGGTTGTACAGCTTATATCTGAGGTAGCAAAAAGTGCTTTTATCGAGGTGTGTCTGGCCTGCCAGCAGCATACAGTGGAGTGGTAGCCACACTCTTGGGGTGGAGATGGTCACAGTCACTGGGTTGGCACTCTGCTCCCAGTCTTTGCTCTCCTCCATGCTGTCTTCATGGATCTCCTCACTGCTCCATCCCAGGAGTTTAGCAGTTTCCAAAACACGCTCTCTGTCACCCCAATGAGCAAAGGTAACAGAAAGTTCCAGCCCCCCCACAATGGCCTGTGTAATGTTTGTGCAGTGTGGAGGCATTGGATTGTTGGAGAGGGTCACTGGGAACCAGCCTGAAATACCTTCGGGAGGAAAGATCACCATTAGACTCATCCTACCCTTTGGAAAATGTCAGTGAAGAATTGTCACCTCTCTGGCCACCAGTCAAGGACCAGAACTTGAGGTGTTTATTTCTCATTTGGAATTTATGAAATAATTCCTAATCTGAAAAAGCAGCAAACTATTATACTTCAGAAAATTGCAGTAGTTCCAATCCCAAAGGCACTTTGCTCTCCATTTCATTAACAACACCCATTTTACAATGAAGCTACATACCATGGATCTCCAGTTATAAAATTAGGTATTCTCATTTATTTCCTTCTCTCTTCCCATTAAAAATAACCCTGAAATTTCGTGTTGGAGAAAATGAGAACTATACTGAACTTAAAGCAGAAATAACCAGGGCAATAATGAAAACATCATTACTACAAGACAAAATAATCCCAAACTAACACTAGATAAGAGGAGACCATGAGTGGAAAGGTATGTGAATAATTTTTTCACAGATATTTCACAGAATGTTCTGAGCTGGAAGGGACCCACAGGGATCATCGAGATATTTTAGACCTTATTTAAAAAAACCAACCAAACGAGTTAATTCTACTGTTTTCTTATTATCTAACACCTTTGTTTCCAGCTTTGACATCTGAAAAGCAATCACTGATCCTCCACTAAACACTACAACTCTTAGACTTTCCATCTTAAAGGTAGAAAATAAACAAAATAAACAAACTAAATAATATCCTAAGGATTGTAGGTGCTCGTTTTAGCTGAGATGTGGTTAAATTTCTTCATAGCAGCCTCAGATTATTCCTTCAGCTACTATTCATCCTGCATCCTGAAAAAAGGTCTTCAAACAACCTTTATATGAGTTTTCTGATACAGGATTTTTAGTGAACACATGGTCTGAAAGAACTTTGGTCTAAAAAAACCCCAGACAAACCACAAAATGGGTTTGATTTCACTTCATTCCAAAAATGGGAATGAAATTTGTTTTAAGAAATTCCAACAGCATTTGCACAGAATGTCAGCAGTGCAATGCTGCTGCATTACCTGATCTTCTTGTCAGCAGGTCTCTGGTTGGAATTGTGACTGTCCCAAGGAGATAATCTCTCGATGCCTGATCGGCCAATCTGTCAGTGGCTGGAAAAGAAATGATTTTGTAAATACACCACACTGGAACTCAAGATTTAGTACCTCCTTTCAAAGAAAAGCTCTGTTGCCTCAACAGTAAATAGCTCAGCTGTCATCCGGAAAACACTCTTAATCCTTTTAAATGCATTATCTCTTCATCTAAGAAATGATCTTGATCACCAGGAGTCTTAAAAACTCTTTGCACCAGGGGAACAGTCCCTCCCAAAGCCAGTTCAGATAATTACTTCTAGTGGCACAGAACAGGCCCTGGGAACATTCAAATTCAGGTTGCCCTAGTGGTGGTTGGCCCTGCTCATTGCAGGGGTTTGGACCAGATGGTTTTTGGAAGTTCCAACCCAAACTATTCTATGATTTTATGACTATTCTGTTTTCTATACTAAAAATTAAGGGTATTTCTGCAACAGCATTCAGTCCTTGTTACCACTTGTACTCCTCACCTGACTTGGTGTTCTGATGGTAGATAGAGAAGATGATGCTGCCAGACTGCAGGAGTTCCCCCAGACTAGAGGATTCTCCACTGCTTTTCTGAATGATGAGGCTGCAAAGAAACTCTACATGATGCTCAAACTCTGGGCAGAAAGTACAAGCCACGGCTTGTGTGTTTTGTGTCTCTGCCTCAGGCAGGAAGGAGAGGAGCACAGAGACATAAGAATTCACACCCACACCTGCATAGTACTGGACTGCAGGGTTCTTTTGTGCAACAGCTCTTCATTTAACATGCAAAAAAAAAAAGAAAAGAATAAATAGAATTAATATAATGTACAAGGAATCTAGGAGTCAACACAATTAAAACAAAGGTTTTAAGACCTCATGGTGAAAAGATGAGACAGAACAGTGAATTTCTAAAGTCCAAATAGATGTGGGTTCTGGTTGCATATTATTTGTCATCTTTTTTTTCATCTGAACAAACTAGGAACAGATAGGAAATGGGAAGAGGAACTATCGCCAGGTCCATCACTGGTGGCTGTCCTCTTACCTGTGTAAGTGGTTGAGAAATTACTCAGCACCCTTAGAAATACACTGTACTCTAGAATAACTTCCCAAAGAACCTGCTCCCTGCTCCAGAAGGGAGCCAAAGGCCAAGCCAAATTATTTTTACAGACTAGCAAAAGGAGGGGAAATCTGTAGATGGAATAATTTACAAGTAAACCGGACTCAGATATTACTGAGGTCATACATCTGAAGGATGAGGAGTCTGAGGTCATTTCCATCACTTCCCTCACTTAGGCAGGGATCCTCATCTTACAGGGTCTACTTGAATTAAGATGGACCAGGAGCTCAGCAATACTGAGAAAGGGTCAGGACATTGCTCTGGAATGAAAGAAGCTACCCTTCTCTTATGGAATTGACTCTAGTGTTAGCTTTTCTCTAATTCTTGAAAATCACATATTGGAACCAAATCCAGGTGATCCTATGCACTTTGAGCAGCAGCCTTATGGTGGAAAGGAACACGTTTCATTTACTAGTTAGTTTACTGAGGTTCTCACAGTGAAATGCAAGAAAACAGAGCTCAGCTGACTTTCAAATACCATCAGTAACACTAAGATCCAATGTCCAAATAGGTACTGGCTTATATCAATTTTATATCAGCCTATGATGTAGAAAAATGTGGAAATGTAGGAAATTTTGCCCTTCCAATCTTCATCCCTCACTGGACAAATGCTACCACACTGTTCTGCAGCTTCAGTGGCCAAAATAACCACTGGTGGACTTTATAAAGGTAATTTTCCTTCAGAGTAGAACCCACTTTGAATCTTGATCTCTGCAGACGGAAAGCTGTTCAGTTACAATTCGTTCCAATCTCATGCCTCAGCCTGCTGCCTCCAGATAAAGCTGTTTTAAGTGAAAAACGGTCCTTTTTGAACGAGGTTTTACCTGGCTGCTGCTTGCAAACCTGCTGCTCTGTGTATGTGTACAGAAAGTGAAACAGCTTGAGCAGTTATTCCTGCTTTTTTCATGGATCGTTGATATCTCACACTCACATTGAGCAAACCTGGATTAAATGGAAGAAAGGACAGAAAAAAGTGATCAGTTTTTAATACAGTTACGTCCAATACAATCAATATTTAGCTATACCTTTTAATACAAGCCCTCATATTTGCACTCACTATCAGAGCTTTAAAATACCCTCCTCAAGCATTTCAACACAACTTTTTACAGCACTGCAGTGACAAAATCTTCCAAGAGATGTTGGAATGAACAGATGTTCTGCTGCTGCATGTGACTCACCCATTACAAAGTAACTGTGGCACAGTGACCTCACCTGTCTGGTCCCAGCTCGTTTTACAGCCCTTTTTTCTAAGAAGCTGTCTCATAATTCCTTGTGGCCTTCCCAGAGCTGATGTTTGTGTTATTTGAAAAAGCCAGGAGAAAACTTAGAGATGTCTCTGCTCACACCATAAACAGCCCTTCTTCAGATCCCCTTTTCTCTGCCTTACATAGGAAGTTTCACTACAGGCTGTAGTTTATTTGTCAGGAAAGCATTTTGATACAATTTTTGGGGCATTTGAGCGTTGCCCATGCTTAATCCCTGATTTTTCACTCATTATGGCAACAGTGAAAAGCTGTAAGGAAAAACACTCCTGGTTGGCTTCACTTGCCAACAAAAATACATACTTTTACTTGCCTTGGAAGCAAATAGACTTTATTTTTACACACAGAATCAGAGAATTGGTTAGGTTGGAAAAGACCCATAAGATCAGGGAGTCCAACTGTTCCCCCAGCACTGCCAAGGCCACCACTAACCTATGTCACCAAGTGCCACATCCATATGGCTCTTAAATCCCTCCAGGGATGGGGACTCCACCACTGCTCTCAGCAGGACAATTCTTTTGGGGAAGAAATTTTCCCTAATATCCAACCTAAACCTCCTCTGGCACAACTTAAGGCTGTTTCCTCTCATCCTGCCCCTTGTTTCCTGGGAGCAGAGCCTGACCCACATCTGGCTCCACCCTCCCATCAGGGAGTTGGAGAGAGCAAAAGGGTCCCTTCTGAGCCTCCTTTTCTTCAGGCTGAGCCTCCCTCAGCCACTCCTGGTGCTCCAGACCATTCCCCAGCTCTGTTCCCTCCTCTGGACACGCTCCAGCCCCTCAATGTCCTTCTTGCCATGGGGGGCCCAGAAATGCCTCCAGGACTGGAGATGGCTCAGCATTGCCCAGCACAGGGGCACCACGTGCCCTTGGCCTCTTGCCCACCTGGACACACCTGGGCTCATGTTCAGCTGCTGTCACCAGCACTCCCATGTCTTTTTCCAGCTTTCCAGCCACTCTTAGCACTGCATGGAGTTGTCGTGAGCCAAGTGCAAGATGATCTGTCCCATGACCTTCTCCGGCACTGAGGTCAGGCTCACAGGCCTATAATTCCCTGGAACCTCCTTCCAGCCCTTCTTGTAGATGGGTGTTACTTTTGCCAACTTCCAGTCAGCTTGGGCCTGCCCAATATTCCTGCTGCACAGTGAAATCAAGCTCCTCCTGTTTGCTTCCTTCACAGGTGTAGAAGCACTTCAGCTGGGCTGTTGATCTCGACATCCTTTTTGTGGGAGAAGCTCTAATTCTTACGTGACCCTGCTCATGCACTTCTGTGGTTCCTAATACATCCATATCCCTCGTGTGTTTGCACCCGCATGGATCTTCATTTCCTGCTTCTCCTGAGGCAGCACAGTGAAGGACTTTACTAACACACACTGCCCTAGGCTTCTCTACTAAGCCTGGTTTTACCACATGAAGTGAAAACCCAAAGGCTTCCTTACCTGAAGACCGTGGATGAAATTCCTCTGAGGTATCAGTCCGGGGGACCAATGGAAGATTAAAAGTCTGTATCCCTATTTCTTCCCGATGCTGCATAGTTACCATGGCACAAAGCCGTGACAAAGGCAGGGTCCCTTTTGCCACCAGCTGGTCTCTGACATTTGGGTAATAATACCTGAGAAGGCACAAAGAAGCAGCATCAACATTTCTCTCACAACTGCACAGAAATCAACTTTAATTTGTGTGTCTTCAAACCCTAATTAGTCTCTCGATAGCTAAAATCTCAAGGAAATGATTTTTCACAGGAATAAGAATCAGTAAGTGCTTAAGTTAATGCTATGAAAGTAATCAAATAATTTCATACGAAAGTAAGTAATGAATAATAATGAAAGGGAGTAGATAATGTTACAAATATATTTTTTCACTGGGTCTAACAGGTCAACACTAAAAAATTGGCATCCCAAAGAAAAACTAGAGAAGGATCTGGCAGCAAATAGTCTCCGCTCTCAATTTCCATCAATAAATGAAAATGCCTCTTGAAGAACAGATTTGTGGTATCACTTTGTGAGTGTAAAAAGTTACTCCAGACCTTTTCTTACTGTGTTACACGGCTTCAGATTAATCCTAAAGTGAGTTCTGGCACTTTATCTAATGGACAACTTGCAGTAATTCTCATGTGACTTTGCAAACTTTAAAATGCTTGACTTGTTTACTACAGAATGAACAGATTATTGTGTTTTTCTAAAGCTATTTGTCTTCATGGCTTCTGCTTCCCGCTACTGATACTTAGCTTTGGTTGCCAAAGAAACAATTTGAACTTACAAAACATTTTATATAATTTCTTTTATAGTATATCTTTTGTAGTAGGAAAATAATCAAACCAAATACAGTGAAATTATACTGTCAGGTGCTATTAAGTAAAACGTAGATGTGTCAAGCCTTTAAACACTAATTTTAGATTGTTGTGGTGACAAAAAAGTGGAAGAAAGCAAACTAAGAACATACATTTTTTAAAGAAATTGTAAAAAGAACAGAGTAATTAGCACTTTTGGGGAGGAAAAAAAGGCTTACAGGTTGGAAATGCAGATATTTATCATCAAATGTTGATGACCTTTTAATTTTTTTCAGTTATTATTAAATAATACTGTGCAATGTCCATTCCACAGCTTTTGAATACATCTCTACCTGTATTGCTGTGCCATCTACAAAGAATAGGATGTCATTCTGTACCTGCACCAGACTTCAAATTGGATTCCTCCTCCAGCCACTCCTGGGGCCATAAATACACTGACCAGGAGCCTCTGGACTGGGACATCAGCAGGAACCACCAGGGAATGATGATGCTCATCATTAAAGATGGGATCAGGGACACACAAAGTGGTTGCTGTTCGAAATGGCTTCAATTTGATGCCTAAAAAATAAGCAGTGTTGGTCAAAAATGGTAGCATTTGAGGGTTTCAAACTTTTCCTACTTGCAATCCTTCAGGAGGCAGGACCCAAGCAATCCATGTAGCACCACAATCCTGTGAGCCACAGGCTGGAAACTACTGCTAAATGTGGCTGAAAGCTGACAAATTCCACAGGATTTGCTATGGACTGCTACTATTTGCTACTGACTGTCATTTTTCACTGGGATTACATGTTAGTGATCCAAAGCCCTCAAATCAACCCTACGTTCTTTTCTACAACTGCAATTATTTAAGCACTCTTTTATAATCTGAAAAATGGTGGGTTTAGATGGGTTTTGGTAAGAAATTCTTTCCTGTGAAGGTGGGGAGGCCCTGGCACAGGTTACCCAGAGAAGCTGTGGCTGCCCCATCCCTGGAAGTGATCAATGCCAGATTGGAGCCACCTGTTCTAGTGGAAGGTGTCCCTCCCTATGGCAAGGGGGTGGAATTGGTTGATCTTTACATTGCCTTCCAACCCAAACCATTCCATGACAATCCTAATGATCTAAACCAAGCAAGTCTTCTCTTGGTATATCCATGAAAATCACAGAATCACTAAGGTTGAAAAAACCCACTAAGGTCATCAAGTCCAGCCACTAACTCAGCACTGCCAAGGCCATCACTAAATCATGTCTTAAGTGCCACACTCACATGTTTTTGAACATTTCCAGGGATGTTGACTCCACCACTGCCCCGAGCTTTTAATGTGGTGAGACAGCCCAAGTACAGATTACAAGGAAAACAAGCACTGGCTGCATGAACGCTCAGAAAAACACACCCCCTCTTCCTTAAGCAGAGAGAACACTACTAAACAATATTTAATTAAAGCAACGCAATAAGGAGGAACTACAGACCAAATTTACCATCCTCATGCAATCCAGAGCCTTGCAGTGCAGCACAACCAGCCTCCTGAACCGGGAAATGGTACTGGATGTAGCAGTCGGCCTCTCCCCAGACCGTGGACTGCAAGGGAGTGAGTCCTTTCACACTCTCCACATGGATCTCGAACACATGTTCCATCAGGTCTTCCCCTTCTGGGTCTATCTGCTAACAAAACAAACAGAATCCACATGGAAAGGATGATCCTCTAGGAAAACTGGGAACATTTCAACAGGCTGCCCAGGGAAGTGGTTGAGTCATACCTGCAGGGATTTAAAAGATGTGTAGATGTGGCACTTGGGGATATGGGTTAGTGGTGGCCTTGGCAATGCTGGGGGATGGTTGGACTTGATGATTTTAGAGGGCTTTTCCAACCTAAATAATTATGCATGATGAGAATCTAAGAAGCCTGAGATGGGGGACAGAGCCATTATCTGCCATTTTCCTCCTCAGGGTCACAGAAACATTGAAAGCCTGAAAGCAATTTTTTTTCCTGCAAAACCCAAAACTTAGCACGTAAAAGTTTTTACACATCCAACTCAAAGGTAGTGGCAAAACCTCCACAATGAGGCTGTGAGAATTAAGATTTTCTAAAATTTGTTGTTGTTTTTTTTTTTTTACCGCACTTGTATAGACAGAAGCAGTGGATATGCAAGGAAACAAAAAGGGCAATAATGTCAAGACTGGTGAGAGCCAGTTGGTAAGAAAAGAGTATAAACAATATAATTCTGTGTGGAATGTGATCATTTATGACAAATCAGCTTCAAATAGAGATTGGGGGTCACTCATCTGTTAATGAACCTACTGGTAAAACCCTTTTCACACGTCCCTAACAGCAAGAATGGGGATTTACTGAACAATTAATAAAAAGGGATTTACTGAACAATAAATACCGTTGTGGGTTTTGTAGGAGGAGGGTCCAGAGAGTGGGAAGGACGCTGTGGGACAAAAGGTACCACTCCTTCTCCATTCTTTAGCCTTTGCAGTGCCACTATTTGATCAGCTGATCCCATTGCCAAGATGACTCTGAGGCTTCCACTTGTGCTGCCAGTAAAAACATCAACCACAGGCATGTAACTGTCCACAGCAACCACTGGGTACTGAGCCTGGAGGAGCAGGTGGGAAATCTTTGGGTCTCTAAAAAGGGTTAAAACAAAAACAGAACACACAAAAAAAAAAAAGAGCCATTTGAGTTGGAACAGGATCACATGAAGCTCATCTTAGATGGGATTTTCAACGCCGTTAAAATCCAATCTATCTCCATTCCTCCCAAATTTGTTTCACACAGCACAGATCTGTGAGCTGCTGACTGAAAAAATGTTATTTTCAGCAATGAAAAAGCACAACTTTCCAAAAACTAACACAGCCTCACCTATGAGCCAGCCTAGAGATCCATGATCAGATGGAAGAAGCCTTCCATTTGTTAATGGGAGTAGCCATATTATACTTTTATGAGGCAGTCATGTGCCTTTATGGATGGACTTGGGCCATACGAAAAGAAGGAACAGGAACTGTTCTCCCAGAAAAAAAATCTCCTAGAAAAAGTGTAAAAATCTCTAATAACACACTGAAGATATTCAAGGTCAGGTTGGATGGAGCTTGGAGCAACCTGGTCTAGTGGAAGGTGTCCCTGCCCATGGCAAGGGATGGAACTGGATGAGCCTTAAGGTCCCTTCCAACCCAAACCACTCTGGGATTGTACGATATATACAAGTAAAATACAGTGGATTACTGAAAAAATTACACAAATGACACAGTAACAACTAACAAAGTGGTTTCCAGGCAGTTCCAGCATCATCTGATTTACACCCACCACTAAATTTGATCAAAATAAAAGGAAATAATCCTTTGTATCAGGAAGAATCTCTTCTGTCCTGTATTTCCATTAATTTAAACTGTGTTAAGCAGGTATATTTATTGACTGAACAAGAAGCCAAAAGATTAAACCCAAAAAGAACAAAGAACTCGTACTTCTGGACAAGGACAGTGTAACTTACTCATACAGTGCTCACTATAGGAAGTTTACCAGGGCACAAATGCCTTTTGCTATAAAAAGTATCATTAAGAACCCTCCCACACAACCCTCAGACAACATCCATGACTTCCTTCCCTCAGTATCAGTGAGGATATTTCCCAACCCAATAAAATATGGAAAAAAAAAAAAAGATGTTTACTTGAACGAGATGTAAAACTGATGCAGAGGAAGTTTCACTAATCCCAGCAGTCTGTCACAGCCAGTGCTTCCCAGCTTGTTCCAGGCTTCAATAATCATGACATTGTCTTTCAGCCTCTCCAAACGTTTGGAACTCAGTGGAAAAGGCATCACCTGGAAGGGTTTAACACAGAATTAGCATTCAGAATAAACTGGAAAATACTGGCTAAGTCAGGAGCATTCTGGTAACACTACATTATTCCAGTCTACAGAATTGTGCTTTTCAAAGGTGGAAATTAAAAATTAAATGTGCATTTGCCTAATGAAATTCAGAAAACTGGTAGCCTTGGAAAAGAGCTAGCCAGGAAAATAAATAATGGAATGGTTTGGGTTGGAAGGGACCTAAAAGGTCATCTAGTTCCACCCCCATGGCAGGGACACCTTCCACTAGACCATGTTGCTCCAAGCCCTGTCTGACCTGGCCTTGGACACTTACAGGAATGGAATATCCAATTTAGATAAATTTTATCACAAGATCATGTGTAATGTTAAAAAACTTCGCTTTACCTTCAAATGCCTGTTTACTAAACAACACATAAATCATTTCACACAACTGTTTCAGACATGTTTTGCTCTGTTTTTACATTTCTTTCAGCTGAAGAGTCTCAAAAATCACTATCATTAAAACAAATGCGTTTGAGCATCTTGACTTTTCCAAAGGAAAATATCAATAACAATTACAAAGTCATAACATTACTGAATGCCTGAAATTCTACTGGTTGCTGGGGGACAGCTCTGGCTCATGTTAGGCCAGTAAGCCACTGATACATTCACTGAGAAGAAAAAGAACACAATGCAACACACACAAAAATTCTACATCTCCATATTAGGATGTCACCATCAACATGTTTTCTTTCTGAAATAAAAAAAAAGTCAATTTTTTTCATTTTTAACCTAAACTTTTCTGACTGTTTCTCCTTCATACTTCAAAGGTCTCATTTATTATTTAGATGATTCAAGGAATTGCATTTCAAACTGCAACCCAGTCAAAACAATACTGAAAATACTTTCTGATATATTAAACAGAGTCCAGCAGAGATATTCCTACATACATAAAAGTAATTTATCTATGAAATGTGTTTGTCAGTGTGGAATCATTAGTGTTGAGTGGAAAATGTGTGACTTGCCTGACAAAAATTAAAGGCAGGTTGTGTTGAGCCCCACACGACAGCGGATCTCGTTGCCCCCTCAGTGCTGAGCAGTTTGCAGTTTAAATACACATTGCAAGAACTGGGGAGCCCCTTGTCTCCAGCAACAAAATCCTTCCCATCAGGCACCATCAGCAGCACGTGCAGCAATAACCCATCTCCCTCAGATGGGGTTATCTGGGTCAGCACATCCTGGGCCACGACTTTCCTGCTGCCCGCTCCTCCCTTCTGGGAATCTTCAGAGCTTGTTCTCAAGCAGTGAGGGCCTTCTGCATTTGCACTCGCCCTGTTGGACTCCTGGAATTCCAGCTGGGGACTTCTCACAGCATGAGCTAGGACTCGATGCCCAGCAGGAGCTGACCTGGCAGCTGTGCAGGTGAAGTCCTTGTTGTCGGCTGCAAGTTCTAAGAATCCCTGCAAGGTAAGGCCAAATGGGCTGGTCAGGTGTGCCCCATCCCAAAGCAAGGGACTGCAATAGAAAATATATCTCATGCTTTGCTCAAGAGCTGTGTTGTCTCACCCTAAGGCATGTGCTGGTTACAAGCTACAGCTGTCACTGCAAAATAAACGTGTGGTTTTATTAAATAAAGCCCAAACCAGAGTTCAAAACCACACAATTACAGATGATTCAGAGAGTGGTTTGGGTTGGAAGGGACCTTAAAGCTCATCCAGTTCCACCCCCTGCCATGGGCAGGGACACCTTCTGCTAGACCAGGTACCTCCAAGCTCTGTTCAATGCGGCCTTGAACACTTCCAGGGATGGGGCAGCCACAGCTTCCCTGGGCAATCAGTGCCAGGGCCTCCCCACCCTCACAGGAAAGAATTCCTTCCTTAATATCCAATCTAAACCTACTCTATTTCAATTTGAAACCATTCCCCCTTGCCCTGTCACTCCAGGCCCTTGTAAATAGTCTCCCTCTGCATTTCCTTAAGGTACTGGAGGGCCACAATTAGGTCACCCCAAAGCCTTCTCCTTTCCAGTATGAACAATCTCAATTCCCTCAGTCTTTCCTCACAGGAGGTGCTCCATCCCTCTAATCATCTTGGTGACCCTTCTCTGAATAAAGTAAAAAAATTAAACCAATCCCAAGCCCAAAGCTGGCTGAAAATGAACCCCTACCCAGCCAAGGTGAAAAGTACTGTGACAAAGTATCACAACTGTCACTTGCTCCACTTTGCTACAGCACATGCTGCTTGAGAAAAATTAGGAAAAACAAGTGTTTCTAAATGTTTTCTCTCACTGCTCTTTCACTTTTATGTTGCCTGCTGATTTTGGCTATTTGCAAGTGTTAATTGCTACAGAGCACCATCAATTTGCTGGATGCATTCAGGTGACAAGGCAGCAAGGAGAGGAATAAACTGAAGTCCAGAAGATAAAGTAACAGAATAAAGAAAAGGATTTGAGCCACAAAATGACCAAATAAGGAAAACAAAATAATCAGGTATTTCACTGTGCACCTGAAACCCAGGACACAGGGCAACCAAAATCAGTTTTCTTGAAGTATTAACTTCCCCTTCACTAAGTTCTTGCATTGAACTTTGGTTCATTAATTCCCTACATCTTCTTCCACTTTTCATCTCTCACATCCTGTTGCACTCTATTCTCTCCCTGAATAAACACACCATTTCTCCTCTCTGCCTTCAACACTTCCCACACCTAACCATACTTTCTTAAGCCTTCAGCTGCTAATCTAGAGAGCTCTTTGTCTTCAGAACTGGCAAATCTGCTGTGCAGGAGTTTTAATCCTTCTCAATAAGGAGCTGAGCAGAAACTTTGGCTGGAGAAAATAACTCCTGAAGTGACAAGGTGGTACCAAGGACAGGGAACACCAGGCTCCACATCAGCTCCTGCCACATGTGAAGCAGAAGGCAAAGCTCTCAGCCCTGTAGATGTGCCCCTCAAAATCTGCCTGTGGAGTGGTTTCTGTATCCAAACCTCACCTTATTGACAACATCCTTAAACATGCAGGAGGTTCAAAATATTTCTCCAAACCCTCAAGGAATAAAAAAAGTTCATATTATCTTGTATTGGTCTAACAAACCTCCATATCCAAGAACAAGCAAATTAAAACAAAGATAGAAAACACAGAGGCGGGAAAAAAAGGAGTGTGTAGACAAAATTAGTAGTAAGAGGTTGTTTAACAAACTCGAGATGGTAAAACACATACCGTAAGTGGTCCAACTTGTGGGTGATCTCCCTCTTTTTCCACAGGTATTTCCCAGCTGACACTGAGCAGCTCGGCCTGGATGACCCTGCGGAGCTGAAGCACTGCTGAGCCAATGGCCACGGGCTGAGGACAGGCAAAGAATCCATTTTGCAAGATTTGTCAGGTTTAAAGGACTTTTGTGAAGCAAAAGCTTTCTGGAAGCCATGGGCAGCCACACAGACTCCTCACTCCTATAACATTAATAGTGCCAACAGGGATTTGGAAAATTTCCCCTAGTTCCAACTACTAGAACAACAGTAAGACAATTTCTCCCAGAATCTACTGTAAAGAATTCCAGATTAAGGCAAAAAATTACCATCCCAAATCCTAGTAACTGAGCAAAATTTCCATACTTAAAGATGCAATTTATTCACCTGTCAAAAGAAAAGCACGTATCCTTAGTGCTGATTAAAATGCAACATAAGCTGAGTTAACCCCTCTCCCCTCTTCATCACAGGTAGATGATTATAAAAATAATCTTAGTGAACAGAAATGCACTTTTTCCCCCCAAATGCACAAGTTACATCAGGTTTTCACAGCTGATGTTATTCCTCTTAACCTGGGCAGGGTAAAGATACAAACTGCATCCACAGGAACTCATTTTGTGTTGCTAAATAAGCTGTGTTCTCACTGAAGAACAATGTTTATAACTGATCCAATGTTTTTAAAAAGAAGAGATCAGTTTTAAAGATGAGGGAAGGACAATTCTTTTTTGCCTGTCGGTTTCGAACTCAGAAAATCCTTGAATGGAGTGACAAAGAGTGACAAGCCTGGAACGAGCTTCCCCAGGGAAGTGGTCACTTCCAAGCCTGACAGAGCTCAAGGAGTGTTTGGACAACACTTTCAGGCACAGGGTGAGATTTTGGAGTCCAGGAGCTGGACTTAGATCCTAGTGGTCCCTTCCCACTCAGGATATTCTGGAATTCCGTGACAATAGAACAGCAATCAGTTCAACTTATATTATCTGCATATAATGGCACTTCTCTTCTTAATATCTGCTTGTCTGCATTAAGTGTGTATGGGAAATCAAAATTCCAGGAATTCTTTGCTTTTCAAGACACAAAGTAGAAACAACAACTAATCAATACCTTTTTCTGGGTGCTTTTCCTCATGTAGATTTTAAAAGCAAGGTCAGAGTCCCACCAGTGCTCTATCATTGTTCCACCAAAACGGACAGGGAACACAGACCGCTGTTGGAATTTCACTCCTGGAAGACAGGAGCAACAAATATTCCAAATAACCTGAATATAAATAAACTTCCCCCTGGAGACCACTCTGTTACACACACAACCATTTAATTTTGCATAATTTATTAACACCAAGGTCAAAGTAAACTGTTCTTCATTTTCCAAGGCCCGAAAAGAACAGGAGGACAAAATTAAGATTATAATTAAGATTATAACAGCATTTAAAGGCTGCAGTTGACACCAAGTCTCTGTCATCTGTATACAATAAGTCTTGCCCTTTTTTCAGTGGGAGAACTCTGTATCATTTTGAGTTATATAGTTCAAAGTATTCATTGAGAGAGTCAAAGCTGAGCTGCAAGAGAAATCACAGCTTCAGGAGAAAAGGAACATCTGCAAGAGAACATGGAATGAAAGTTTGCAAAAAGAGTACAAGAAGCACAGTAACAGTGTTCAAGTACTATTTTTCACTTGTTCACAGTGGATAAAGAAGTACTCTTGTCATGACAAAAACGCAGGTTAGACATCAGGAAACTTTCTCAATACAGCTTTGTCTGGGATGGCTCTGGAATTTTTCTATTGGGCATCTTTAATAAGTGAGATAAACAGCTCTCAGGAAGGATAATGCAGTGGATTTTCTTGATGTCTTCTCCAAATTATTTTCAGCACAATCTGTTTTTCTAGGCTCCAAAGAGCTGGACTCTACACAAGGCAAAGGGCAGGAGGATGGATGAGCTTGAGGTTCAGAAGAAACAGATGTTTTGTCTGGCCACAAATGGAGAATATACAAGAGAACTCAGAGTCTCTCAAGTGCCACCCAGAAAGATGCAAAGTCAATGAATGGCCACATTGGAGAGGCATTTGAAAGCCACTCTGGAATTCCAGTTTGTGGGAAGACAGCATTGCTTCTAAAGCATTCTCTGCTCAGGGGAAAGAGACAGGGATTGTTTTTGGAGATACAAACACTGGTGACTCTCAGAAAAGTGAGATGTCTGATTTGAGCACAGGACTCAGGATCCCTTGGATCCAACAGATTATCTGAGCTCTTGGGGATTTACATGACATCATCTGGAAAACTATTTATTTGAGGTATAAGCATCTCTGATATTTCTAAAAGTAATTTATCTTCCTCTTACTACGGCAGAAAGGACATTTGCTTTATGTTGAAATGAAAGAATGGGATTATTGACTTGCTGTTCTTTCTCTAAGAAAAAATTTGAAAATCCCAATAACAATACTTTTTGAAGAAAATAAATAATTCAAAAATCACTTGGGTTCCCTCTCCCTGAGAGGACCATTCCACCACCTGCAGCACAGCAACTCTACACTAATCATACTCTACACTAATCATATTAATCATGACTTTCAGGCAGCAAAAGAAATAGAAAACACAACTAAATAATTTCTAAGAGATGAAAGAGTCAACAAAACTAAATATAAGGGGGAAAAATAATGCTCTTACCATCATCTATGATTTTACTTGAAGCTACTCGAATTACTTCTGTTTTTATGGAGACCTGTCCCTTATCATCCTTGGAGACTCCCATGGGAAAGTGGTACTCCACAAAGAAAGTGCTGTGAATAAAAAAATGAATGGATGACCACAATCCATAAAAAATCAAATTTAAAAAAATTATTTAAAAAATAAAATCCATCAAAGATCTATTAAAAAAATGTGTGCAATAAAAGTGAACACAGCAGGCAAGTTCCATGTTCACACTGCTACTTCTTTTTTAGGATAACTAAACCACATATTTTCTGAATTTTTTCCACATTACAGCTTCTCCACCAATACAACCTCTCGTTTTCAATGTACATTTGGACTTCCCCAAAACCTCTGGGAAAGCACAGCCTGAAGTGAGGCCACATCAGAATAAATTAGTCACATCTTTAGCAAGTTTACAGGATACAGTTTCCTGAGAGAAGCAGAGAAATAGGAAGACCTCAGAAGCCTGGAGAACTCAGGGAAGCTGGACAACTCAACAAATCTCAAGGAAAACTACCTTAAAGGCACAGGAAAGCTCGGAAGACACAATCCCTCTTACCACTTATTAACAGATGCAGGTCGTGGAGGTTTTCCCATTAAATCTTTCTTCCTCTGGTAAATCTGGATGCTCTTAAGAGGGATTTTCAGTCTGTCAATGATGACTCTGGCCAGGTGTATTTGCTGCAGAAATGCCAACCTGTCTGAATCCAAGGATGTGACGTGAGCTGCTTCCCTGTGATCTTCTGGAGGAGCAGTGGGAGAGCAGCTGGAGAGAAGAAAATGAGACTCAGGATACAGAAACATCTTTAACATGACCACATGAAGGGAAAACTGTAGCTTGGTGGGATGTTATTTTAAAAATGTATGTTTCAAATGCATTTTTACAACAAATTTGGGACTCTCTGTAACAGAAATGTTACAATACCTGGGGTACATAACTGAAAAAAATCAACCCAGAAAGTGCATGTTCCACACTGTTGATTCAGAAAAAATTTATGTTAACTCTTCAAAAAGAAAAGCTTTATTCAATGTCATGTACAAAACTGGGGAGATGACACAGTTATACACAAGAAAAAGTCTCTGCTGCAGAGGAACACCACCAGGATTTTAGTCATAATTTAGAATCTCAGTTGTGTAATTTGTAAGACATGTAAATGGTTTTGTGTTGGTATCTTTGGAGATATGAAGTTGACCTGACTGTAAAAATAGCAGTATTTGCAAGAAAAAAATTCAAAAATAATTGTTTGGAGCTGAATTATTAAAAAAAATGAGCCATAACACCTTAATACTAATTGTATTATACAAATGAAGCTTGATTTTTAGGGACACTTTTATTGGTTCTGTCATGCAAAAAAGGGAATACAGTCAGATGAGGTCAGAACAGAAGGCACTAATGTAACTATTTACCTGGGTTTAATTTCTGTCACATCCTGATCAAAGGCATTAAAATCTTTCTGTGGATTTGCTGGATTAGCTTTCCTGACAGTTTCTGTCTTCAATGCTTTGTTTGAGGATTTAACATCATCATCACTGAGGGAATCACTTAAACTGGAATCAGATTTCTGAAACAGAAATAAGGCACATAAATAAGAAGTTAATTAGCATCATCTGGAGAGATATATAATAGTCATGATACGTATGTTAAAAAGAAAACCAACTTGAGGATTGCTTAACTTGAAACAATTGAAATGGTATCAAAATTTTTCAGCAGTTTAAAAAAAAAAGTCTTCCTGGACAATTCTTCCTGAGCAATTTCCAAACTCGGTGCTTGACTCTGTAGTCTTGATAGTATTCTTTTAAAAATGTTAATTTTAAGCAAAGTACTCATGTACTCACAAGCCTTTGTATGATACCTAATGTTTATCCAGACTTAAAATCCTGAAATCTGTTGAATTTTTGATTATGCAAACTTCTGGTTTTCTTCCCATCAGGGAATGCACATTTTCCTTTGGATCTCCACTTACAGGAGTTGTGTAAAAAAGTCTCTCCAGCAGACTCTGGTCATAATGGGGATCCCCCAGTTCACTGTCATACACCTCACTCCCAAGAGAGAGGGAATCCCAAAGGGATCCTGTGCGATCCCACAAATGCCCCGGAGAGAAATCAGCACTGTGGGTAAAAGAGAGAGAAACAGAGCTTAGTTTTCCAGTTCTGGAGATGTTTTCTAAGGAATCTGGACAATACTGCCTCTTTTATACCAGACAGAGCCAGTCTGTAACCCAACCTGAAGGGTTATCCCATAGTAACATCTCTGGATCCAACAGGAAAAAACTGTGTGTGAATTGCAGGTTGGAAGAGATCCCTGGAGATCACGTAGCCCAACCCCTGCTCAAAGGGAAATGATGCAAATAAAAATCATCCTGTTGGATTTTGAGTATCTCCCAAGCTGCAGGTTCCACAACCTCTGTGGGTAACTGATTCTAGCCCTTGGTGACTTTCATAATAAAATATATCTATTAATATCTAATTTATTAATCTAAATTTTATCCTTAACTGCTTTATAACTTTTGGTTTAAGGTATCAGTAATACTTGAGGACAGTTTATTTAAATTAAAAAAACCAAACAAACTATATCTGAGTAAGTAAATCCAAGTATTTTTAGAATGTGGTTGGAACAAATTGGGGTTTGTTTGGTTTAAAGGGTTTTCTCTGGGCTGTAAGTTCAAAATCATTTTATGATCTGCAAACGCTCCAGTGTTATCCAGTGATAAACCACAGGGAAAAAATAAGTGCAGGGCACAAGATACATGAACTGAAATTCCAAATATCTGACCCAGAAACTGTGTTGTTGAGGATGCTTCATGCCCCTGATTTGGGCACAATGGAAGAATCATTTATTCTACTGCTACACAAAATGAGAGAAAAATGTTACTTTAATATTTGGAGGAAATTGAAAAATAATTATTGGTTCTCTGTAGTTTTAATTTACTGTTTCTTCTTCAAAGAAATGGTGTATTTGTTTTATATACTTAGTGACATTTTAGGATACAACAGTAACAACTATTAAAAAATTTAGTTTTATCAAAGATTTTGATTAATTTTTCTTCTAAATCAACATGACTTGAAGCTTTCCAGGCTGTCCTGCATTAAAGCTGAGGCATAAAACACCTCCATCACTTGCACATTGGTTACATTCCCAAAAATGTGGAGAACTTGAGGAGTCAAGACATATTTTTTAGTATAAAATGGTCAAAAGAGGACAACTTTGCAGTAATAACCCCCAGTGCATCACACTCACCTGCCCAGCAGTAACTGGATTGCTCTTTCTTCAGAGTTTAGATCAAATTGCTGCTCTGAAACTTCAGATTCAAAGTGATGGAAATCTTCAGGAGGGGGCACCAAACTGGACTTCAAGCCTTTGGGGCTCCTGGATAACAGTGATGGAAGCACAGAGGGCAAAAGGAAAAATAAAGATATTAAACAGTAAAAAGAATTCAAGATCAACCCACTAATCCATTTATTGGTCTATCAATTTTTCCTGCAGAGTCCAAAATCATCTACTTTAAACAAATAGTATTAGTTTGAGCAGAAATAATTTAAATTGTGTTTGCAACACCATCACTGACTGCCAAAGATAATGACATTACTCTCTGGTTATCACAAAACAACAGGAAATATTTGTATTTTTCCAGAAATAAAACAAGGAAATGAAGTTTCTCCTATTTAAAAAAATATGCATTTGTTTTAATACTTTTAAATATCATTGAACTGAGAATATTTATTAAGTCTAATGCTAAACAAAGGTGGAGTTAGAAGTTGAAAAGGCACCAACACTTTTTTTTCCCCAATCTGCTAAGAAAAATCTTGTTGAAGAAGATAATGACCAATAATTTTGAGAACACAGTTATATAGATGCAAATTTTCATGGGAATGTTGACATCAGGAGATACAAATTAGAATATATAACAAAATACATAAAAATAATATATACTATTTATATATATTATTTTACATAATTGTATAGTTTATTATTTTGTAGTATTATTATTATGTATTATTTTATAATATATAGACTAAAATATATAATAAAAAGTATCCAATTTACCTATTTGAAAACCTGTTCTTTGTGATGAAGTAACCATTTCACTTGCAATTCCTTACACTACTCTTATTCTTTACCAACACTTAGTATTTCCTTATCAATTTCCTCATCATTAATATTTCCTTATCAATATTTAATATTTCCTTATCAATATTTAATATTTCCTTATCAATATTTCCTTATCAACTAAATACAAATATACCACAAAACAAAATTAAAATCAATTACTTAAATCAAGGCTTACTACTTCAAGATTAAAATAAATTCACAAAATTTAGGCTTTATTCACAGGTAGAATTTAATTTTCCATTTGAATGAGAATCCTAAAACATATCCCATGAATATGGGTATTTCAAGTTTTCCTGGTAAGGCCTCAAAATGTATAGTTTGGAACTTAAATCTCACTTCCCCCATTCCAAGCTCACTTTGTTGATGCTTTAAAATCCTCTCTCTCCATAAATGGAGCCACTTTATTCAGTTCAATCTCCATGTCAGGGCTGGATTTCATTGCAGAGACAACCATGGCATCCCGGAGTTTCCTGCCCTGATCCAGGAGAGCTGGGAAACAAGCAGAAAGATTTATATTTCAGCATTCAAATGCGATTGAAAAGCAACATGTAAACACAATAAATGTGTCAATGACAATCAAGAAACTTCTGTTTTCTGCTGTTATAAAAAGATCTTAACACACTGGGGACTAAACATGTCTTATACACCAAAAAACAGTTCAGTGAGAGTGATCCTGCATCAGTTTCCCACTCAGAGCCGTAAAAACAACTCACCCACACACACCAAGTTGGGCACTGGAAAGGCATTACTAGGATATAGAAGCAAAACTAATTTAGGGAAGAGCAGTTTGTCACCTTACAATGTCTGATTTTAGGTCTTTTCTGTGAATATGAAGTTCAAAACACAGCATATATGGAAATGTGTCCTACTCTGAGGCTCATTTCAATCCAGTCCAGGCAGCCTGTGGTCTAAAAATGATGGAAACAGTTTTCCACCTGAAAATGCCAACAGAATAGGAACCCTCCCAAGACCCCCCTGAACAGGAGCAGCAGTTCTGACAGTCACTTCAAAAGACATCTCAAAGACTAAAAGAGCCTGTGAAGCTGAGCTTCCTTTTCTTTTACTCCTCCAGGCCCAGGAATTCTGCTGGGCCACTGTGTTTTCCCTGAGCTGGATACTGCAGTCACCTTCCAACAAGACTAAATCAGCAGTTTTTAAGTAAAATAAAAAATATAAAAATTATCTTTGACATAATATAGTGAGAGGGTGTGAAAAGGATCCCTTTTCCTTCAGAAAATCTCATCTCTGGAGAAGCACTGGAAACATTATCAACAGCTGTTTGTTGTGAACCTCAAAGACAATGCCAGTTGCACACAAACCTGACAGCAGGTCTTTTGTAGCTGGGTTGTTCATGGAGAGCATCCGTGTGTTCATTCCAGTATTGGTGTTGGGGGGAAACAACAGGGAAGGATTTGAAGGATTCATTTTCCATGGCTCATCTGGTAAACTCCCAGGGTGATAAGAAGCAGGAGAAGTGTCCTTAATGTTTTCAGAGTTCTCTTGGAAGAGCAAATGGTCCTTTCCTCTACTGAAAAATGAAATGTTACTTCAGTAACGACTCAAGTGGATGGGTAAAGAGATTCCAAACTCTTCAGATGCTCCAAAAAGAAATGTGATGTTATGTTCATGAGTTCTCATCTGCCTCTTAGACCCAATTCAAGCTGCAAGTAAAAGACTTACATCTTTTTAGAAGATCTTTTTACAAGAGCGTGTCGTGACAGGACAAGGGGGAATGGATTCAAACTGACAGAGACTAGGTTTAGATTAGATATTAGGAGATAATTCTTCCCTGTGAGGGTAGGGAGGCCCTGGCACTGGTTGCCCAGAGAAGCTGTGGCTGCCCCGTCCCTGGAAATGTTCCAGGCCAGGTTGGACAGGGCTTGGAGCAACCTGGTCTAGTGGAAGGTGCCCCTGCCCATGGCAGGGGAGTGGAACTGGATGATCTTTAAGGTCCATTCCAACCCAAACCATTCTGTGATTTGTTGCACCTCTTGTATGAACCAGCATGGCTTGAAC
Organism: Corapipo altera; assembly: GCF_003945725.1. NCBI lineage: Eukaryota > Metazoa > Chordata > Aves > Passeriformes > Pipridae > Corapipo > Corapipo altera. Next base: position 3,801,956 of record NW_020884898.1, on the reverse strand, counting down.
TAAGTCAACACAGGATGCAAATTTCTGCCAGATGACAAACTGCCCCTGTAAGCTCAGAAACCTTCAACACTCTGGATTTCATGTAACATACACGTTTAAAAAGATTAAGCATTCCATAACTCACAGGTGTATAGTTATTACAAAAAAAATGTGTGTGAACTGCAAAATAAACCAGAACTTTGTCATGGCAGCAAAAAAAAAAAGAGTACCTGGGGCTTGTGGCTTTGCTGTTGCCAACAGACTCTGGGTCAGCAAGAGCAACAGCCACCTGTGTGTGCCTGGGCTGCTGGGATGGAGCAGTAAGCTGGGACTTGCTGCTTCCCTGAGCAGGAACAGGGTCCAAACTTCCCTCTGTGGTGGTGCTGGTGTCGTACACTTCTGGCAGAGGTTCTAGAACCAGCGAGACCTGAAAGACAGAAGGTGAAAATATTACTTTGTTCTTTTCTTAGCTAAGTGCAGCACATACTGTATTCAACTTTACTTGTCGTGCCATGAAAAACTGTTGCTCTTCCACATGAAGTAATATCTATATTTTGCATAACTCTGACATGATTTACAAGTACTTGTTTCCCACTCCATGTTTTCCAATCTCGGACAATTATCTTTCAGCATCAATTCTCCCGAGCCAGGGCTGCAGGACAGAACTTCCCTCATTCCAGATTTCAAAATCTCCTACAATTCCAGCCCAGTGAAGTGTTAGAATTGAGGATCCATTTTTAAATCCACCTGCAAAAACTCACTCTCAGTGTACAGACGACATTTTCTTTATCAAGCTGAACGACCACACATCCCTCTAAACAAAACAGAGTCAAACCCACCAATATTTATTTTTCACTTGCTACCTTAGCTCAGAAATGCCTTGGACAGAGATTAGGTCTGCAGTGTGCCATGTACAGCTTGATCCTGGCACTTGATTGTACACATCATTTATAATAACATAACTTATAATAAAGAGCACAGACATCAGGACTACCTGCAGCTCTCCAAGTTTAGCAGATGTTGGTGATACCAAGGGGAAAGACCCTTTGATGGGGTGGCTGGGAGAGAGCTGGGACAGTTTGGTGATCTGCACTTTGCCAATGGGGAGGTGGTCAAGCTTGGTCAGGACCTCTAGGACAAGCACACCCATATCTGTGAAAATTAGGAACAGTTTCAGGTCAGCCTCATGGTCACAATTAACATTTTTTGATTAAAATGACACAGATGTCAGAGGTTCTTATGTTTTATATGGAAATGATAATAATGAGACATCAGTGAAAGAAGAGTCACTACAGATATTAATTACTGCTATGTGATAAATAAACACAAGATTACCAGTAAAAGAAATGACATAACAAGGGGGAATGGCTTCCTACTGCCAGAGGGCAGGGTTACATGGGATATTGGGAAGGTATTCTTCCCTGTGAGGGTGGGGAGGCCCTGGCACAGGTTGCCCAGAGAAGCTGTCTCATCCCTGGAAGTGTCCAAGGCCAGGTTGGATGGAACTTGGAGCTACACGGTCTAGTGTATGGCAGGGGGTGGACCTGGATGAGCTTTAAGGTCCCTCCCAATCTGGGATTCTGAGTAGCAACAGCCAGCACAGGTTTTATGGACAGACTCTGGACATCAGGCTTGCATTAATTTCCTGCATATAATTTCACTAAATTAAGCACCTTAATAACCTTACAAGCTCAGCTGAGTACCTCTCTATTTTCCAAGCCTTTAGACACTGAAATGCCTGTATGTAGAATACCAAAACCCACAGAATCACAGAGCAGCTGGGGTTGGAAAAGACCTATGGAGACCATCGAGTCCACCCTGTGACCGATCCCCACCTTGTGAACCCGAGCAGAGCACTGGGTACCACGTCCAGTCGTTCCTTGAACACCTCTTGGGCTGGGGCTCCACCACCTCCCTAGGCAGCCTCTTCCAATGTTTAACAACCGTTTCCATGAGGAAATTCCTTCTGATGTCCAACCTGACCCTCCCCTGGCGCAGCCTAAGCCTATGTCCTCTTGTTCTAACCTACTCCTAATAAACTCCTCGGCTTTAGCGGGTCTCCCACGCGAAATTTCCCTACCTGCCAAGTACGCAGCGAACTGCCGGGGCCCGCAGCGCACCGGGAAGCGGGCGGTGGTTCTCCCGGCGGGACGCCCGGGCCGGGAAGCGGGCTGGAACAAGGTGCCGCCGGAGGTTTCTCCCCACCACCTCAGGCGGACGACGACGGGCGGTTTAGGGGCTGCCCAGACCACCCTGGACACGGTGCAGCGGAGGAAGCAGCGCGGCGGGCCCTGGACGAGCGGCGGGAGGCTGGTGGCGGCGGGGGGGGCGCCGGGACCTGTGGGGACAGGCGGCGTCAGCGGCCACCCTAGTTCCCGTGCCGCTTTCCGCCCCATCCCGCCGCCCTTTCATCCGTCCAGGATCCCTCCAAACCTTCCCTCCGCCCTCCCATCCCCTTCCACACCTTCCCTCCGCCGCATCCCGCCCGCGCCTCCCGCCCGGCAACGGCCGCCCCGGCGGGGGACTACAGCTCCCGTCATGCACCGCGCCCCCATAGAGACCAGCGGAGCCACGGACTACACTTCCCAGGACAACACGGGACCGCATCTCATCCCCGCCCGCCGAGCGCTGCTGCCGCACATCGGGGAACTACAGCTCCCGTCATGCCCCGCGCCCCGCAGAGCACTGCGGCTCTGCGGACTACATTTCCCATGGTGCCACGGGGCCTCCGCCACCTCCCGTCCGGCAACTCCGCACTCCCGTGCCTCCCCTGTCACAACCCAGAACCCTTCCGTCCTTCTATCTCGCTCGACACCTCCCTTCCGCCGGGGCCCAGATCACCCGTTCGTTCCCCACCCCCATGCCGCATCCCTCCCCACAACTGCCGCCATGGTGGTAGACTACAACTCCCGTCATGCACCGCGCTCCATAGAGCGCGGCAGACCCGCGGACTACATCTCCCATGATGCCACGCGGATGTTTCCCGTGGTGCCGCGCGGCGGCGCCGTCGAGGGAGGCCGCTTCCGGCGGGGCGGAGCGGGCGGGGGCGGCTCGGGGGGTTCCGGTGTATCCCGGTATTCCCGGTGTGTCCCTCGCCGTCATGTCGGCCTTGGAGAAGCAGCTGCAC
>NW_020884898.1:3513031-3798750 GCF_003945725.1 Corapipo altera | reverse complement strand
GGGGGGGGGGGGGGGGGGGGGGGGGGGGGGGGGGGGGGGGGGGGGGCTCGTATTCGAGGGGTATGGAGGGAGGAGTGTTTGTGTTTGTGGGGTCTGGAGGCATGTATTGGGGGGCAGGAGAGAGGGGTGCTCGTTATTTGGGGTGTCTGGAGAGAGGGGTGGTCATTATTGGGGGGTCTGGAGGGAGGGGGGCTCATACTTACAGGGCCTGGAGGGACGGATTGTGGGGTGTGGAGGGAGGGGGGCTTGTTTTTGGGGTGTCTGCAGGGAGGGGTGGTCGTATTGGGAGAGGTGCTCATTATTTGGAGGGGGTGGCTCGTTTTGGGGGATATGGAGGGAGGGGTGGTCGGTATTTGGGCGTCTGGAAGAAGGGCTGCTCATACTGGGTGTAGAGGGAGAGGTGGTCGTTTTGGGGAGGTCTGGAGGCAGGGGGGGTTCATATTGGGGGTCTGGAGGAAGGGGTGGCTCTGCTTCCCAGTGCTCCAGGAGAAGCAGCACCCGGATCAGGCTTCTCCAGCACTGCCTGGAGTATCCTCAGGGCTGAGGGGAGGTGACAGGTCCCAGGATTGCTCTCCAGCCCTTTTTTCCAAATCTGTTTGCCATCAGTTTTGGGAGGGAGTGTCAAGAACCTTTTCCTTCTGGTACCTCAGAGCGTGGCTGGGGGAGAGAGGTGTTTTGGAATTCTTGGGAATTGGACTTTGATGATCCTTGTGGTGGGTCCCTTTTTCCAGCTCAGGGTGTTCCATGATTCTGTGAAATGGGATTTCTCAGCAGCAGGTATCCCTTTGAGCTCTGCCAAGGGACTTGAATCCCTGCTCCAGGTGATGGAAAATCTGGGATACTCTCAAATCTTTCAAGCAGGAGTTGAGAGCACATTTTGGGAGCTATGGGAGAAGTTTGACTTAAGAATGTGGATGGCAAGTAGGAAGGATAGAACGGGCAAGAACAACCCTTATTCTCTGAGTCAGGGGGAGAAAATGGGTTGCAAATGGGATACTTTTGAAGGGAATTTCATAATTCCACCTCCAAAGGTTGTGGTGTGAGGAGAAAAACAGGATCTTGCAGCAGATTGGTTTGGAGGGAGGGGGGTTCCAGGTGCAGAGGGAAGCAAAGGAAGCTGGCAGGGATGGTGCAGATTTAAAACATGGAGGTTTTAACTAATTTAATTAATGAGAAAAACTGAGATTTTGTTAAATCTGGAGAAAATGTGTTTTCAGGGATGTGAGAGTATGGAATTTGAGGTCTGCCTTGTGACAGAGACCAGGGGTTGGTGCTCTGGTCCTCTCCACCTCAGGACCTCTGCACAATTCCTGCTCCATTAGGAGGATAAAAATATCCTGCAATTCCCCTAGGAAACCTGCTTTGATGCAGGAAATCAGATAACTAAAAGAAATAATGGGAATTATTGGAAATATGGAAATAAACTGTTGGGGTATTTATGGATGGGAGAGGATGATTTTCCTCTCCTTTAAAGCAGAGTTTAAAAAGGTTGGTACACATCTCTTTATTTTTGGATTTCCATCCATATTTTTGGATATCCATTGATTATATTTGGATGGATGGAATGCAGTTGGTGTTGTTAGGACATGAATTAATGCTGCCAAATCTTCATCAAACACTGCTTTATTTTAATATGAATTATTTTAAAGGTAAACTTCACCCAAGTGTTTACTGGCAAGGCCTTTAGTTAAGCAAAAAAGTTATGGTTTAGGATTAATTTAGAAATTAGAAAATAAGTGAGCTTGAATGACTTTCTCTCTTTCAGGACTGTTGTCTGCTCTCCTGTGGCTCTTGGTTACCTGAGTTAAGAGCTTCCTTATGAGATGTGGGGTTGTGAACAAGCCACTAAACTCCAAATTCCCCAGTTCGTGTCATGGAGAGGCTTGGATTTCACAGTAGTGTGTTGAAGGTTACATGGACATACAAAGTTAGATTCAATGTTAAATATATTATTTAATTTTACTGGCTCTGTTCAGAACAGGTTTCACCAAGCAAAGTCTGCCAAGCACAATTTTCCTGGTTTAGATGAAGAAAATAAATTTTTAATTCTTCCTCTTGTTTTATCCTGTTTAACTCATCCTTCACAGCTATTCTGTGTATTTTTTAATGTGCTTTATACAGTTTTCATGCACTGTAAACTTTGTCAACACCCCATCCAACCCTTGTGATAGTTTTTGTTAGAAAAACTGACAAAAGTAAAGGCATTTAAGTTACTGACTTAATGAAGTGCTGTCAAATCAACCCCCCCATATATTTGTTGCTTCATTTCCTCATTGCAGGTAAACAAACAACTTGTAATGGGCATTTCCAGGGATTTTTCAAAGGGTTTTATAGATACTTGTGTGTTTAGAGTTTTTTTCTATTTAGAGATATTTATGCTCATTAGTAGCAATCCCATATATTAATTTATACAATTCTTCCTGTCTTACTGCAGGGGTTTTTAAACACTATTAGGGAATTATGAAGGAAAGTTTGCTTTCTGTTGTCCTATAAACCTATTTTTTCCCTTTCAAATACTTCCTGAGAGCACTGATATGAAACCTGTTGTTGTGGTTAAGGATCAAGAATTTCCCTGGAATTCTTCCCCTTGGAAGCAGCAGGGAACAGTCCATAATAATGTTGTGTTGTGTGGCACAGCTGTATTTTTTGTTTCCAAGTAAATCCCTTTATGGTGGACATTCCTGGTTGCAGACCCAACATGGAATGGCCTCATCCAGAGGGGCCTGTGTCTTGTATGGAAAGGAGACAAGAAAAAGTGGGATAGAGTTTAGCTTAGGCTGAGTTTATCCTTACAAGGTTCAGTTCAGTACAGACCAGTACTGCACAATGGGATAAAACAGCTGCAGAAGGTGCCCAGAATGTGTTTTGTAATTCCAGCTTAATGTGCTGGAGTTTAAGGATCATTCCAGAAAAATTATTCTGTCTCACCCATTTCTGGTTTGGTTTGCTGGATCCTTTAAAAAGCACTAATTAGTTTTGTCAGTTCAAATATTTGGTCAGCAAAATGTTGCTTCAGCATAGGAAGGTGCAAACCCACAGCTGCTGTTTAATGGGTTCGCTTCTAATTTTGAATTTTGAGTGTGTGTTGTGCTAAAAAAAGCAGCTCTAGATAAATTCAAAATCAAAGATACTCATTCTTTTCTCGGGAGAAATGTTTTCCACCCCCTGTGTTCACTTGGGATTTTGTGGAAAACTCCACATTTATTCTACCCTTTGAGGGGGTTCAGTGTTAAATCTGAGGTTATTTTATGTTTCAGCATTGCTTGGAGGTATTTTCTTTTAAATCATGTATTTGCATCAGAGGTGACAATAGTTTTTGATTCCCGACTCCTCTTCACTTTCTGCTCCAGTTCCCTTGCAAACACAGGAATTCTTGTTAATTTTTTTCCCTCAGATATTCCAGGTTTGTCACACAACTATTAACGTTTTCCCTGGAGGTGTTAACTCTTGTTGAAGCTGCTAAATCCATCAGTAGGGCGAGTTCCTGAGGGAGGGCTCAGCTTTGATTTCATGGATTTCTCTTGCAATTCCTGAGCTACTCTCCATGGATCTGTCATGGTATTACCATCTGCCTGCCTTTTGCATGGATATTTTAGCATTGGATCTCTGCTGTGAGAAATGGAAGGAGACACAAAAATGCTCATCCTCGGAAGTGCTCAAGGCCAGGTTGGACAGGGTTTGGACTAGTGGAAGGTAGGGATGACAGGGGGTTGGAATGGGATGGGCTTTAAGGTCCCTCCCAGCCTAAATCAGTCTGGGATTCTCTGAAAAGCTGGATCTATTCCCAGGGAGTGGTTAGATGTGGAAAATGGAGAAGCCTTGAAGGTTTATTCTGTGGTCCAGGGTTTGTGTATCAATGCTCCCAGGAAATGGGAAACCTTTTTTCAAGAGAAGGAGCTGCTCCAGGCCAGCCTGAGAGGCTTGAGACTGAGACCAGGTTCTCTCAAATCATCTGCTTGGGAAAACAAGCTAAAAATCCCCTTCAATCCAAGCAGCTTCTGAGTTAATTTAATTTACCTGTCTCTGTAAAGCTTCTTGCTCTATGCCTTGTATTCCAGTCTGGATTATTTCTATACTTCTCTGGATCCTCTTCTAGTTATACCTTTAATTTATTGATCCAGCTGCAGATTTTGGTGATTTTGGTTAGTGCTGTGCTTCATGTTCCCTGTGGGAGCCTCGAGTGCTTAAAAATCTGCATTTAACGGTACAAACTCTGGGGTTTGGTGTTTGTGGCAGATCCTGAGCCTGTCGCCATTTTGTGTCGTTGCAGCTTGGTCTTGTGGCCTTGGTGTAAAGCAGCAAAAAGTTCATTTCTTGCTTTTTATTATCATTAATTTTGATGCTAAATATCCCAAATTTGTGCTACTGAAGAGTCGTATGATTTCACATCTCCCACATATTATGGATTCCCTGGCTGTCCATCCTGTAACCCTTCTTCCAGAAAAATTCATTAATTTGTCATACAGCCAACACTCTTCATGGCATAATCAGGAGCTTCCCCATGTCCTGCCTCCCCTATGGATAAGAGAATTCCCTTAAAATTTCTGCTATCACGATGCAGGTGGTGAGTTACCAGGGAGTTCCTGCTGTTTACCAGGTTTATGGATTACACTGGAAGGGGTGTAACAACATGATATTTTCTAATCACCTGGAATTCCTCAGGAAAATCAAACCTAAATCCAGCTGTAACATGCTGTGGAAAAGTCTGACTGCATTTGAAATGCTGCATTTTAAAAGGGTAGTGGAATTTATTTCTTACCTATTCAAAAACGGGACAGGGGAATTCGTCCAAACCATGAGAAGTTCTCTCCATCTCCAGAAAGAACCAGAATGCTATGGAGAGAGCACATGATCAGAGCTGGGATGGCTTCCAGGGAAAAATTAAGGTTTGAATGTGATATTTTTTTGTTGATCAGAGTATGAGATTAAGCTGAGGCAGTAAAAGAGATTAATATTTTCTGGATTTACGTAGGTGACCCCCCCATTTTATTTAATTGAAATTTGACAAGAAGTCTGGAAACCCACAGGAGGGAATTTGGTCCTGGAATTCAGGGGGCGGTGGGTTTATGTTTCATACTCTAGAAATACGAGGGGAAGTAGGAGTTCTCTTTTTACAAAATCCAAAAGCTGCTTTGCCTGTTATGTTCTATTTCCTTAGGAAGCCATGAATTCAGGAGAAATTTCCTTCCACGGGCATTTTTCTGCTGGGAAGGTCTTTCACCCCTCACGCCCATGCTGGATTTTAATATTCTGTGCTGCCTGGTTTCTTCCCCCAGATGAGTTGAAGTGCAAAAACACAGTTAAAATGGTGCAGTTACTCATCCTGGGCTCGAATGCAGCCTAATTATTCCACTTCCAAAATTAAGCCCTACTCCTTTTAGCCTTCCTGAGTAAATACCAGCCCGAGAACCAGATTTTGCATCAACTGAGTCATCAGGAAAATTCTGATTGCGGAGCTTTTTGTTGGAAATGGGGATACAAGGAGAGGGCACAGCTGCACCTCTTGAAAAATAAATTGTTTTTTTTCAACTGGGCACCTTTGAGAGTTGATTTATGGGATGTCCACAGGCCTAATGATAATTTAGGGGGATTACATTCCATGGGGTGCTGGATATGCCCTGGCATTAGTACTGCAGGAGCTGCTCATTTAAGGGGTAATTTGTTGCAGTGCTTTGTGATGTAACCACCAAAAAACTGCAGCAGAAATTATTGCAAAGAGGAGATGGGGAATAACGACTGTAATTCACAATTTGGAAATGTTTTCTTGGGAAAGCCAGGGGGGTTTTTGCTGCCTTTGTTCAGTTATTATTCCCTGAGCATATGGAAGAAGACACCAGGTTATATAAAAAGGCCAAAGGTAATTAATTCCCAGACGTGAAGGGGCCACAGGTAGTAGCATTGATGTCCTAGTTTTTCGTCACTCCAAGTCCACCATCCTGGTGTGGAAATACTCCACCAGCATCTGTGTTGCACAGTTTTGTTATTGTGATCCTTAATTTAAAATAGTTTTTAAAAATCCTACCTTTTAAAATTTATTTATTTTGTATTTTAATAAATATAGCCTCACTGTGTTTTACCTGCATTACTGGACTTGAAAGCATCCTTCCTAATGAGGTATTTTTAGGATAGGATATTGTCAGATTCCCAGGACATTACCTGTAGAGCTCTAAGGACATGGAAAACAGCATTTTGAGGAGTGTTTATTGCATTTTATGATGATGTTGTTCCCATGGTCCTTATACTTAACTGAGACAGGATAGCCATGGAAGCACAAAATGAATGAATATAGTTGTTCTCTCTCTTCCCTTCACATTCCTGATGTTGCTTTACCTTCCATTTTAAATACTTTTTACGTCAGATTTTTAACTGTCGCAATAAATTTCACAACACTTGAGCTGTAATTAAAACTTGCTGCTGTGAAATTAAACCTGGTGGATGGATTTTATTTATTCTGCTTCCAACAATGTTTTTAATTTATAAATTAAATTTAAAAAATAATTTATAAATTAGATTTATAAATTACTTTAATTTATACCACAGTCTTCAATTCTAGCCTTTGGAACAGGTTGACTTTCTGTTTGAATGTTACTTCTTCCAAAAATTAGAGGGGATTTCTAGGAATATTATAATCTGTGCCAGGTAGTAGGTGGTAAATTAGTAACCTTCAGTAAATATCTGACACTGCTTTTCAATACTGTGGGTCAAGGTGACTTCTGAGAGCAACATATTCTTTTTTTTTTTTAAATTATGATTCATGGACTGAGTCATAAATTTGGGATGGCTTCCTGTGTTCCAGGCTCTGGAGTACTCCCAGCCACCTGAGTGTCAGGTTTGCCTCAAGGCCAGAGCAAAATTACAAAGTATTTAATGCAAAGTATTATAAATACAAAGTATTTAATGACTTTTGACTCTGTTTTGAAGCACCTGCAAACTGAGAGGTTGTACTGGGATGATATCTCCGTATTCTGTGTTCCTTTTATTTTCCCTTGGCTTAGTGTAGTCTAAATCACCATTTTCCAGTTTTTCTTGGAATTACTTGATGAGGAAAATACTCTTCTCTCTGTGTTTCCACGAGTTCTCCTCAATAGCAGTAACAATTAGGGGAAAAAAGGAAGGATTTCCTCACTGACCATAAAATCCTTAATATTGTTGTTATGTGGGAATTTCACTTCCAGTCCTGAACTGTTGCATAACACCAGCATGTTCTCTTCAGTGGATGGAGGGAAGCCTGGATGCCAATTTCAGAAGAACATTTTAAAAATAACTCCTTTCTTAGGGATTTTTTTTTTGTCTTGCAGCCCTGGAAGAAAGAGGGATTTTTCACCAGTGCTTTGGAGCCAGTACTTTGAATCTATGGAGGATGTTGTGGTGGAAAATGAGACTGGCAAGGATATATCCTTTTATTTGGCAGATTTAACTTGTCGTAATCTCAGTGACTGGGGTGGTATCACATATTTATTGAGGTTTATTGGGGTTCTCCTCAGCTTTTTCATGTATTTCTTCTCATCTTCCATTATGTCCCTTGCAGGGTTCCTTATCAATAACTAGAACTATCCCTTTTAAGCTCTTCCTAGCAAGGCCATTGTTTCTTTAGTAATCATTAATTCAAAAGGAGTATTTCCACCAACTCAATACCATTTTTTGCAGGCAAACACTCAGCAGGTTCCCGTAATTCAAACCCTATCAGGATCAAAGCTGTTTATTGATTTTTATTAGCAACTTCAGCAGTACAACAGGTCAACCTCAACATCAACACTTAGATGTTGATAAATACTTCCAAATTTTTGGCTGAGGTGGTGATGCCATCAGAGTCTTCTGGCAGTGCCAGCCAGGTTTTTTTCTGCAGCTGTTTCTTCTCCAAGATTAGGGAAACCAAACTTTCAGGCTATTTCTCTCCAAATACCAATTTAGTAATTACTCCTATAATTCCAGTAGCATATGATGCTTTGCAGTGAGAGAATTCTCTCTCCTTGTTGTTTTACTCAGCTTGTCATTGTGGATTTGTCCAGCTGATCCCATGAATTCTTCATGCCCTAGCCCTGGAAGTGTTCCAGACCAGGTTGGATGGGGCATGGAGCAACCTGCTCTAGTGGAAGGGGTCCCTACCCATGGCAGGGGGTAGGACTGGGTGTGCTGTAAGGTCCCTTCCAAACCAAACCATTCTGTTATTCCATAGTGATTCATGATGTGCACCTTGTCTGCGTTTAATATGCAGTCCCCTGAGGCCCCAGTATGAAATAAAAAGCACAATAGATCTATTTGAATAGGTTGTGCACATAAACATCCCAAATTTAAGCGAATCTTAGTTGTTTGGGATCTTTTTCTGCTCCCTTTAGAGAAGCTTCAGCTTCGTATGAAAGGTTGTGGGCAGATGTGAACTGTGGAAGCAGCTGAATTAATGGGTGGGCTGGTGCCCTCTGCTCTGCCTCAGTGACCTTTTAGAGTAATTCGGGGTGGGAGGAACCTTAAACTTATCCCATTCCACCCCCTGCCATGTGCAGGTACACCTCCCACTAGACCAGGTTGCTCCAAGCTCCATCCAGCTTGGCCTGGAACACTTCCAGGGATGGGACAGCCACAGCTTCTGTGGACAACCTGTGCCAGGGCCTCCCCACCCTCACAGGGAAGAATTTCTTCCCAATATCCCATCTAGCAGTGCCCTCTGACAGTGGGAAGCCATTCTCCCTTGCCCTGTCCCGCCAGGTCCTTGTCCAAAGTCCCTCTCCAGCTGCCTTGGAGCCCCTTTAGGCACTGGAAGGGATTCTAAGGTCTCCCTGGAGCCTTCTCTTCTCCAGGCTGAACACCCCCAGCTCTCCCAGCCTGTCTCCAGAGCAGAGGGGTTCCAGTTCCTGTGGCTTAGTGGCTTTCTAATTTTCTCTCAGTTGTTCAATTCACTGTTGTGCACAGGGGGAAAAAGGGTGAGGGCAGGAGATGTGGGAATTATGGGGAGGAGAAAAACTGGGCAGCTGGAAAACAACTCTTGAAGTTTAAATTCAGTTACGTTTTGTCCGAGTAATGCTTGAACAAAATCAGGGGGAGAAATGAGTACACAAGGGTGGAAATAAAACACTGTTGGGTATTGCAGGCTCCAAATCCAAGTGACTTTGAGTAACTCCTTGGAATGCCCTTAACTGTTCATACACTTTTCGAATTTACAAAAGTGGGTTAGAGGGGCCTGTCCTGCTGCTGCTACACGGTGGAGGCCACTCTGCCCTGTCCTGGGCTGTGTTTACTGTAAGTAAAGCTGCTGCTTGAGAGAAATAAATGTGTGTGGAAATGTAGCTGTGTGAGTGTGGATTCAGCTCTGGGAAACACAAGAAAACAATATTATTAAAGATAATAACAATATTATCTTTGCATGGTTGAGGTCCTGCTGAGAAACCTCATTTGCTGCTCAAACCACTCTGAAACACAAACTGAAACTCTCTGAAACAAAAACTGAGGTGGTGCCAGCCAGGAGTGGCTGTGGGGACTGACCAAGCCAGAATTCCTCCATCCCACCCATTCCCTTTGAAAAATGAAGTTAAGGAAGAAAACTGAAGACTTCAAATAAAGTCAAGTCACTTGCAGCGTGGGATGTTTATTTAGGACCTTTTTAATCCAGCAACTCTTTGAGTTCTCTGGTGTCCTTAATAAATAATAGGATGACTTCCATGGAATTGTGACACCTCCATGTTTTCCCTGTGCCTTTGTTCCCATTTAATACTTTTTAATACTTTTTAGCACTTTAATGGTGACTTCCTCATTTCAATCTTTGCTTAAAGGCTGCCAAGAATGACCATTTTACAGGATTCACTAGCAACTGCTCTTAAATTCCCAACAGGATTGTTGAGTAATCCTAATGAAACCATCTTATAATATGATGGGACACACCACAAAAATGCTTTTCCAACTGGACTGTAATTTTGTAATATTTGTCTGTAATACTTGTTAGTTTTAGCACCTGCTCCAAAATTATGTCTTTTGTGCATTTTGGAATGAATTTGTCCCAAGCAATCAAGTGTTGAATGTTTGAGATGAACCAGAGCTTATGAAAACAAACCCAAACCCCTCCTTCAAAATAAAAAATAACACAATTTGAGAAGCATTGAGGGTAACCATCTATAAATCAAATAACCTGCAGGAGCAGTGTGTTCCTCATTTCTCTTGCTTGTTGAGCAGGGAACGTCTTGAGTGACAAGTCTGGACTTCTCATGGCCAAAATACTCCAGTTTGGATAAAGCTCAGGGCACTGGAAATCCTTCCACTTTCTCACATCACACCAATGATCCTCTTTCCTTACTGCCTACTAACAGTAGTCTGATTTTTAGCAGCAGACCTCTGTTAAATTATTGCTATGGTGCATAAGCACCTTGCAGATGGCAGTTTTTCAGTGTCTTTAGGGGCTGGAAAATATTAACTTCTGGATTCAGTGGGGTTTGGAAGAGCAACTGCTACAGCTGTTTAGGAGTTGAATAACTGAAAAATCAAAATAAGAGGGCTGAGTAGCTTTTGGCATTTATGTAGGTGGTTCTATTAAGAATTCCTCAGCAAATTTCCCTGTTCCTGCAGGGCTGTTATTTAAATAATCAATGATTGCTTAACACAGAGGTCTTCCTGTCAACAAAGAATGCCACTTAATCTCTATGATACCTGAAATAACTTAGTTACATTGATCTGCCAGGGACAAATAGAGCCATAATTGTGTTGCAGCCCTACTTTACCTTAAAAAAAATTATTCACTTGTTCCTCCCCCCGACCTCTTTGGACTAATCAGTTTTTATACATTTCAGCCTGTAAAACTCTATTGTTTGAGAGCAAATTGAACGTGTGCTGCAAAGCAGCTGCTTCATTGTCATGTCAGCCATGTTACCAGGAGTTCATTCTGTACCATCTGGGGCTTGGAGAGGGAGGGAATTCCTTTGGTGTCCATAATCCCACTGCTGTTTCAGTTTTTAGAGGTGCTGCAGAGCTTGAATTCATGATTTGGTGAATGTTTGTAGTGTTTGATGCACAGGGAAATAAATGTCCTCGTTAGCAGTGGCAAGGATGGAGCTTTTGGTTTATTAAGGGTCATTTTATGGAATATTCTTGCTTGCTGTCTGTAACACTTTATCCAATCCAGGTTCAGCCACTTTGTTGGCAATGAAGGGTTTTTAGGGAATGCTTGATGTTGCTAATCCCACTTTCTCTGTCCCTCCTTGCAGTCTGCAATCATTAACAGGATCCAGTGTAGGATCGTGGCTTTGGATCTCCGAGGCCATGGTAAGTCACATAAACCTGGGATCACATCAGTGTGTTATACTCTCTGGTTTTTTTAAAGATGTAGTGAATTCCTCGCAAAAATTACTAAGAAAGCATATTAAGGCATCCCAATTTTTATTCAAAAGCAGGGATGGAAAAGTGGCTTCTGCCAGGAGCTGAGACTCCCTGAACTTCTGTGCAAGGCACTGGTGGGTTTGTTCCTTCCACCAACCCCCTCCTTTGTATTTCCATGACCTTTAGGTAATCTTTACTACGAGAAATAAGGGCTGTTATTTAATTTTAAGATACACTGCAAATACAGCACAGTTATGGGCAGTATTTCCAACCCATAGTGCAATAACTGTTCCTATTAATTCTGTGTTTCTTAATTATTCATGTGCACTGCTGTAGGCTCACTGTTAGTATCTGTGCCAAAAAGCTTTGTACAGCCCCTGCTCCAAGTCCTGAGAGGGCCTGAATGTTTTCAACTGAAGTGAATTTAACTTGGGGTTGTTTGTTTTTTTTTCCTAGGAGAAACAAAAGTTAGGAATCCTGAGGATCTGTCTGCAGAGACTATGTCCAAGTAAGGAAGTTTACGCTCATTTTTCTTTTCACAAACCTCTTATTTTCTTTGATTGAACAATAAACTACTTGAAGACATAAAACATTAATTCAAAGAACTGGGAGATTTCACTTCATGTGACTCTGGTAGTTGTCCCTTCTTTTCGTTCCTTTTTAGGACAGTTTGAAATTGTTTGAAATTATATCTTTGCCAGCTGAGTCAGATTCCAAACTGGAGTAATTCTCTGGGTTCTCTCAGTTTGTAAACTCAGTGGCTCCACATCAGTGAGGATTTTAAACCTACAACACTTGCTAGAGAGTTTGTAATGGCAGAGGAATGCTTTCCTTGGAGATCTCTAGGAGGATTTTAGCCTGAAATCACCAGTTTGGCTCTCCCTCAGCTCCTGGAGCAAGCATCCAGAGTGGGGCCACCTTGGACTGGTGGCACCCCCAAAGTCTGGGCCACAGACTGAGGTTTTTCAAGCATAGAGAGGGTTGTTTTTTTCAACTACCACGACCTGCTTTGGTATGCAAATCCCCCTCTTGACAAAGCTGTAAGAAAAGCAAATACCCACTGTAAAGCACATTATGCTCTGCCCATGTTTAGTACAAAGAGACTCTTTGCTATGACTACAGTTAAATCAGGAAGGATTTTGTAACCTTCTCATGGACAAATCCACTTGGTTTGTTGTGGGGAGGCCATGTGTGAAATGGATTCTGACTTCCATTGTGTACCTTATTCCTGCTGCTTATGCCTTGTCAGGCCCTGGTGTGTTACTGTCCTGAGGACATGCCGGATGAAATAATTAGAATGTTTTAGAACTGGAGCAGCACCACTGTGTGGGGAAAACAAGTCCCTTTTGTTTTCAAACCTTTCCCTCCTCTTAGCAATGAGCTTGAAAGTTAATCTTAAGTATCTTTTAAATAGGAGCCTTAAATTAGTGCTGGCTTTATGCTTATTCTTTTAAATCAAATCCTCAAGCAATTTTCTCTAGCGGAGAAAACAAGCTAGTCAAGCTATTTTTTTCCCTTCTTTTCTGTTTTCAGTATTGCTCAGTGCTCAGGTTCCTTAGAATGGTTGTAGTCAGGAAAGAAACTGGGATGTCTTTAAACTACAGTGTTCTTCAGTAAATTTCAACCCTTAGCTCTGCTGCTGCTTTGGGGGTTGAGGATCACATCATCCAGCTTTCCCATCCTGGGAAAATGTCAAGAAGTCACAGCTTCAATTTAAGAAGGTTCCTTATGGAAAAGATGGGGAAATTGCCCCTTGCCTTGTGATATCTGTGCTTGTAGAAAGTCAGTCTTTTTGCTCATGCCCAATGTTGTTCACCTTTGCCTTGGTCAGTTTGGCTCAGTTATTTTCTCCCTTTAATTCCAAACAGTTCTTCTTTCAGAACAATGAATTTCTTGCTTTGTGCTTCCATGCAAGAGGATTTGACAACTTTTTCTCACCTTTTATTTAACATTCCCACCAGCAAATGTCAACCTAAAGTGATTTCCTTGGGGAATCACAAAATTTGTATTGGGAGAAACCTTAAAGCTCATTTCCTCCTGGGTAGGAACACCTTCCAGTAGAGTGGGTTGCTCAAGTATCTTTTAAATGGGTATCTTTTAAATGGGTACCTTCTAAATAAGAACTTTCTTTTAATAAAAACGGAAATGACATGGATGTTCAGGAAAGCTTTGGCTTCAAGGATTTCCTTCACTGATACCGAGGTGAAGCAGTGCCAGGAGAAAAAACTTGTTCCCTGTGGGTTAAAAGACAATGTGAAGCCAGAAATCTCTCTTGGATCGGTACTTTCTCCTCATGTAGAGGTGGAGATGCCAACCATGGTTTGCTCTCCCTCTGGCAGAGACGTTGGGAATGTGGTGGAAGCTCTGTATGGGGACCTTCCCCCCCCCATCATGCTGATTGGGCACAGCATGGGGGGGGCCATCGCGGTGCACACCGCGGTCGCAAACCTGGTGCCGAGTCTGCTGGGGCTGTGCATGATCGATGTCGTGGAAGGTGAGTGTGGGTTCCCTCAGATGGCCTTCCACCCCTTTGGGTGGGCTTTCCCCTTCCACTTTTTCCTTTAGCCCCAAATCCCCCGGATGCCAAAAGTTTTGCCCAGTTTTTAAACCAATTCCATCCTCCTAAAATATCCTGCCCACACAAAAATCTTTCCTGTGTAACCCTCCCTTCTCCTTTTCCCTTGCTTGCTTTTTTCCTGCTAATTGCTTTCTTTTTAGTGGAGAAAAGGGTGGCTTTTCCTATAATACCTGGTGCTAATTAATGTTTCCTTCTTATTTACAATCTGAATGTCCTACCTTTTCAAATACTAATTTCCCACTGTCGATCATTGGCTTAGGAAAACTGTACTTTCCTTAACAACATTAGGAGAGCTCCAGCTCTCTCTGAAGGTGTTGCAGCCAGTTCTGTATAAAGGGATATGGCAATGATTTCATCAGATGCCACAAAGCTGAAATACTTGCTTTTAGGAACAGCCATGGATGCATTGAACAGCATGCAGAACTTCCTGAGAAGTCGCCCCAAAACATTCAAGTCACTTGAAAATGCCATCGAGTGGAGGTAAGGGATGGATTAGTCTCTAAAATCACTTGTCTTCCCTGTTTCCCTACCAACACTTTTCCCACATGAATTTTAAATTGACAGTTACAAACAAGGGGGGGGGGTGTTGAAGTTGACTTTTAGCACAAGCCACTCCAAATTCCTTCTGACAACAGGGTTTGGGGAAATCTTGAACTGTGCAGGGATTTTGCTCCTGTTTCTGGGCCTGCTGGTTCCTGAATCTCTTCGGTAAATATTTCTCTCTTATTATTTTTTTCTAGTGTAAAAAGTGGACAAATAAGAAATCTCGAATCTGCCAGAGTTTCTATGGTCGGTCAAGTCAAACAGTAGGTTGCTTTTGGTTTATTTTATTTATTTTTTTTTAGAGCTTATCTAGTCTGTTTTACAATATTTGCTACATGAGTGCACTTGAAAAGGAAAATTTCTTTGAGAAAAACCCACAAAGATTTAAAAGAAATCCACTGTGTTTTAAAAAGCTTAACTGTTGAGTGTTCCTTGATTTTCATGCCTTTCTGCACATGTTAAGAAATAAGTGTTATCTGAGGAGTGATCTGAGGTGGGTTTGGGGATGAATCAGAGTAACCTGCTCCTGGCACTTGAATCCTTGATGTACCTGAAACCTTTACAAATGTCTCACACTCCATTAAGAAAAACTTAAGTTGATTTTTTGACCACTTCTGCCTCGTCTAAGGAGCAGTTGGCATTTCTGTTTGCACGGGATACATGTGCTGCACATTCACGCAATCCCAGTCTTTCATCTGCAGCTTCTTCTAAACTTGAGGGGTTTTTTTTTCGGTACCTGAGAAATTGCTGAACACTTTAAATTGAATTCTGGGTGTTTTTTTGGTTTGGAGGTTTTTTTCTTTTGGCAAGGAATCAGTTTCTGGGTTTATTTTCACAGATGTGAAGGGGCTGCCAGTCCTGAATGTCCTAAAGCCATAGTGGAGGGAATTATTGAAGAGGAGGAGGAGGAGGAGGAAGAGGATGAGGAAGGGGGAGGCTCTGTCAACAAAAGGAAGAAAGAAGATGACACAGAGGTAGGGAGTTTCTTGCTGTATTTTCACTTTCCCATGCAAGAGTAGTCACCAGTAATTATCCAGATCATTCTGATTTGAAAAGGAGCAACTCCAGCGATGGAAAACTCCAAGTCTGAACATTCAAACAATTTGTGAGCTATTTATGTTAGAAAAAAAAATAGCAAATTGATTACCCCGAGTTGCTCAGCCTTGTCTTGAAGGCTCTTCTGCTCTTGGTGTAGCTCTTGCTGACTTTTTTGTTTCCTACTCGTGTAGTTGGACTCTGATTTGGAAAGAAATTTGGAGGAGGGAGGGTCATCCCCTGGACGTGTGTGATCCACCAGAGGGAGCCAGTATTTTTTATATATATCTCCATATACGTGCACTTCCGAGTGGCTCCCTGAGTTCATTTTCTTCCTGCTGTTTTCCTGATCAGTAATGCAGAGCTCTCTCTCCTCTCTGCAGACAAAGAAGGAACATTTATACACGTGGCGGATTGAACTGGCTAAAACAGAAAAGTACTGGGATGGCTGGTTCAGGGGTTTATCCAACCTCTTCCTGAGCTGTCCCACTCCAAAGCTTTTGCTTTTAGCTGGTACGTGTCTCTTCCAGTCCTGTTTAGGTGTTCAGTGATGTCCCACTTGTATTTTAGAGAATAGGGTCAACATTTGGCTGCTGTGTTTCTCTGGGAATAGCAAACCTGCCTCTTCCGTGTTGGCTTTTCCATGTCTTTTGAAATATTGTGGTGTGATTTGAACTTCTCAACTGAAAACCAAATACAGCTTAGGCCCTTTTTGTACCTTAGTAGGAAGTAAAGTGTGTGACCAAGATAAATCTCATTTGAAGTTGTAGAGAGGGATGTGCTCTTGCATTTTTTGGCTGTGTTTCTTTCCTGTCACTTCATGGTCTAGAGGTGCAGCAGTGAAATTTCCTCATGGTGGGTGGCAGATTTGTTTATTTTGTGTTTTTCAAGCTAATGTCCTTTCAAAATGCAGTGTTCTCCCTGGCTTTTCTCCAATACATCTGTTTATTTGATTGTAGGTGTTGACAGGCTGGATAAAGATCTGACCATTGGGCAGATGCAAGGTAAATATTTATTTACTCCAGCCTTACTGTAATGCTCTTTTTGGAGGACAGCTTGTTGCTATGGGTACAGTCTATATGCAAACAAATGTGCATTAAAGAATTAGCCCATCCCAAAGTGTTCTCTAACTCTTACCCTCGAGGAAAAGTGGGGAAGTTGAGGAGCAAGAGGGTGAATTAAAAGTTGTGAAGGACTGTTGCCATGGGTTTTGTTCAGTCCAGTGTTCAATGTTCCAGCAGTGGAACCCCCACATTTCTCTTGGATCATATTGTCTGTGAGGGCTTCTTTCTGGTCCATTTTTCCCCCCTTTCTAGCTACATTCCTAATGTTCCTATGTAGAACACCTGCAACCATCTAAAATTGTCCCATCTGCTGGTGTTTCTGGCAGACATCAGACCAAGATTAATGTTTTGGGATTTAGGCTGGTTTTTTAACTCAACCCAGCTTTCCAGAGCAACCAGTACTGGAAAATAGTATTGGATAGCAGGATAAATGTTACCGTGAGATAGATTTGTAACAGTTTCAACTCTGAAAGGAGTTACATTGAGAGGCTCTGAGAAGTTTAACTTCCTTTTAACTCCTGGGAACCTGCTCTAGTTACACCTGGGGAATGTGAGTTATGCAGCTGATCCATGTATTCTTTGGAGACCATCTCCTGTTTGTGTTGTACAGTTTGCCCAGACTTCCACGCCATCCCTCATCCCTCTTTGCAGATGCCTTTAGTGAGATTTCTTGGTAAAGAATGTGAGATCCATGTGCTGACTCTTGATCCACAGGGAAGTTCCAGATGCAGGTCCTCCCACAGTGTGGCCATGCAGTCCATGAAGATGCTCCAGACAAGGTGAGCCCCACCATGGGATTGAAGCTGCATTGTTGTCCCAGCTTAAATGCAAATGGGATCTGTTCTTTACCATGGAGCAGAGATTATACTTCAGGGGTGTTTTTTTTGGCACCGCAACTGGCTTTTCACAAGCAGCTTGGATTTTGAAGCTGGCTGGAAAGCCTGGGTTAAGATGTTACATGCTGGGTTGGGGATGTACCTAATCCTTCCCAGTGTGGATTTCTCATTCCTGCCTTTCCTCATGCGGTTCCCCACTATCCCTTGCACCAAGCTACAGCTTTAGGAGTTGGTCTGTGTTTTGTTGAATTGAGTGGCTCACATTTTCCAAATGGAAACCAAATGTTCCTGAAACAGCTTTCAGACTGACAGAGCAGTGCTCCTTCTGGGCACTGCTGGAATTAGTGTCCAGATAGAAGCAGGAATGTGGTTGGGAACATGTCTGTTTTAAAGCTCTGACGGCTGTGAGTGTAAAACTCAGCCTTTCTGTGCTTCATTTTACAGTCTGAAATAGGTATTTTTATCTAAACATACTGATGGGATATTGAGAAGAAATGCTTCCCTGTGAGGGTGGGGAGGCCCTGGCACAAGTTGCCCAGAGAAGCTCTGGCTGCTCCATCCCTGGAAGTGTTCCAGGCCAGGTTGGATGGGGCTTGGAGCAATGTGGTCTGGTGGAAGGTGCCCCTGCCTGTGTAACTGGATGAGTTTTAAGGTCCTTTCCAACCCAAACCATTCCAGTATTGCTACTGTCAGGCTATCGTCTTGCTTTGCTCTTTATAGGAATAACTTGAATTGTGATTTTACCAGACCTTGTTTTAAGAATTACTGAAAAGGGTGGAGAAAAATTTGGTCAGTTCTTGGTTGTAAGATCAGTGTCAGAGTCAAACTGGAAGCATTTTACATACATATATATATGTGTATGTGCATATATGTGTGTGTGTATATATATATATATATATGAGCATATATATATATAAGCATACAGAGCTCTTGTTTTAAAGAAGCAAACTTGACTCAGCAAGAGAACCCCAAGGGCATGAACTGTTGTTGGGAATGCTGCAGGTTTGGAAAATTGCCTGAATTTCTTGTTCTCTTTGTGCCCCTTTAAATCCTGTCTGATTTTTTTTTCCTCCTTTCCTCAGGTTGCTGAAGCTGTTGCAACATTTCTGATCCGTCACAGGTTTACAGAGCCCATTGGAGGATTCCAGTGGTAAGGATTCATGAAAGCTGGAGCTGTGCTGCCTTTGAGCAGAACTTTTGCTCCTGCTGCCAGTTTGGCTCTCAAGGTGGGAGGTTGGAATTTTGGCATAATGCTAAAAACCACAGGTAAACAAACAGCTCTGAGTCACAGCCATTAATGCATTTGATGTTTATGTGTTCCCTCTGAGTTTCTCATGTGCTAATTTCTTATGTCCTTCCCCTTTGGAGAGGAGGAGCAAAGCTGATTCCTTCCTTTATAACCTTCCAGGGAAGCAAAATGACAAATTTTATGGCATTTAGCTTAACTAATATTTTATTTAAGTAATCAAGGCCTTGCAAACAACTTCCATCACACTTATTTGGCTAAGAAATACTGATGAAATGAGGCAGGTAAAGCTGTGTGCTTCACATTCCAGACTTTCTATACTTTATCCCATGTGTTTTCCTATTAAAATGAACTATGGAAGCCAGACCTCTGTGATCAGCAGTGAGAGGAGGGTGTGACTGATAAGGTTGAGTGGAAAAACTCCCAAAGTCTTAGTTAAACCTCACAGAAGGTGTTTTAGGATCATATTTCAGGTGAGTGGTACAATCAGCCTGTTTCTTAAAGCAATCCTGAAAAGTCTTCCTGCTTTTAGCTAAGAATTCCTCAACAAAAGCTGGAAGCCCCAAAATGTGTGACACTGGACTGGCAATGCTAAAGAGTTATTGCTGCATGACCTCTTCCTTTTTTCCCCCTTTATCCTGTGCCCTTGGGGATGAAACAGTAGAAATGCAGGACTGGGAGCTGCATATTTTAAGTTCAATGAAAGAATATAGTGTAGGTTGATGGGAGAAAGGGAGAAGACCAAAGGACTTTGCAGCTAAATTTAGGCTATTGCAGAATCTGCAGAGAATACTTGTATTTTAATATGGGATCTTTCTTCCATTGTCTTTTTTTCCTCCTAGTGTGTTTCCTGCTTGTTAATATCCTGGTGTTCTCCAGCACTGATTCCTGTTGTAAATAAACTGCACCAGAGGCCACTGTGATGTATCCATATGCTCTCATCTCCCAGTCCAGCAGCAGTGGGAAGTTGGTGTGAGATTCATCCCCTAGAACTAGTTCTCCAGTCTAAATTCTTAGGGACTTCCTTGCTGGGAAGCAGCTTCTACTGAAGACCATGAAAAGCTCTTTATACCCTTGGGAGTGGGATCCTCCTCTCTGCTGCCACAAGGAAAGACCTCCTGGAATCCCAAGTAGTCGATCAGACCAATCTCCATCAATTTTCAGGCTTTCTTGGACCCAACTGCAGAAGGGCCATGGACAGTCCAGATCCACCAAAGGCATTGCAGCACAGCCAAAGCTTCGGGATTTTTCTGTGGAGTCATCTTGGAAATGCCCCTTAGATTTGGGTTTTATATATACACATTTTCTTTCCCCTAAAGCAGATGAGGAATTGACTTTGTTGAGAGCTCAGGTTTCATCTCACCAACACCAGCTTTAGGGGTTAAGGTGTGAGAAGAGCCTAGAGGACACTTTCCTGGGAAAAGTTGAATGAGATTGTAACTCAAACAGGTGAGGAGGAGCCGTGAGCTCCGTTTCAGTCCTGCAGTTTTCTTAGTACTTGTTTCAAGTCCTTTCTGGGAAGAATAGCCTGGATAACTCCATCTACTGCAGACACATCCCAAGAAGGGGACTCTGGGCCTGCGCTAATGGGGAAGACCCAGGAGCAGCAGGAACAACATGGCCAACAGGCTGTTTCCTGCCCCTGGCACGTGTTTGTGCTTCCCTTCTTGTAGCTGCAGTTAAGCATTGCTCAGCATCATTGGAATGGCTGTAGGTGAAACCCTGGAAGAGCTTGGAGTCAGTCCTGCTGATGTGGATGCAGAGATGAGGCAGCTGCTCCCCCAGGAACGGGAGGAAGGACCTTCTTTCCATTGTCGCTTCTGGATCATTTTGCTGCCTGCCCTCCAGAATTCTACATACACAGAGAGCTTTTCTTCAGGGATAAATTATCCCTAGACAGAATCACGTGTGAGTGTAAGAGCAGACATGTTTTGGAGCAGTTTTCCTCAATATTTTCCCAGTGGATATCTGAAATCCCTTTTTTCCTGCCTGATGTCCATAACTCTTTGCTGCTGTAGGATGATTTTTGTGATTTGGGAGCTGTCATTTGCATTCATGTGTATATCCCATGACAAGAGCCATCAGGAATTATTGGCATTTGAGAGACGTGCAGGTGGGGCAAAGGGTTTAACTTTGAGCCTGGTGGAAATCCACTCATCTCTGATTCACTGGGCACAGCGGTCCTGGCCTTGCTTCTGACACATCAGGGTGGGAAGTGCCTGGACTGGGGACAGGAAAAGCTCATTCCAGAGAGCTCTCCTCCCTCCTGGCACTTTGGCCATCAGGTGATTAAAGGGAATTGCTGGTTCCCAGCATTTCCCTCTGTAAGTCACCACGTGAATTACTGCATTAATTTCCTGTGGCCTTGATGTCCACCCTGTTCCTTATGGATTCAATGGATCTTCAGTAATTGAGATGCAAAATAATACCTTCCTGAGACATATCCTGAAAATTGGCAAAATTCTCCTTTCCAGGCAACTCCTTTGTTCAAATTGTTAGGGATTAAATAATACAGTGTCTGTATCCAGAGTCTCACTTCCTGGGATAATTAAGCCTGTGGTCATAATCCTGGATGATCCTGGTGAATTCACATTCCTCCTTTGTAAGTAACTTGGAGAATCCAAGGGATTCCTCGTGTTATCTGTTTCATTTATGAGATCTGAAAAATAAATCCCAACCACACAGACCGCTCCGTGGAAAGCAGATCAGTTCTGTATTCTCTACAGGCACCACTGGAAAAGGTATGACTTTTGGAATCCTGTTGATGAGGCCTATGTAGCCCGTGGGGCCTGTTTGGCCTGTAGGGCCTGTGCAGCCTTTGAAGCCCGTGGGGCATATGGGGTCTGTGGGGCCTGTGTAACCTATGGGGCCCGTGTGGTCCATAGGGCCTGTGAGGCCTTTGAAGTCTGTGGGGCATATGTAGTCTAGGGGGCCTACATGGCCCTATGGGGCATGTGAGGCCTTTGGGGCCTCTGGGGTCTGTGGGGCCTTTGTGGCCTCTGGGGCTTTAGGATTCTGTTTTGTTGTTTAACATTTGAGAGGTGAGTGAAAAGAAAATAAATGTTTCAACAGCCTATTTAATGGTGTGTCCCTCTGTGCTGAGCTCCCAGCCCTGCCTTGCCTGGAATAAGTGGGAATAGTTCAGGGACTGGTGCTGGATTTAAAAAAAAAAAAAAAAAAGTAATTCCAGGGACAGCAGCAGTGTGGGAGTGGGTGGAGGGGAAATTCCTTTTGGTTCAGTCAAGCCGTGTACATTTTTGAGACTGTACTTTTGTCTGAGAAGTATTAATGCTCCTGCTGCAGTTTCCAGGGAGCTACAGGCTGGGATAAATGGGATTTGGATGAGGGATAGCACAGGCTGTGAGAAAAGAGACTGCAGAGAGAAGGCACATTCTGTTCAGCTCATGAAAAACAGGGGAACAGAGTGAATTGCCCCCTAACTCCCAGCTTTTCATTGTGTTTTTTCTGCAGCCTTTGGATTATTTAGAAATCACAGTTGCTTTTCTTCCAGTTATTGGATTGAAGATCAGTAGAAACTTTCCCAGTGGAAGATCCCAAGGCTTGGCAGGAGCATGAGATGCAGTTTGGGAGGCTGGTTTGTCACAGGCTTTACTTTAATTTAATAAATTAAATAAATAAATGAAAAAATGAGGCCTAGGACGGGTTTTGCCACATTATACACACCAGAAAAAGCCATCAGTGACTGAGTGGAGCACTGGGATTGCTGGAAAAAGATTATTTCCTCTATTGCTAGCGCACGCGGTCTTGCTTTGAATAAACCAACTCTTGAACATGGAATGAAAACTCAGACCTGGGGTTTTCCAGATGGAATTCTCCCCTCAGGCTGTGATGGCATTTGCAAAAGTAATACCTTTATAGATAAAGTTGTTATTTTTCCCTTTTTTGGCCACAGAAAGGCCTGGAAAACCTGAGGAAGCCCATTCTAACCGGAACCGTGCATTGAAAAATTCCCCCCAGGAGGGTGGATTAGATGTTAGGAAAAAGTTAATTTAAGTTGAGGCTCTGGCCCTGGTTTTCCAGAGAGGTTGTGGATTCCCCATCCCTGGAAGTGTTCAAGGCCAGGTTGGGCGACACTTGGAGCAATGTGGTCTAGTGGGAGAGAGTTGGATGAGCTTTATGGTTGTTCCCAACCCAAATTACTCTGGTTCTGTAACTTTGGCACTGACATTTATCCTCCCTTCCACTATTCCCTTTTCTCTTGGGAGCAGAAAGGCCTGGGAAAAGAGCCTGGCAACCAGTGATTCGCTGGTTTGAACTGGTGCTCCATGCTCTTGGAAATCTAGGCATGAATCTTCAGCTGAGGTAAAAAAATTGAGTTTATGGGTTGTCCCTTCCAAGAAATCCTGGCCCTGGTGCATCTACTACCCGTCTCACAGCCTGGAAGTGCCCTTTGTGTTGCCCAATCCTGCATCCCTTGGTTGTGTCATCCGTAGTGACCCATCTGATGGCACCGTGTCTGTAAGGCATCCCAAAACAGCGGGATAGGGATAGGTATTTGATCCAAGCTTTGCTGTGGGATGCTTGGTCAGTTGTGGCTGAGCATTCCCAGTCTGGCAGGGTGACCTTTTTTAACCACGTGCTGCTATTCCCAGATGGAAAATGTGTGTGTATGTGTGTGTGTGTGCGCGTGTGTGTGAGTTCTCCAGAGACCGCGCGCCATGTCCCGTGTCAGCCACATCCTGTTCCTGTCTTGTTCCGTGTCCATTTCCCTCGCCTACAAATAAAGCATTTGTGAAAAGCCTGGAGTAGGAATTCCTGCTTTCCCTTCAGCTGTGGTACTTGGGCTCCTCGGAGCAGCCAGTGGAGGAAAGGTGTTGATCCAGCTGTTCCTGTGCCATCCCCAAGCCTTGGGTTTTTCTGGTGACTCATGGAAGTCTCTTGTCATCCAAAATGCTCCTCCATCCCTTCCCTGTGCTGTAGTGTGGGGGAAAATGGGGAATTTAGCACCAGCTTTTGCTTTTCCCACTCCTTTCCATGACCAACTCCCATGTGTACAGAAACATCTGGAAGTAATAAACCACGGCCCTCGGGCTGCTGAGTAACCTGTGCTCTGTCCAACCATCTCTGAGTCCTGGCATGGTTGTTCCTGTTTGAAAAAGCAGGAATTTGGGGAAATTGGAAATCTTCCGGGCTGTTTCACACTCAGGCAGGTTTAACAGACCCCCAAAGGGCTCCTGGAGCCTCTTCCCAGTGCTCCAGCTCCTGCTGTCCTGCCTGAACGCTGCTCGCAGCTCCCCTCCACCCCTGTGTGCCTATGGAAGGGTTAATCCAGGGCTGCATAAAGCGGCCAAGGAGTGATAAATGCACATTTTTTAACTGAAAGTGAGCAGGATAGCCCTTGGGAGAGGTCTGCCTGCTGTTTCTTTCCCCCTTAATAATTTTTGTCCTTTTTTATTCCAGCTAGGAAAGAGCCTGAGGGGTGACGTGGTTGCCTCGACCCCCCCAGGGATCCCAGAGGATTTGAATCTCATCCAAATGTTCCTAGATGAGGCTGGATGGACACAGAGTTTCTGTGTCAATGGTGTCCTCCACCTCGACCCTCACTTCCTCCAGGTTGTTTCCCCTGGGAAGTGCCTAGGGGGATCAGCTGGGGGCTCCTGCCCGATCTCCAGGTGCTGCTGGAGATCCCGGCTGCCTCCTCTTGGCCTTCCAGTCACTGAGGAGCTGTGGTCGTGCTGGAGAAAGGGAATGTGTCTGCGGGCAGGCAGGGGGCCAGGAGGGGTGGAAGGAGCTGCCATCTCCCTGAGACTGAATTTTGGCATCCTAAAACATGGATGGGAGCACTGGGATTGAGGTTTTGGCACCCCAAAACAGAGCCGAGATCCCTGAGACTTGATTCTGGCATCCCAAAACACAGATGGGAGCCCCAGGGTTAGGGTTTGTCATCCTGAAACAGAGCTGGGATCCCTGAGACTGGATTTTGACATTCCAAAACAGCTCTGGGAGCCCCAAGATTAGGTTTGTCACCCCAAAAGAGACTCCATTTTAGTGCCCTTTGACTTTATTTCCACACGATTTGGTTGTGGCTGAGCAAGTGACAGCCCCCCAGATTACCTCCCACTCCGCTTCCACCCCCTTCCCTCCTTCCTTCCCCCCCTCCCTCTCCCTCCACCCTTGGGACCATCCTGTGCTGGGATGGTTTTGCCACATCCACGATCCCACGATGGCTCAGTCCCCTGGGTCAGCACCACATGGCCGCCGAAACTCCTGCCCGTGCTCATGGATCCACTTATTCGCCACTGGAAGGGTCAAGGACACAGATCCTGGTCTGTCCTGTCCCTCTGCACCCTTCTCCAACTCTGTGCTGATATTGGAGACCTTTTTCCCTGTTATCCAGGATTTTTGTGTGTTCCCTGGCCATCCAACCCTGTGTCACCCCAGGGTGACACCCAGCAGTGTCTCTCACCCCACTTGTCCCCAGCCAGGACAGGGCAGCCGGCGTGGAGAGTGTCACCATCACCATTCCCATTCTTCCGCAGGTTCCACCAGAAAAGAGCAGCATTCTGAGGAGCAGAGACTGGATTTTGGCACCCTAAAGCAGAGCTGGGATCCCTGAGACTGGATTTTGGCATCCCAAAACACAGGTGAGAGCTCCAGGGTTAGGGTTTGGCACCCCAAAGCAGAGCTGGGAACTGCAGGATTTGACACCCCTCAAAAGGAGCCAGAGCCCAGGGCTGAGTATTGGCACCTCAAAACAGGGCTGGGATCCCTGAGATTGGGATTTGGTGCCCCAAAATAGATCAGGGAGCCTTGGGATTGAGGTTTGTCACCCCAAGACAAAGCTGGGAGCTGTGGGATCAGGGTTTGACTGCCCACAAAGAGAGCCAGGAGCCCCAGGGCTGGATTTTGGTACCCCAAAACAGGGCTGGGATCCCTGGGGTTGGGGTTTGGCACCCCAAAACATTGCTGGCATCCCTGAAACTGGATTTTGACATCCCAAAACATCCCAGTGCTGGGAGTTCCAGTGTTAATGTTTGGCACCCCAAAACAGAGCTAGAATCCCAGAGAATGGATTTTGGCATCCCAAAACATAGATGGGAGATCTGGGGTTGAGGTTTGTCACCCCAAAACAGGGCTGGGAGCCCCGGGGATTGGGGTTTGGCATCAGAGCAGGCTTGAGCACAATTCCCTGCAAGAGCTGACATCCAGGGAGCAGCATCCCCCCTTCCCTGCTCCTGGGGGTTCAGTGGGTCACCCTCACCTTGACCACAGGCACGCTGAAGTTGGCATAGATGAAGGCGGTGGAGCCCCCAGCCTCCACTGCACTCAGCTGGAAAAGGAGCAAAAACAGGAGCCATGGTTGTCCCTCTTCCCAAGATCTAGCTGCTCTGCACAAGGAAAGCGAGGCACGACTCCTCCCTCAGCCCCCAACTGCATTTCCCTTGCTTTGCCGCAGCACGAGCTCCAAAATAGTGCCCAAGCATTGGCGTTTAACACCCCACTGCAGCATCTGAGGGCTGCCCTTGCCCATCTCACACCCCGTTCACTCTGAAAACCCTACTGAGACTGCATCAGGGCCGTGTCTCCAGGTGTGGGAATGAGGGAGGACTCACATAGATCATGACTGTGGCGATCCTGTTGCCCGACTTCATTCTGTAAAGGGGGCTCTTCCTGGACTGCTCCAAGAGTGAGGAGGTGGGAACGGTCAGTCCAGTGTTGATGCAGCTCAGCCCAGAAGCACCTCATGCCCCAAAAGTTCCAAGCAGCTCCCCCTCCCTGGGAAATCCCTCCCTCTCCCTTCTTTTCTCTCCCTCCTTCCCCTCTTCCCTCACCTCCTTCCTCCCTCCCCTGCCTTCCCAGGCACCCACCCAGGGATCACCATCCTGGGACCACCCACCCTGCCAGGGTCCATCTCCAGGAGCATCGGAAGGACCACCCCAGGGTTCACCTCCAGGAACCACCCCATGGTCCACCTTCAGGAACATCTGAGGAATCACCCCAAAGACCACCCTCAGGGTTCATCTCTGGGAACATGAGGGACCACTCCAGAGCCCAGCCTATGGACCACCTCCAGGAACATCCCAGAGGCCACCCCAGGAGCACTCCAAAGAGCACCCCAAGAGCACCACAGGAACATCACCCCACAGCCCACCCATGGTTCACCCAGGCAGCTCCCTGACCGTGGCGTGATCGAAGTGTGGCTCATAGTGGCCTCCCAACCCATAGTTGACCACTTGCAGGTACTCGGCGTAGGGTGGCCGCAGGTCCAGGCCAGTGATGGCAGCGATGCGCCGATCCAAGGTCCTCACCACAGGGTCAGCTGTGTCCTTCAGCCACGCACTGCGGGACCACCCCACCTTCAGCCCCCTGAATTCAGGCTGGGCTTAACCCTTGTAGGACTGCTGGAGGCACCAGGCCTGCCCAGCATGGCTTCACTGCCACCTTGGTGGTGGCCATGGTGGTCCCACTGGCTGGAGGACAAGGCGGGGGGTGGCTCCCACCTCTGGCTTATCCGGTACTCGGCTTTCTGCTGCTTCTCTCCAGAGGCGACCACGGATCTCTGCAGCTGAAGGACAAATGGTGGAGGGTTGCTGCACATGGGGACCCTCACACCAAGCAGAGACCCCAGTCAGGATCGAGGTTGGTACCTACCAGCTGGCTGCCAAACATCCCCACCCCACGGTGTTCTACAGATTCAACACAGCTGGGTGTCACCAAGGGAAGTGGTTTAGGTGCATGTGTGAACTTGTTTTCTCCCAAAAAATCTTTTGTAGGGCTTATCAACCCAAAGGTCTCATAGAATCACAGACTGGCTTGGGTTGGAAGGGACCTTAAAGATCATCCAGTTCCACCCTCCCTCCATGGGCAGGGACACCTTCCACTAGACCATGTTGCTCCAAGCCCTGTTCAGCCTGGACTTGCAGGAGAAGGCTTTGGCTGAGCTTTGCCTTAAAACCCCTCCTATCTCTGCATTCAGCTCTCAGGACACCCTCCTCCAGGGAACAGACATCCCTGGGGAGAAGGACAGCTCACCCAGGGCCCTGCCAACCCCTTGATGGTCTCAGCCTCAGCATCGCTGATGAAATCATGGTACAGTGCCACATAGGGTCGGATGCGGACCATCTCCTTCTTGGCAGGCTGGAGGAGGAGGTAGGGACTGCTGTTGGTCTCATAGGAGCAGCCAAGGTGCAGAATCCGCTCTGGGGCCGGCTGGGAAGAAAGAGGACGAAGGAGGGCATAAGGGGTGGGGGGACACAGTGGTTAGGGGGTGACCATGGCACCCCCTGCTAGCCCCACCTGCCCCCTGGGGCGCTGGCACAGCTCCTCGTAGGCGTCCCGGCTCTGCAGGCGGGTGCTGTTGGGGCGTCTCAGGGGTCTGGCGCTCACCCCCGTCCCCATCTCCAGCAGCTTCTCATACTTGGCCACGTTCTTTGTCACCCTTTGGTTACTGGGATCTGCCGGAGAGGTGGTGTCACCCAAAATACCATGTCCCCATCACCCCCCTTCCCTGGGGAATTGCCCAACGTGGGGGTGAGAAATGGGGTGAAGGAGGCTGTTGCCACACAGAGGTGATAGGGGCATCCCAAAACCTCTCCTGTCATCCTTCTGCAGCCAAGGTTGTCCCACATACCATAGTGGAGAAACTCCTTGGAGAGGCTCAAGGCATGGGAGATGTTTCCAGCCTGGATGGGGGAGTGGAGAGGCCATCAGCATCCCCTGTCTGTGGTTTGGCTCTATGGACATTGTGGGGATGGGGAGGGGGCTTGTGGCTGTACCATGAAGTAGGAGAAGGCGAGATGGTCCAGAGCATCCTCCAGGCTGCTCCGGTCCTCCGGGTTCCAGCTGCCATAGGAGAGGCGGAAGAGGCTGACAGCCTCCTCCAGCCACGTGATGGAGTGGTAATAGTCACCTGTGTCATAGGCTACCTGTGAGGCAACACATCACCTGGACCTGCCAGCTGGGCCATCCTGCCCTGCATCCCATCCCCTTCCCATCCCCTCCCATCCTGTCCCCTTCTCTACCATCCCACCACATCCCCACCCTCATCCCATCCTGACCCATCCCATCCCCTTCTTATCCCATCCTATCCCCACCCTCATCCCAATCTCAACCTTATCTCTTTCCACCGTATCCCTACCCTGCCTTAACCTGTCCCATCCCATCCCATTCTATCCCATCCTCATGCCATTCTATCCCATCCCATTGCACCCACCCATTCTGTCCTATTACATCCTGTCACTTTCCTATTCCCATCTCCAACCCCATTCCCTCCCACATCATCCCTTCCTTTCCTGTCCCATCTCCACCCATCCTGGTCATCTCCATCTCCCTTTCCGTCTCAATCTCCATCCCCATCTGCACCTGCACCTCCATCTCATCCAATGCAAAAAATCACCATGTCTATCCCTATGGAGGCAATGTCCTGGGCTGGAAAAGCTTTGTGGGGGCTGATGGGGCTTGCACTCACCTTTCCCACATGGAAACAGTCATCAGCGGAGAGGGAGACACGCCGGCCTGGGCTGTAGAGGGGCGGGTGGTCGGTGCCAGATCGCTGGAAGACACCGTTGGCCAAGCCCTTGACACTGAGGGCGTAGACGTCCTGCAGCCGCATCAGTGCCCGGGCTGCCCCGTCCAGGTCCTCGGCTCCAGGCAGCTCCTGCTCCACCTCCCTGAGACCGGCATGGAGTGCTGCAGGGTGGGAATGAGGCGCAGGGGGGGATAATTAATGAAGTTTTGGAGAGTAATCACCTTCTCAATCCCTAGGGACCCCATATCCATCCATTCCCCTTCTTCTCCATTTATTGTGGTCCTTTACATGTTCCATTCCTTCATCCCTTCCCAGCTCCTCCATCCATTCTTCTGCTTCTCCACCTGCTCTCCTCCTCCATCCATTCTCTTGCTCCTCCACATGTTCCTTTCCCTCATCCATTCCCTGGGTTCTCCATCCATTCTGCTCCTCCACCCATTTTCCTGCTTCTCCATCCACTCCCTGGCTCCATTCTCCTTTCTTCTACCTATTGACCCTTCTTCTCCTTTCATTCTCCTGCTCTTCCACATTCTGCTCCTCCACCCGTTCACCTCTTCTCCATCCATCCATTCCCCTGCTCCTCCATCCTTTCCCCACCACTATCTGCCAGGTGACAGAGGGGACATGTGGCCATACCCTGGGCATTCCCAGTGGCCTCGTCGCTGTAGATGATGTTGAGCCAGTCGGAGTGGAGGCGCTTGATGAGGCTGAAGGCCAGCAAGGGATTGTCCACCGAGGCCTCGGGGTCCTGGTGCAGCACCTGGACCTTCTCATAGAACCTACAAGGCACCCACTGGGTGACACCTTGATGCTCATCAGTGGTGACACCCCCGGGGTGGGGGCTGAGTCCCCCCATCCTTGGGCGGCTTTGCCTCAGTGTCCACTTTTGGGCCAAGCCAGAGCTGAGGGATTGTCCACCCTCATCCCTGCTGGGTGTGTGGGATGGACAGTGCCTTGAGGATGCTGTGAGTCACAACCCCAGGGGTGGAGAGGCCATGTCCCCGTCCAGTGGCACAGCTTGGGAGCCCACAGGCAGTGTCCGGTCTGAGCTCCCCACCCTCTTAATTAGGGGCACACCCGAAAATCGGGAGCTGCGGGAAGGGGTAGGTGGATTAACCCCCCTCATTTACCAGGGCATCACCCACCCTTGGGGCTGGGTAGGCAGGATGGGAGGGGATGCTGCGGGTGTCCCCACGCGTGACCGCGGCGGGGTGGGGTGTCTCCAGTACCTGCGGAGGCGGCGGAGGCGGGCGTTCTCCTCCCGCAGGTAGGACCGGAGCCGGCGGAGCAGGCGGCGCTCGGCGCCCAGCGCTCCTCGCACGCTCAGCATCGCCGAGAAGGTTTCGGCCGGGGCGGGGGGCGCCAGCAGCGCCAGCAGCGCCCCCAGTACCCCCAGTGCTCCAAGCACCCCCAGTTCTCCAAGTGTCCCCAGTACCTCCAGTACCCCCAGCGCCCCCAGCCCCAGCAGTGCCCTCAGTGCTCCAGGTACCTCCAGTGCCAACAGCACCCAAAGAACCCCCAGTACACCCAGCGCTCCCAGTATCTCCGGTATTCCCAGCGCTCCCCGTCCCAGCAGCGCCCCCAGCACTCCCAGTGTCACCAGTGCCCCTAGCTCCCGCGCCCGCATCCGGCCGCCGCCGCCGCCGGGGGAAAGGGGGGGGGAAGGGGCGGAGAGGCCCCGCCTTTATGGGGGAAAAGGGGGGTAGAGGGGTGGGGGTTTCTCGGATCCGCCACGCTGGCTGGGGAGGGGCGGGGTGGTGCTGGTCCCCCTCCTGCCTGTCCTTGTCCCCATCCCATCCCGCTCCCATCCTGCCCGTCTCTGTCCCTGTCCTACTTGTCCGTCTCTTGTCTCTGTCCTGCCCCAGCCTAATCCTGCCTGTCCCTATTCCCTGCTGGTCCCATCCTGCCCTGTCCTCAGCTTCATCCTGCCTGTCCTGCTCCTGTCTGTCCCCATTTTGTCCCCTGTCCCCATCTCACCCTGTCCCACTGTCTGCCCTCATCCTGCCTGTCCCTGTCCCTACTCCATCTTGCCCCCATCCTGCCTACCCCTGCCTTGCACTCATCCTTCCTGTCCCCCGCCTTTTGTCTGTCCCCAAACTGTTCTGGACTCATCCTGTCTGTTGCTGTCCTCTGTTCCCATCCCATCCTATCCCCATCTTCCCTGTCCCCACTCTGCCCTGTCCTCAACTGGACTGGCCCACTCCTATCCCTCCCCACCCCATTCTGTCCCCATCCCATTCCTGTCCCCTTCCTATGTGTCCTCTGCTACCTGACCCCACTCTGTCCTGTCATAATCCCGTCCTGTCCCCATCCCATTCTGTCCTGTCCCTATCCATCCTGTCGCAGTGGGGTGAGGGTGGCAGGTTGGGAACATCCCACTGCATTCCCAATCAATATGTGGACACTCACCATAGAAAAACGCTTTTTAGGAGAAAACCCT
Organism: Corapipo altera; assembly: GCF_003945725.1. Taxonomy (NCBI): domain Eukaryota; kingdom Metazoa; phylum Chordata; class Aves; order Passeriformes; family Pipridae; genus Corapipo; species Corapipo altera. The sequence goes on along the minus strand of NW_020884898.1, from coordinate 3,767,221 downwards.
GTTGGAGCAGGTGCTCAGGTGCCCCGTCTGTGGGGACAGCACCACAATGGCACCCCAAAATACCCCCAGCCCCTGGAACCCCAGAGCCTCCCAGGGAAAACGGGCCAGAACTGGCTGAATTCCCAAAAGCAGGGCCAAGAGAAGATGGGAAACGTGGGTTGCCTGTGCTGAGGGGCTATGAGGGGCCAGCCCTGTTCTCCACCATGGGGGGATGGGTGCAAAGACACGATGGGTGCAGGACTTTTCCCAGTTTTCTTCCCCAATATTGGCTAGATCTCACCTGCTTTGGGAGGACTTTATTTGCAAGTAGCAGGGGACTGTGACGTTGCTGTCACCGTCAGGATGCCACAACCTATTCCTATGGAGCAGAATAAAAAAAATTCCCGCAAGACTGGAGTTCTTTTTCCTATGAGAATACAGGCCCAAAGCAGGCAAGTGGAAGAAAACAGCATTAAAAAAATAGGAATTCTCTCTGCCACATGAGGGGGACACAGGAACTAGAAACATTTTTAACTTAAACGAAGACTTTAGGGGACTTCTTCCTCAGGGAACCAGCTGCTCTCGGTGGCACTTTTTTGCTGCTAGCAGGTGAAAAACGCTGATTTTTGGAGCAGCAGCAGCATTTTGGGTGCTGTGCCAGCACCCCTTGGCCAACCTGCAGCAGATCGTCCATCACCACCACCTGACTGGGTGATTAAAAAGCAATAATTAAATATAAAATTAAAGAAAAGCTACATGATGCTGAGCCTCTGGAGCATCCAAAACATGCTGGTGAGGTCTGGACCAGGATGCCAGCAGTCAGGAGTGACCCCCTTGAGTAAAACAGGCCTGTTTCAGGAAGCCTTGAGGTTCTGGTCAGAGGAGTCCAGGGTGAAGAGACAGAAGACGATTTCCTCACAGGCACTGGCAGTGCCGCACTCGAACAAGCAGCCGAAAATTCTGCCAGGACACACGGCCAGGTCGGAATACCCGGCAGGCCCCGCGTGCAGCACCCACGGGCGCCGCCAGCCCGCCCCATCCAGCGGCGACGGGTTCACATAGACACCCAAATCCCGCCGGCGGCGCCGGCTGGTGGGGTGGGAGTAGAGCAGCCACGTGGGCGCCCCGGCGGTGCCGGCGGGCGCGGCAAAGCTCACTACGCTGCCCTGGCACCCGTGCGGTGGCTCGGCCAGCGCTGGGCACCGCATCGGGCGCTGGAAGCGCAGCCCGCGGTCGGTGCTGAGTGCCACGGCCCGGCAGCCGCGTGGCGCACGGGCGCTGCAGTACAGCAGGGGCGGGTGGGGGCCGCGGATTTCGGCTACTTGGCACTCGCCCGTGCGCTCGCCAGCGAGCAGGGCGCCCTTGTGCCAGCGGCGCCCGCCGTCATCGCTGTAGAAGATGAGAGAGTGCTGGCGGGTGGAGCAGGGCAGCCGCGCGGCCCCGCAGAGGTGCCCGTGCATGTAGTAGGTGTACGCCGGCACCACGAGCCGCCCCGAATCCAGCTGTATGCCGTGGCCTGGCCCCACAGCAAAGGTGGCCCAGCGGGACAGGTCGGTGCCAACGGCCTCGTCTGTCACGTCCCGCAGCGGGGCCCAGCTGCGGCCGCCATCGGCACTCGTGGCGAAGCAGAGGCGCGCGGCGCTGCACCCCCTCCAGATCTGGTGCTGCTCCGTCTTCCCCTGCTCCACGCAGATGCAGAAGAGGAAGATGGTGCCGCTCCTGGCATCGAAGAGCGGACACGGGTTCATGGTGCGGCGGCCGGGCAGTGCCAGCGCCGACAGCTCCTCCACCGGACCCCACTGCCGGCAAGGAGGGGAAACAGGGCTCAACCGTGGGGTGCACCAGTGTCGCTGCACCCTGGAACCACCCGCCGTCACTCCCAGGGATGCGGACCCAGGTTGTTCCTGCAGCACTGGGTGGATTTTACCTTGACCGAGGAGCCGTGCTGGCAGCCCCGACGCAGCACCAGGTACTTGGCGTCCTCGTCCCGGGCTGAGGAGCGTTTCTCGGCAAAGGCCAGGAAGGATTCATCCGGGGGAATGTAGAGCAGAGCTGGGATGCGGTAGGTGACCCCACTTCCCTGTCGGAACAGCGTCTCCAGAGGGGAGACAAGCAGGGATTCCGATGGTGGTGGCAGTGGGGGGCTCTCCCTGCCATCCCCCTGGTGCTGGAAGGGTGGGAATGCCAGGTGTAAACAGTTAAATGCCGGGAAAAGCCCTCATGTCCCCCTGTATGGAGGGGTAGGGATGAGCACTCACCTTGAGGCTGGTGGTGGCCTGGAACATGGTGGCTCCTGCTGGGGCCTGAGAGGTGTAGGAGAGGGGGGCTGAGAGCGGAGCCCCTTGGAGGGGTCACACCCCACTCTCCTGCCTGTCTGTGGTGTTTCCGTGTCCCTCTGTTCCCCAGTGCTGCACAGGGGAACTATTTTGCCCCCAAGCCCACCCCCACACTGTTTCCAAGGGGTCTGTACCCCCTGCGCCCCCCCAGTACTCCCAAGCCTCCAACTCCTTTAGCTCCCCCAGTGTCCCCAGGCCAGAGCCCCCATGCCCATTCATTCCCCTGCCCCAATCCCCCCATGCACCCCCTCCCACCTGGATCTCACCCTGCATCCCCCATGTCCCTGCAACCCCCCGACACCCCAAAGAACAAAACCCCCACACCCCAGAAAGCACCGACCCCCCAGTGACAGACACCCCTGCTGTGCACCCCCCTGCACCCCACATGTCCTGACCCCCCCTTCACCCCTCATGCACCGATGCCCTCATCCACCTCCAATACCCAGGCCCTCCCCGTGTACCCCCTTGAACTCCCATGGCCCGACTCCCCTATACACCCGCCCTGCACCCTCAGACCCTGATTCCCCTACATCCCACATGCAACGACCCTGCCATCCCTGACTCCCCTACACCCTGCATGCACCAGTCCTGCCCATTGCCTTTCCCAGACCCCCCTGTCCATCCCCCTGCACATCCAAACACCTGTCCTCCCCGCACTCCATATACACCGATCCCCCCATAATCCCCCTCATCCCGGACCCGCCGTACAACCCCTGCCCCCCAAACCCTTGACTCCCCTTCACCCCGCATGTACTGACTCCCCACGACTCCCCCATCCCCTCCGTGCCCCGACACGCCGCATTCCCACATTCCCGCATCCCTCCGCCGACCCCGCTCCTCCAGCCACCGTCTCCGCCGCGCCGGGGCCGTCCCGCTCCGCCTCTTCCTGCAGCTCCGGGAGCGGGGGGGAACCGGATCAGGCGGTCGGAGAGACCAAGGAAATGGGCGGGGATCCAAGTGTCGGGATACCAGAGCCTGGTCCTGGTGCCAGAGGGCCAATACCTGTGCAGGTGTGAGCAGGTGATGTGCTCAGCTGCCTGCAGAGGAGGGGGAAAGGTGGAATTTCAGAAGGATATTGACTGCTGGAGCTGCTCCCGAGGAGACTCTCCTCCCAACAGGCAGGAGGGGACCCAAGAGCGGGATGGAGGTTTGGGGTGCCCCTGCCGGCCGACCTCACCTTCCCAAGTGTCCCTATGGAACGGGTGTGGAGAGTGAGGGCCAGGAAAACGATGAAGGACCATCGGGGGGTTCCCTGGGGTGAGTCAGCCAACCCCACCGAGCTCTGTAAGGGATAAAAAGGGGAATCGTCCACTCCCTTCCGAGGGAAATGGAGGGCCTGATAAGCCGACTGGACCCACCCCACAAGGAATTCTGCTGCCTCCCTGGGGCCCGGGTAAGGGACACTACTAGGAAACTCCCTGATCTTTACCGCCCTCTATTACCTGCCGGTGGTTGTCCAGGGAACTTATGCTGGAACTCGGGGGGAAAAAGAGTGGAAGAAGGGCAGGAAACCTGGGGGGGACCACAAGGATAGTATGAGGTGATGTAGGGAGAAAGTGATAAGGGCCAAACCCAAACTGGAACTTAATTTGGCCACTGAGGTGAAAGACAACAAAAAAAGTTTCTATAAATAAATAAATAGGCAGCAAAAGGATGGCCAAGGGGAGTCTCCATACTGTGCTGGATGTGGAGGGCAGCTGTGTCAGGGAATGAGGAAAAGGCTGAGGGACTTAATGCCTTCTCTGCCTCAGTTTTTAATACTAAAACTTCAGGATATGCAGTGATGGGGAGCTGATGAAGCCCTCGTAATCCAGGAGGGAATGATTCTGTGAACTGGGATTCCCTCTCTGGCCTCCACCTCCCCTGAAACACCCCAGAGATGCTCCAGGACACATTTGATGTCTGTTCTTCCCTTTTATTGAAAAAAAACCCCCAAAAATCTTTTAAAAAATGCCAGCTTATAGAAGGGACACGCAGGACAGGAGATGCCACAAGGAAACAGTGGGACAGACGAACAGACACAGCTTGGAAAACCTCTTTTACACCTTTTTGAGAAGCTTTGTGGCCAAACACACAGAAGTAGCATATTTTATTCCCTCCCTCCCCCAACACATAAAAGGTTTTTATATAAAACAATCCTCTATCCCCACTTAGATAAATACAAAAATAAAGAAAACTCGTTTGCCAGGGGACGGTTGTTTCACAGAAGAGTTTTGTCCTGAATTCCTAACACAGAAGGGAAAGGTGGGATTAGTAAAATGCCCCTCGGCCATGGAGCCATGTGATAAAGCACTGTCAGGTAGAGCGGAGGAAGCTGAGGCGGCATCAGTGACGTGTCTCCCCTCACAGGGGTCCCCAAAATCCAACTTCAGGGTCTGCCCTGCAGGCACACAGCCCAAGCTTAGCCACGAGCTTCAAGAAATCTTGGATCCAAGATTAAAAATCCAAAAATGGAACAGGATTTCAGGACAAAAACAGAGGCCATGATTCGCTTTCTTTGCCATTTGACTTTATTGGTGTTAACTCAGCACGTTCCCGGGGAGGTGAGCCGTGTCTGACATCATTTTGTTTTCCTCTCCAGGGCCAGACTATCGTGGAGCTTGGACACCTCTGGCTCGTAGGCTTCCATGACTAATGTCCCGTTGTTATCGAAGAACTTCGCGATGGATTTGGTGAACTCGGCTTCCCTCTGCTGCTTGGTTTTCCCACTGATGAACGTCAGCTTCAGGGTGTACTTGTCATCAAACCTGCAGGGAGAGCAGAGAGGTCTCAGAGCAGGATCCCAGCTGGAATCAGCTGAGGAGAAAGAAATCCTCCTCTTATTTAAGGGGAAAATCCTCCCAGACTGGAGTCCCCACCTGGGCACCCACAGCTACAATTAACACAATTTTATGTTCTGTGATTAAATCACGGGGATTAAAGGGAAGCAAAACCCATTTGCGGCAGAAAACCACTCGGCACCGTTTCTAGACCAGGACATGGATTTTTGATAGAGATTTGTAGGTTTGGAAAGGAAAGGGAGTATTTAGGGTGGTGCTCTGGAGTGATAGGGATGGAAATGGTGCCTTCTGGCTAAGCCTGGGATGTAGGAACAAAGGATACCGTTTGAGGCTGGAGGAGAGTTGCCAAACATCGTCGGGGTCCATCCCCGCCGGGTCTTTCCTGTGAGCCACGAGGAAAATACTCTTCTCCTTGTATGAGGTGTAGATGGTCAGGATTCCCATCATCACAAAATATGTGCAGAGAAAGTTAAGGAAATCAGGGAGTTGCAAGGACAGGCAGAGAAGTCACTCGGATCCCCTCAGACAGGTTGTTTAACCACCTCTTGTGACACTCCATTCTCATGCTTGGCTGATGCCTCATTAGCATGAGAAATTAATAATAAATTCTTAACTTTAATAATAACAAAATTAATTTATTTTTAACTCCTTGGAAGCGTCCAAGGTCAGGTTGGACAGGACTTGGAACAACCTGGTCTAGTCAAAAATGTCCCAGCCCATGGCAGGGGTTGGAGCTGGATGGTCTTTAAGGTCCCTTCCAACCCAAACCAGTCTGAGATTCTCTAACATTTGCTGGGAGACAGTGGGAAAACCTGAGACTGAATGAGCCACAGAAAGAATCACTGTGAGTTCCTCCTAAGCACAGACCAAGCAATTCATCTTTCTCATTTTTGGAATTAAATAATTTCAAGTGCTGCAAGACCCAGTGTTTGTGCTGAAAGCCAACCAGAACAGCCTGGAACAACAAAATGCCTTAGAATAATGGAACTGTTTAGGTTGGAAAAGGCCTCTAAGACTACTTCAGTCCAACTGCTCCCCCAACCCTGCCAAGGCCACCACTAACCCTTCACCTTGTTGAACCTCCCAGAGTGGCCTCAGCCCACGGATTCAGCCTGTCCAGATCCCTCTGCAGACGCGCCGCAGGAATTCCCTCTGTTCCACTTTTCCCTCTCAGTATCTGACTTGTGGTATTAGGGAAGAGCAGACATATCTGTAACCACACTATGGATGGAAGAAGAGAATGATTTGCCCTGAGGTCACCCAAATGTGGGTGCATCACACCCAGACAGGCAGGAATTTTCCCATCACATGAAAAACTGTCTGATTATCAGCTGACCTCGGGATGAAAAATTCCCATTGGCCTGAAAATGGGAGAGACAAGGGTTTTCTTCATGAGGAAAATCAAACCCTTTTGGTAGATGTGAGACAACGTTTCTAAAGGATATGAGACAACACAAAAGGCAAGGACGGGTTTGGATTCAGGAAAAGGGTGCAGGTAATCCCAAATCAAAGCAACAATTGCAAAGAGGCAAGAGATTGTGCAGATAAGGAGGCGGCCGTCAATCAAACGGAAATTTTCCACATATTTGTACTTTTCCAGGAGAACCTGTGGGAGAAAATGGGTGGCTGAGTTTATTTTGTGCTTTCCATGAATCTGACAAACTGTTTCTGGGAAAGGTTTAGAGGAAACAACCTCCATGAGACGGGTAAACTGAGCAGAAAGTTCATGGAGAATTAATGTCAGGCATCCTGATAATTTGCTCATTAACACTGGGAATTAAGCACAATCCATGGGAATCACAAGAGATGCTACAGGCCCGGCAGGGATAGGGGCACAATCCACCAAAAAAAAGTAGAAAAGAAAATAAGAGAGTTTTCCAAGAAGGAAAAAGTCAGCAGTGGCAGAAGGTACCTTTTTGGCAGAGTCATCCAGGGAATTTTTCACGGCCGAACCGTCCCATTTGTCAATTTTTACTGGCTTGTCATCGATCTTCCACTGCAAAGGAAACCATAGGGAGTGAGGAGAATTTCATCCTGGTGCTCTTGTTCCTGTCCTGAACATAAAGACAGGAGCCAAACCAGAGAGCAGCTGCCTGTTTGGGAAAACCTCAGTGGAGACAGAGGGAATCTGGGACCGAAAAGCCCCCTCAGCACCCCCGAACCTGTTCCCCGTGCAGGTTCCAGCTCATTCATCTTGTCACAGGTTTGAAGGGGCTTTCTACATCAGGTTTACTCTAAATTTGCTTCTGCATTTGCTGCCATCCCCAGATTGTGACTGAATTCCTGCCTTTGAATGTATTCCTGCTGTTACATATGGACTCTTCGATGACAGAAGGAAAATTCCAAGAACCCCCAACTATCCCGTGTACAAGGGGAGAACTAAAAGGCACAAACAAGAAATGAAGTTTCAGTCAAACCATCCTCCAGAATGAAACAAAAAGCTTCTGTTGCTCTTCCATATTCAGGTCTTCCTTGGAAATAGGTCCCTGCCTGATAACAATTCCCAGATACAACAGCTCAGCTTTTCCAAGGGTTCACCTTCCCCTGAACTATATTATTTTTTGAGCCCTGTGTATTTTAAGTCATTCCTTATTTCAGCTGAGTGACTGAAGATGGAATTTTAGCTGCCAGTAGAGCAATCCTCAATTTCCCTCATGTTATTTCCTGCTCCTACAGCTTCTGAGTTGGATTATTAACTCCCAGTCCAAAGAGCTCCTTTCCCTTCTCTGGAAGGAATAAAACCACTTTAAAATATGATGTAAAACTCCATCTACTTCCCAAAAAGTTCAATTATACTCCACTCTCTGCAGGTAGGAATTATCAGGCACACAGTGTATCCTGTGTGTATCCATGAGGTTTATGAGGCACAAAAGCAGAAGGATTTAAAAATTATGGAGAACTGGGACAGAGTTCAGTGTAAAGTACAAAATATTTTAGGTTTTCTTTTTCTGAAGCATTTTCTTGCAGGGTTAATTAGCACACATGGTAATTAGAAATGCCATGAAAGAATAGGAAAGAATTCTTTCAATTATTTATATTTCCTTATAAAAGCACCTACAACAGTGGAATTGCCAAAGTTTAAAGTATCAAGGGGGTGTAAAAAAATATTTTTTTTCCTAAGCAATGAATTGGAAGTCTTTGACTAACACCACCAACACCCAACCCCTCTTTCCTTATCCCACAGAGAAATCAAAATGCTTCCAAGAAACCCATCCAGGCTTGACCTCACTGCTCCCAGTTATCCAGTTTGAGGACTTTGGAAAGGAGCTCCAAAGGCTTCCAAATTAAAACTCAGACTTTGGTTCCAGCCTGATGGAGAAAAGAAGAAACCAACCAGTTCAAAACATAGGTTTTTTTAAGTTTGGGTGTCTTTTGACACAAACTTAACTTTTTTTTCCCCAAGGATTATTCCTTGTGCTGCTTTACATTCCATTCAGTTTTAACCTGGGTACCTGGCTTGGCTCTTTAAATATTCCACCGGAGTTTTTTTCTGGCACACTTTGGGAATTACAAACAACAATAATCAAGTCATGAAGTAAAAACAGGTTTGTTGCTACTGTAAGAGGAGCACCAGTGTAAAAACTCTTAAGGGGAACAACACTTCTGTGTCTAATCCGTGTTTTCTACAACAAGGATGAATAGAAAGGAATCCCTCCTTTTTAAAATCAGGAATTTTTCAGACTGGGACCCAAGAGGCTGGAAGGGCCTCAGTGGATGATGCACTTCTGGGGCACAGAAGGCAGCTGGTGTTCAGGAAGTAGTTTTAGTTCTGAACACAGCTCTTGGTGTTGTGCTTAAATGGGTATTAATTAGATTAATTCAATTAATTTAAATGGGAGAAATCCCGAGGGGTTTCCCGAGGAGGACTGTGGCCACATCATCCTGAATTCTGTGTCTGCGCACTCTTAGGTGGCCCTGGATGAGCAGGGAATGCTCAGGAATAGCTTCCCAGTTAGCACAAAGTCTTCAAGGACATGAGAAAGATGAAAAAAAATGGAATAGTTAAACCACAAATCTCCCTAAATTCCCCCTGATTTAACTTTTCAGGGAAGCACAGAAAGGTAAACAAGCAACATGTCCTAAGGCTTCAAAGCCTTGCTGGTCATCAGTCATTTGCCTGCTAGGGAAAAACTGGAACAGACTATGGACTTAAGGCCACAATTCTTCAGGTGATTCCTCACCAATGGATACAAGAGTTCACAGAAATGACCAGAGTTCCCTCAAGCAGAGAGAGGAAATGAAGGCACACAGGGAAAGGGAGGAACATTCCCAAGCGTGTGTGTTCTTGGGGTAGAAACTCCTCAGTGGTTTCTCCCTAGAGGATTCAGTGTATTTCCCTTCCCAATGACTCCTGTTTTTTACCCCTCAGCATCCACAGAACACAGCAAGAAGAACAGGAATGCCTTGGGAGCAGGGTGTTTCCATGAGTTCTGGAAGTTTAACCACAAATGGAGAGCTGAGCAGTTTGCAAAGACAATGCCCTAAAACCACTCACTTAACAGCTTAAATCTACTCTGCCAAAGGAAAACCATGGAATTCTTAGGGATATGAGGAAAACATCATCTCAAACAGGTGCAGGAAAACTATACACTTTAGGAATAATGAATATATCACTGAAAATCCCAGTGTTTCCAACTGCAAGTGCCTGTGTTTTAGAGTTCAGTAGAAGTTGCCAAGTTCATCCCTCTGGAGATACCTCCATAGATACAGACACAACCAATTCCATCTCCTTGGGAAGCACAAATAGAGCCTCTAGGTCTTTAATTCCATCTCCCAGGCTGCCAACGATCCCCAGAAGCTGGGACACAACACCTGGACACTGAGTTGAGACCAAAGCTAATCCAAAACCAAGGTACTTTACACTACTGGGATGAGACTGGGATTGTCAGCTCTGCTCCCCTCGACATCTCAGAGAATCGTGGAATATCCTGAGCTGGAAGGGACCTACAAGGATCACCGAGTCCAACTCCTGGGCCTGGGGATGCTCAAAGATGAGGATGCTCAGGGATGGGGGGCTGCCCAGGATGAGGAGGGAATGCCCAGGATGAGGTAGGGGATACCCAGGATGAGGATGCTCAGGATGAGGGGGTGAATGCCCAGGGACAAGGTGGGGAGATAGGAAGGAAGGAAGGGTGGGATGCTCAGGAATGAGGGGGTTGATGCTCAGAAATGAAGGATGAATGTTCAGGGATGAGGGGGGATACTCGGGGTGAGGGAGGGATACTCAGGATGAGGAGGGGGTGCTTAAGGATGAGAACGTTCAGGGATGAGGAGGGGGAATGCCCAGGACTAAAGGATGGATGCCCAGGAATGAGGCGGGGATGCCCGGGGTGAAGGATGGATGCCCAGGGGTGAGGCGGGGATGCCCAGGGATGAAGCGGGGATGCCCAGGGGTGAAGGACGGATGCCTAAGGATAAGGGAGGATGCCCAGGGATGAAGGATGGATGCCCAGGGATGAGCCAGGGATGCCCAGGGGTGAAGGAGGGATGCTGAGGGATGAAAGGAGGGATGCCCCAGGGGTAAGGGGAGGATGCCTAGGGATGAAGGTTAGATGCCCAGGGCTGGCGGGGGGATGCCCAGGGGCCCGGCCGGGGCAGGGGGACGGTCGGGGCGGGCCCAGGAGCCCCGCCCGCGGTACCTTGTCCAGGAGCCCGTTCCGGCCGCTTTTGGCCGCCATCTTCTCACTGCCTCCGCCCCCGTCCCGTCCGCGACACTTGGGCGCTCCTGATTGGCCACGCGGGAGGAAGTCCCGCCCCATCCCTCGCGCCCGCCGCGAGGTACACTGGGAAATGTAGTCCGCTCCTCGGTCATTCCTGTAGGGGCCGGGGTGTTCAAATAATGGAATCATGGAATGGTTTGGTTGGGAAGGAACTTAAATCCCATTCAGTTCTATGGGCAGGGACACTAGACCAGGTTGCTCCAAGCCCTGTTCAAGCCCAAAAGAGCTGTCTACAGTCCCCATCCCTGGAAGGATTTAACAGCTGTGTGGATGTGGCATTGGGGACATGGGTTAGTTGTGGCCTTGGCAGTGCTGGATGAGGTGGGGTTAATCCAGCTGTGAATCCAGAACGGGATGACCTTGAAGATTTTTTCCAACCCTAACTATTCCATGATCTTCAACAGATCTGTTGTGTGGCCAAGCCACAGGATGCTGTTTATCCATCGTTAATTAGACCCTTCATGTGGAGCTGCCATGCCGAGGAATCCACTGTTTTCCACTGCTGGAGAGGAGATGCTGAGCTGGATACCCACTTGGACTGATCCAATTTAGCTGCTTCAATGTAGTGTATCAGTTTTCTGTTAAAGGAATCACAACATCCTGGCAGATGCATCTTCCTGCAGCGACAGCAAATGATGGGGTTTCACCTGTCCCTGCTCCAGCCTGTTATTAATGAGCCTCTTTGTACCTGCAGCTCTGCTCGGGAAGGTTTCCATATCCAGAGGTTTTGTCTCTGGGAGACCCTTATCTGTCAGACCCAAGTGTCTCCATGGGCCTCTCCCATTTTTGCTGGAGAGGGAGAACCTGGTAGGGATGGCTCCGGATTTGGGGGCTGGCAGCTGCTTCCATCAGCTGCTGCAGAGCAAACTTTCAAATGAAGCCCCAAATCTTTGTGATGCACTCGGCTGCTTCCCTGTTTAGACTCCCTGGAATTGTGAGTGAGACTGAGTGGAAGCAAACAGCCTCCTGCCAAATCTGGGAATTCAGCTCCAGCCCCAGGCATTTGCTGATCTCCAGGTCTCATTTGAGAAATGGCTGTTGCTCTCCTCATTTTCCCTTCTCTGCCCCAAATCCATCCTTTGTTCCCAGTGCAGCAGCACTGGGAAAGGCTGTGGATCAGCTCCCTCAGTTTAATATCAGATTTTGTGATTCACATGCCCCTCTGTGGGGTTTGGGGACAGCACAGATTTTCTGGCATTCCTCTGGTGTTCCCAGTGCTCCCTGCTGGAGGTGGGAATTTGTTCTGGCTCATCCTGGCTCTGCCAAGACATTCCCAGAGGAAATCACACACTGTGAGAGGAGAGGGAGTGGGAGAGGTTTAGGCACAAGTCCCTGAGCACCCTCCGGCAGCAATACCGGCCACTTCAGCAGGAGAGCATGGAGCTGGAAACCAAGAAAGGACAGCTTGAATGTGTCCTCTGCAGATGACAGGTATCCAGAGGGGATGAGTGCTATAAAGGGTATGGGACAAGGGTCAGTAATAAATTTAAACTCTAAGAGGGGAGATTTAAATTAGATATTGGGAAGGAATTCTTCCCTGTGACAGTGGTGAGGCACTGGCACAGGTTGCCCACAGAAGCTGTGACTGCCCCATCCCTAGAAGTGTTCATAGCCAGGCTGGACAGGGCTTGGAGCACCTGGGTTAGTGGAAGGTGTCCCATGGCAGGGGGATGGAGCAGATGATCTTTAAGGTCCCTCCCAACACAAACCAGTCTGTGATTCCATGATGAAGGTGAGGCTGAGTGTGCCCCCACTGTGGCAGCCTCCTGGATGTCCATGAAGGGAGGACAAAGACTGAATGCCCTCATCCCAGCACGAGGCTGGACCCTGATGCTGTGGCTACAGAGGGGCAAATAGCACACAGTTACTGCTGGGGTCCCTTGGATTCACAGCTGGATTAACCCCACCTCAAACCCAGCTGTTGGGAGATCAGCCTTGGAGTAAAAGTGAGTTTGCCCTGACATGAAGTAGGACTTGGATATCTTCCATGTTTTACCTCCATCCCAGCTCCAATGGTGGTTCCATCTGGAACTGCCAGTGCAAGCAGAACCCGATACTTCCGAGTGCTCTTTTCCCTGCACTGGCTGGGGAAGAGAGGAGGGAAGAGAGGCAAGAAATTAAGGCACCTTTTGCAGCCAATAGTAAATAACCCAGCACATCTACCTTTCCTTTGGAATTACTCAGGATCGCTGGTGCCTTTACTTTTGGGGCTCCCATGTTTCATGTGTGTTCCAGGATAGAACTGGATCCCTGTCATGTGGGGATGGAAGAGAGCTGAGCCATCCAAGGAACCATCCCATCACTCTGCTCACAACCCTGGCCTCCTAAAGAGGGAATCCAGCCCCAGGGCAGGTCTGGAGGCAGGAGGAGCAATTCCATGTGTGTACGAGATCCCCCCTGTAACCATCAGCAAGCAGATGGCCAAGCCATTTCCCCCCTCCTGAGGTAAGAAAATCCAGTAGGAAAACTGAATTGGAAAATCCAACCTTTTCCTGGAAAATCTGGGACAAGATTCATCTCAGGTTATCAGGGACTAACTTCCAGCTTGGAAGCATCAAAACAGCCACAAAGCTGCAGGGACAGCACATGAAAACCATGGCTGCTTGCTGCTGGGCTCCTCAATTCCTGGAAAATAAAAGTGTGCTCATCTATCCTTGCCCAAAAACTGGTATCAGAGTGGCTGGGACAAGCGATGGGAAGCAATGGAGGATGCTCACTGCCCACTAGCTGCTTCCCTACATGAAAAACAGGTCGTTATACCCACTTACACCATTTTTTTCCCCCTGGAAACCATAACAGGAAAAATTCCTTCCCCAAAAGGGTTGTCCAGCCCTGGCACAGGCTGCCCAGGGCAGTAGTGAGTCCCCATCCTTAGGGGAATTTAAAAGCTGTGTGGATGTGACACTTGGCGACATGGTTTAGTGGTGGGATTGGCAGTGCTGGGGGAACAGCTGGACTGGATGATCTTGAAGGGCTCTTCCAACCTAAATGATTCTCTCTGATTACTCAATAACCTCGCCCGTTTGGCACAAGCAGCAGTAGGATCCTGCTTGTCTCCAAGCACAGCAACTTTGGCAGAAACAGGGATTTCACTGTCAGAACCTGGTTTTATTCTGTTTGAACCTCGGCCTCTGCCCTGCAGTCTCTCCAAGTCCTGGTTGCTGTTAAAACGTACAACATTATTTGTACACATTTGCTATTTGTTGGCGTGTTTCTGGTTTGTGACAGTTGTTTCACAAGCAGGATTTACTCTGTTTCAAACAAACAGAAGCCACAACATGAGGGATTGCCTGCGTGTCATTCCACTCACACATTTCACACATGCAAGTCAAAGGTCCTTCGGTGCCTTTTGAAAACATTCAGGTGGTTCAGCTGAGACCCAAAATGACCGTGAAAGTCTTGTCACCAGCCCAGTGCTCTGCTGGCAAGCTTAGAACGCGAAAGCACAATTGGAATTTTTCCACAAATGGAAAAGCACAATATAAAGCATTATTGGGAAAAAAAAAAAAAAAGTGTAGCGACATCTAGGTTTGTTTTGAACAGTTTGACAGCAAATCCCAATCCGTGCCCAGCTGAGGGTTTTCCCATTTGCATAGTGAAGAGCTAATTCTAGAGCGGATGAGTTGCAGCGTTTTCCAGACATGGGGAGGGGGAAAGTTTGTGTCAGGTGTGTGGATCATCCCAGTTTCCATGCTGTGCTTCTACCCAGCTCCCATCCATGGATGTTCATCGTGGACAGTGGTTAGTTTTGCCCTCAGGTGTGAAATGGTCCAGGTTTTCCTGAAATGCTTCCCCTAATGCACAGGACAAGCTCTTCGTCAGGCTTTTGCTGGACAGCTGGGAGACAGGACAGGGCTGTCGGAGGGTCTCTCCCCTCGGAGCAGTGCTAAAGGCTTGGTTTTTAAAATCAGTGAGAGTCTTTAAGGCTTCAACCTCCCCCTTTGCTTTCATTGAGAAAATACTTGGTCAAGTTACACTTCCTGACTACTGTGCACTGCAGGTACAAGAGCATTGGAAGAGAAATACTGACAATATAAGAACATCATCATACAATCACCTGGTATGATCCCTTTTGGCACTTTTCCTTCATTTATCTGATCTTGCTGGCTCCAAACACGGACCTTTCCGTGCGGCTTTTCCCAGGCAAATTGCTCCAGAGCGTTAGAAAGCAACTTTCCGGAGTCAGTGGCATCTTTGGCAGACACAAGTCATGGAACCAACCCCAGCTTCACATTCTGGGAGGATGCTCTCACAAAGGATGCCTTCATCCCAGAGGGAAGGCTGAGGGTTAGAAAGGACTTTCCTAAAGTGTGAATAAATACTTGGTTTCATCTCAGGCCTCTGCACATCTTGCAAGAGGTATTTTCCTCCTCAGCTGGCTGAATTTCTGGCAAAGGTAGTGCCATTCCTGACCTTTTTATGGGAGAGGCTGGGAACTCCTGCTCTTTTGAGTGTAATTATTTACAATTTTTGTTTCCTTTGTGCAAGCTTACACAGGCTTTGAGAGTGTTAAATTAATAAAACATTCATCCTGCTTCGCATTGCCGCAACCCTTCCACGATTGTGATTCCACATATAAAGGTCTCCTTAAATGTGGATGCCACAGCCTGTGCATGATGCTTGGGGAGTTGGGATCTCTGTTTTGGGGGGAGCTGGGGGAACGAGGGGTCCCATGGAGCTTTTTTTGGCTGGGGACAAACTCCAGCTGAGGCATGCCTCCCTGCCCAGCTCAGATTTGGAAAGAGGAGATTAACGCATAAACCCCCAAAATATTTGTAAAATCTTTTCAAAAGGAGATATTTAAGACACTGTCCTGGTGCATTGGGCTGTGAAATCTGTTTTAAGAGGGGAAAGGAAAGATACATTCAGCATGTAAATCTAGCTTTTTTTGTGGTATGGCAGCCCAGGCCTGGCTGAACCCACACAAGAAGTGCCACGAGAAAGAAGGAAACTTTAAGGAAGTCTGACTGGGGCTCCAGGAATTAACTGTGGAAAAATAATTCTAAATCTAAATGCACTTGGGAAGTGCATACTTTAGCTCAAAATGTTGGGAGAAACCACATGGATTGTGAGTTAAAGCTGTGGCTTTCCCTCCTGAACTCCAAGGGCAGATCCAGGCCATCGCTCCTTCTCTCCACGCTACTCTTCCAGATCTGGCCAAGGCTCTAATTCCTCAATTTCCTTCTAATTCACAGCTGGAAAGAGGAGCAGCACTCAGTTTGGGCCAAAAGCACCCGATTCAAGCAACACCTCCCAAGGCTCTGAGAGGGCCTGGAATGCTGGGAAGACAGAGCAGGCCAGGTCTCACCAGTCCTGGGGACAACTTTACCCATCCAGTAGTTTGGGTGGCAAGGAGATCCAGAGATACAGATATATATTATGGAATCATTGCTATAAGATTTCTCCAAACAAAAGTGTCAATCTTTTGAAATATAGTATTTAAAATATATAAATTTTATCCATTAAAATATAAGATTTCTTTTTTTTTTGTCCTTTTTTTTTTTTTGAAAAAATCCAGTTCAATTAGGGAAAAAAAAAAAACCTGCCAGGGTCCTTGCAGTGAAAAAGAAAACCAGTTCCTGTTTTCTTTTTAACCGTTTTAAGATGGAGGGAGAAAATTCAACCGGTTTTAGACAGAGGAAATTGGGCAACGAATGTTCTTTTAGATCAGATCTGTTTGTTTTAGTGCACTGGGTGTCCTCCCTTCACACCATCCATGGAGAAGCTTGCCCCAGCACTGTACTCATCCCCAAAAATATCTGGCACATGGGTGGGCTGGTGGGGAACGCCACAGCTCCACCCTGGACAAAGATCCTTGTGGGCTCCGAGGATCCCAGTGAATACTCTGCAAGGCAGCTTTCAAGGATCGAGGTGGAACAGTGTTGTTTGAGCTCCATTACTGGAAATAATCCACAGAGTTAATGGATGGATGAGTGTTACAAACATTCAAAGGGTGGGAGGCCACATCTGGGCAGAGAACACACGCTCCACCAAGCCCAGGCTCTGGGCCAGCTCTGCCGCAGGCCCAATTTTATGCCTGGAAGTGGGAATTTTTAGTGCATTGCTCACCTGAGCTTTTTTAGTGGTTTGGACCTGGAGCCAGGGAGCTCAGAGCAGGGGAAGTCCTGTGGAAGGCTGGTCTCCCATCCCAGCTCCAAAGCCAACCATTGGGTGCCTAGAGAGCACAGGGATGTGTCAGATCCCTCAGGATGTCTCCTCTGGGACATGTAAGAACAGGTCTTAGAGAGAGAACTCTTAACCAAGCAAGATCCTGAGGGTACGTGTCAACAGGGAGAACGTCCTTCACAAAATCACCCAGCCGGCATTTCCCTTCCTTCAGTGTTAGAGGGAAGAACAGGAAACCCTCCTGGGTTGGAAGAGGCAGGGACTAAGAGAAAAGCTCCCTGGATCCCAGCGCCCAATGCTCCACCCAAGCTCTCTGCCCTGTCACTAACATGGAATTACAAGTCCCTATAAGGCTTTTCGGTAAAATCCTTATTTTAGGTCTCTTTTTTTAACTGCATTTGGTTTTTTACTTCAAGAAAGTGACGTATGGTCTGTACTGCTGGTGCAGACAGTGAGATACATTCATTTTTAAGTACTCCACGGGGCTCTATTTGGGATTTCCTTGGAGAAATACAGAACAGGCTCCCTCCCCAGCAGCCCTCAAGTCATTTGACATGGATAAGGCCTGACTCCACAGTCTGAGGGAGAAAATCGGGCAGGCAGAGAGAAGAAAACTGTAAGACAGAACAAACCTAATTTCTATGAGCAGAGCTCAGATTTCCCTTGGCAAGGGATGGACGAGGTCCTTACCTCGTACCCCATGTTCACAACCCTCCAGGCTGGGGAACCCACGTGCACGTGGAGGCCTTGCAGTGTATTCACAGGGATAACAACGCCTTCAGACCAATGGACCAGAAAGGATTTTCTCTCCTCATTCTCTCCTGTTTTTTTTTTTCAAATCTGAAAGGACTCTGGCTTCTCTCCGAACTGGACCTACGAACGCCTTACCACTGGAACAAGAAAACAATGGTGTGGGTGGAAGTAGGGCAAAAAATAGTTCTCCTATAAGACAATCTGATAAACCTCATCGTCCTCTAGAAAGGCAGCACGGCCCACCAGTGCTACTTGGCTCCCAGAGTGCTCTTGGAGCGCAGCAGGTACCGATCCACTCGGACTTTCCGCCTGTCCACTGTCCTGTTCTCGCTGTCGAAAATCCGCTGGAGGTGCAGGGCCAACCTCCTGTCCTCCTCCTCCTGCTGGAGCTTCTGCTCCCTCTCCCGCACCTCCGGAGGCACCTCCCCTGCTGTGTGCCTCAGTCTCTTGACGGAGCCGTTGTGCTCCAAGTGCTTTGTTTTGCAGCATCTCTTCCGGCCCCGCCTCAGGAGCGGCGGCTGTTCCGTGATGATGTTCCCGACGGAATTGCAGGTGCTGTTCTGCACGTTCATCAACTTGCTGTTGTTCAGGTATTTCAGCTGCTTTTTCGCCGGTGCCTTGGCAGGGACTCCGAGTGTGCTGCTGTCAGGCAGCGTCGTGCCAATGCCCACGCTCAGCATTTTTGGGCCAAGACTAAGACAGGATTTGTCCATGAGTTTTAGGTCAGGGCCTTCAGACACTCGTGTGTTCAAGGAGGTTACATTTGATCTCACATCTACTTCGGCAGCACTGTCATCTCTTGTTAAGGCCTGTGAACCCTTGTTCTTCTCGCTCCCTCTTCCCAGCTTCATTTCACTGATGGAAGGGAAGGAATCCAGCTTGGGATGAGGCTCTCCCATTGTGTCAGGTGGAAGGTGGTCATCCTGCACTTGTGGCTGCTCTTTAGTGCAAGTGCTGGAGTTGGTGATGTCAGGAACCGTAACGTCTTCCACAGGCTCTGCAGCCAGGGATGTGAGGGTCGCTTTAGAGAGAGTCTTTTTGATCTGACGCTCCTGAAATATCTGCTCCCATTTTTTCAGTATTCTTGGACTGGCCTCGTAGGTGGTTGGCTTCTGCAGGCTCCGGTTCAGGTTCCTCGGCGTGGACTTGATGATGAGAGGGCTCAGGACTCTGCCGTCGGGAAGCCTCTTCGGAGGAGTACACGGGGAGCAGACAATGGGCTTGAAGTGGTTGAGCTCTTCAGAGATGCTGTCGTTGCTCTCTGGGCTGATGGATCGCTCTGGCTTGTGCAGGGCCGAGAGGGACGACACGGCGGTGAGGACCAGGCGCTTCTCAGCCGTCAGGTCTGGGGCCGAGAGGCAGCGGTTGTTCTGGGTGGACGACAGGACCCCGACCAGCGGTGTCGACGTGCCAGTCACAGGCAGCACCTGAAAGGCAATGCAGAGCACCCGGGATATTGGTCACGGAGCAGAAGGACAAGAATGTGAGAGGAAAACAGGAGAACCTGAGGTTACTGTGCTCTCTGGACACAGCACCTTCCATGGTCAATATGGGACATGAGCAGGATGCACCGGACCCAGACTGATTTGGGTCTCAAATTTATGTCAGTGCAAGAGCTGTTCTGGCTGCAAGTGGCAACCCCTCCAATGGCAAAATCACAAGATGGTTTGGGTTGGAAGGGACCTTAAAGATCATCTTGCTCAAACCAGGTTGGATGGGGCTTGGAGCACCTAGAAGGCGACCCTGCCCATGCCAGGGGGTGGAACTGGACAAGCTTTAAGGTCCCATCCAACCCAAACCATTCTACGATCCTAAGAATCTCTTCCCATAGCAGGGAAGTGCCAAAGAACATATTCTGTCGTCAGGAAAACTTTTGCTAGTTCAAACAGCTTTAGAGAGAAAGGGAAAGGAAGAAAGGATTATTTTCCTAAAATTCTATACGATTTTTCTTTCACTGGCTGCAGATTCAGCCTTGAAAAGAAAATGAATCACAAAACAAAAGGCTGATTACAATCCTTCCAATTAGCCTCCAAGAACTCTGCCACCTCTCTGCTTTTCTGCTTAGCAACCCATCAGGTTTTTACTAGGAAGTGACTGGCCCCATGGCAATAACACAGCACCACAAACCCATGTTTTATATCTCCAGACTACTGGTGCTGTGTAACCTCAGATAAGAACATTTACATACCACAACCTGTTCCCAGATGCTGCCTGTACCTTTGTTTTGTTGGCTGGGGCTGATCTCTGCCTGCTCTTGGATCTCTCCTGAATGGTGTCGTTGCAGCTTCGACTCCTCTCCAGCTTGGCAGTTAAATTCCTGAAAAGCAGATGGGTGGAAACAGGACTGTTCATGGCCTTAGGGACAATCAGCTCAACAACCCTGGCAGCTGTTGGGAGAGACATCAACCTTGGCAGCACCTGACTGTAAGAGATACCTCCTACGCCCTCTGGGAAAGGGATCCAGGAATCTTGGATTGTGTTAATGGGCTCCCTACTAAATACATGGACACCTCCACCCATGGCTCATAATTAACTGAGGTCAGAGCTAATGACGAAGCTGTGGAAACCCCTTTGCTTCTCATGTGGAGACACACTTGGTTACTCAGCTGCTTCCACTGGGTCAAGCAACAGCTTTCCAGGGAAAAAGCCGTCTCAGGCTGATGGCCTCTCTTCATGTCTGTGCTGGAGAATGATCTAGCACTCCTGAGTTCATCCCACAGGATTCTGATTCCTGACTAATGATTTAAATCTACAGGCAATGATTTTTCTGCTTCACGGGATGAACATTAACTTCCTTGATCCCCTGGATTTTATAACAGGTAGGAAGTAAGCAGATGGACACCATGTCCTAACAGTGAGTCTGCTCTAAAATTCCAGAAAAAAAAATCACTTATTTTGGATTGAAACAACCATTTGAATTAAAGCATCTCAGGTGTGTTGTTAGAACAAGTTGAAAGAACATCTTTAAGGGACACTGAATAAAGTCTCAGCATCTTACCCTGAAAGGAAAGCAAAGGAGGTCTTGGAAACAAAAGCTGACCGGTGCGTTTGCTTGCCCTGGAATGGTTCTTCATTCTCTGAATCCGAGAGACGTTCAGGAAACTGAAGTCAATCAAGGAAGAGTTAACTGACATGTACAACAAAGAGAATAACTTGGAAAATAAAGCTCTTTCTTGCAAAGGTGTTAAAGATCCCCAAAGCCCTCATTTCCGATTGTACCGAGAGGACATAAAGCATAAATAATGCAAAAATAAGCACACAGCTCCTATGTATAGTCATTGAATAAAATTAATTTACTGATCAAGAAAATGTGGCAAAAATCCTACAATTAAATTACTACGGGCTGTTCATTACTCAGTCTCCACAGATCAGCCCATCAAACTGAAATTTTAAGAGCATTTCCTACAGAGCCTCCCAACTGAAATGAGAAACAGGCAAGACTCAGCCTGAAGAATGTGCTGAACTTCAGAATTGTGCAGAAGATTCATGGGGAAATGTTCATGGAAAGGCACAAGGATCATCCCAAAGCAGATTTATCTGCTGTGTTTGGAAGAGTCATGTGTTGGTGGGTAAAAAGGGGCACAGAAACCTCTGGAAGAACATCTGCAGTCATCAACATGGATCTTTATAATCTGTTAGCTCACAGCCTTCAGGGGCTATAAAGGGTCAATCAAATAACTCTGGAAAGACAAAGGATGAAAGCTCTGGATATGTGGATAGGAAGGAGAAGCACAAGCTTACTTACACACTCTTGGTTCACTTTCAGCACGACAGATTCGTCCTTTTTCTGCTGTTCCTCTGTTTTTCTCTTCCCTACATCCATGTCATCTACAACGAACTTGTGAATCAGCTCCTCAGATGCCTTTTCTTCTTGCAGTTTTTCTTCTCTCAGCTGCAAACAATGAAAAACGAGATATTTATAATATTTGAAGTCCTCCCCACAAACTGGCAAGACCAAGAGTCTGGTCACAGCATTAAATTTTGTGCCTTCATTTCCCTACTCTAGGGCACAGCCACTATCTCTCTCTCATAATATTGTGAAGACTGGTTTGTTTCTACAACATATTTGTGTTTTCGACACATATGTTAGGGATTTTATCTTCTTTTTAAAACAACAAAGGCACTTTGACACAGGTCATGAATAGTCTACATATATCTGTAAATAGAACAGATCCTCCCTCCTTCCTCCATCCAACCTCTGTGGATAAGTTACCCTTGTCTGAGACAAGCAGCTGGACCTTTGACTGACACATCCTTATTACACGGATGAACCACAGCACAAGGAATTCAAATCCTTGTGTTTTTCCTCATATTTGAGCGTGGGCATCTCAGGTGCTTCAGAACCTGCTGTGTTACGTTGCCCTCTACTCATAAAGGCAACAACTCGCAAAAACTCCTTATTCTTCGCAAAATATTTACGCTTTTTCTTCTCTGCTGAAGGACGGAAAAATCCCAAAATGATGGACATGTGGACAACAAAGAAAACAGAGTTCTTGAGTCATTACGTGAAAAGCACATCATGATTTTCAAGCTGGAAAAGACCTGAATCCTACTGAATCCGAGCTCCCAGAGATGAGGTAGGAGGAACAAGGTAGACAGAAACCAGGAAAAACTCCACTGTTTGGCTGATTGTGGGTGTTCAGCAAATGTTTTCAAAGACTGATTTGACTTCCTGCTTGGAGTTGTTTGAAGATGTGTCTTTAAATTCCTTATCTATTAATAATCTCAAGCAATAACTACAACATCTGATTAACATGGATTGTGACGAGGCATGAGGAATAGTCTGCTGTAAATCAACAGTATTTCTGCTCTTTAAGGAGCCTTTCTTGAAGTATCTGAAAAATTCACATCAAGATTTATCATAAAGATGACTTTTTTTGGCCAGCTGAAATACTACCCAACACTCGCGTCCCTTTCCTACTTCTCACCTCAAAGAAAACCATATGGAAATCCTCACTTTTTTGGTTAAATTATAAAATTATACTAAATTCCTAAATTTAAAGCCACAAACATATGTAATATCATACAGAAATATTTAAAGATTTTGGGCAAATACATTATGCGAGGTGCCAGCACAAGCTTTGCTGATGGTGACCAGTCAAAAAGACAACAACAGGATCCTAATCAAGGGACACAAAAAAGAATTTAGGTCCAGAATTCAGGCTGTGCACAAAAAAACCTCTAATGATAAAATCTGTATGAATTAAAAAAAAAATAAAAATTAAGTAGCCTTGTGTAAACTATCTCCCAGAGAATTTTTTTACAAGTGCTAGCACATACAAATGTGCTGGGACATGAGGATGAGAAACTGAAACAATGTGGTGTGAAACATCTACCCTGAGAGAAAGTTACCCAAGTAGCATCTCTGGAATACTGGATGCAGGACCATCAGCTTAGTTAGCAGCACAATTACCAGAAAATGCATTTTAACTTGTTTGTAGCTGTTTTGGGTACTGGAACTGCAGGGGAAAAATGTTGTACAAGTGATAATTTTCTGCGTAAGAAACAGCCATTTTAGGACCATCATTCCTGATATTAATATTTATTTCCAAAAGTTTGGCAAATGCACACTTGGTATCTTCTCTTCACTCCACAGACTGTCAGATTTAGAAAACAAGTCGCATCTGGGATGAGTAAAAACGTTTTGAAATGCTCCTCTCCCTTTCTCAGGAAAGCCAGCCTGGGTTATCCCCATTCCACAGGCAGGGGGAGCTGAGATGAGAGCTTGTGCTTCCAGACACAGAGGCAATCCCAATCAGGAAAAGCTTAGATTCCCGGAGCTGAGTTCTCTTCCTGCCTAATTCAGAAGTTCAGAGACACCAAGAAACCCTTGATAACCAACAACAGTCACAATTTTGCCTCTATAACTCTCTGACTGGATGTTGGAGCCAGGTCAGTCTGTTCTCCCACAGAACTAGTGACAGGATGAGAGGAAACAGCCTCAAGTTGCACCACAGGGGGCTTAGATTGGAATAAGGAAATAAATAAGGATACAGTGACTGCAGCATCAGTTGTGATATTATCATCAAAATTTCACTGCCATTTCCTCTTAGATGACAATTCAGAGAATCTCTCCCCCCACAGCTCTTTCAGCTGAGTTTCATAAGAAGTTTAAGCTGGCATGGGAAAGAAACCCATCTCCCATCTGGAGAGAAACAGAAAGGGCAAGGCAGGAGGCTGAACAGGAATGAGACAAAAACAGGCCCAAAATGTCAGAAAGTAGTTAAAATATTTCTTTGTGACTGGTGAGGAAGGCAGAGGTGTTGGCACTGAACTGCACACAGTATCTTTTTGCAACGCTCCTATAAAAGGTTCATAGTGATCTATGAGAGAAGATGGTTTAATCCTTCCAGAAGATCCAGATATGCCTCACAGAATCCCAGAATGGTTTGGGTTGGAAAGGACTTTAAAGACCACCCAGTTCCACCCCCTGCCATGGGAAGAGACACCTTCCACTAGACTAGGTTGGTCCAAACCCCATCCAACCTGGCCTTGAACACTTCCAGGGATGGAGCAGCCAAAGCTGCTCTGGGCAACCTGTGCCAGGGCCTCACCACCCTCACAGGGAGGAATTTCTTCCCAATATCCTATCTAATCCTGCTCTCTGGTGGTGGGAAGCCATTCCCCCTTGTCTTGTCACTAATTCCTGATGAAAAGTCCTTCTACAGCTTCCTTGAAGGCACTGCAAGGGAACTTTAGATCACCCGTTAATACCTATACAAAAACCCCTTATTTCTTCATCTTTAAGCCAAAGATGCCCTGAGTCAACTCATCTTACAGTGAAAAGTACAGTGATGCACATTTAAATTACTTAATTAATTAGATTTTTATAGCAGTAAGATTCCTGTGCACTTAAAGTCTGACACTGTTGCCCAGACCCAACTGCTCCTCAACAAAGTGTCTCATCATTGCTGAAAATGCCACACGTCCCACAACTTTGCACACAAACTTTCCTTCCCTTCCTGCCAAGTCACCTGGATGGGAGAAGAGTCTGCAATTCTTAGTATCAGCTAATGAAACAGTCAGCCAAAGTTACCCTAAACACCTGCAGTGACATTTCCCATCAGTGCCACTGCTAATTCCACATGAGTGGAAGCAGGAGGGAAGCCCCTTCCACACTTTTTAACTGTCTCCTCACACAGATGCATTTCTTAAACTAGTTATTTACCTTAAATATCACCTAAACAGTATTTTCCTACTCAGACAAGGCTGTTTTTCTAACTCAGCTTCCCAGCCCTTTCTACTCTTGTTGATATTTTCAAGTGAAAACCCAAAGAAAATTCAACAGTGAAAAACCCCCTGGGTTCCTTTTCCCCAGCAGGTAGAATAATCAATGAGGTGTTGGACCCATCTCAAGGGAAAACACATCACAGAGATCAAAAATCCCTTTTTAAATGGAGAAAATATTTTCACAGACTTTAACTGCACACCAGTTGAAAAGCTTTTCTTCCCTTATCATTTTTTTGACCTTTAAATGACATTTTTTCCTTGCCTAAAAATAAACAGAAAGCTCTGGTTTGGAATAGTTTGTTTCTGAGGAGAAGGATGTTTTTGCAGGAGATATCTTATGTTGCAGAAGTGTTTATGGAATTACATCCACAACCAGTTGCTCCAAGGAAGGTACATCTCCATGTTCTGGAAGACAGACTAAGACAGCAAAATTTGGTTTCTAAATGCTCAATTACAGCCATTTCCTGAAGTGGCTGAACAGCATAAAGGGAATAAATGACTTTTGTTACAGAGCAGGAATAAAGAGCCCTTCAGGTTTCTCTACAGGATGGCATTCTTGCAGGAAATCCAAGTTCTCCTGGAAGAAAACACACAATTACCCAGAATACTGACCTTCCTTAGCTGGCTTTCATATTCTTCTCGGAGTTCCCCTGGTTTGCTTAATTTAATGGGTGCTCTGAATATAAAATCTGGAAAGAGAAGGGAAAAAAAAGAAAGGAAACACTTTTTAGTGTAGGATAATGGTGTTGGCCATTATTTCCCTAAAAGTGTGAGATCTCCATGGGCTGCACAAGAGGTTCTGCAGCACTTTTTCCAACTCCAGATGTTTATATTCCACCACTGCTATCAAAGCGCTGTTTAACATGCAGGAATATCAGGAGGACGGTGGCCAAGCAATCCCACTTTGCACTTCCAGAGTTTCCTTGGAGACTCTCAAGAGTCCTTGACAAGCAGTTAAGCAATCAGAGGAGTATTGGGATGATGTAAACACAGGGGTGAAGTTAACAGCCTGGTGATATCACAGGGAATCTGGGTCTTAGGAATAAACTCAGGCTTTAAGCACGGGGAGTAAGTCCCAGAAATAAATCCAGGCTTTAAGCACAGGGAACCTGAAGCCTAGGAATAAACTCAGGCTTTAAGCTCCTACTCCCAGACACCCAAGGCATACAGGCTGACAGCTGCTGCACAACACCATCAATTCACATTCCTGCCCTTCTTCCATTGACATCAATGCATCGGGAATGCTCCCTATTTTCTGGATAAACAGTGTTTTTTCCCCTGCACACCCCCTTCCAGTTGTTTGCAGCGTTGTCCTACTGATCTGGAGTAAGCACAGCTTTTTTTCCACTTGCAATTCATTCCCCGAGGTCAATATTTCACTCTGTCTGGCAGGAATTCCCCATCCTGCTCCCGCTTCCTCCCTTCCCCCTCGGGAATTCAGGAACCAAAAGCCTACTGGCACAGGGTTATAGTTTAACCTCGTGGAGTCTGTTATTCCCAAAGGACTCCCTTCCTTCTATCAGCCACAAAGCTCCCTCCCACTTCTGTGCAGTGCAAGTCTGGGCAAGTTGCATTACAGTTGGAGGAGCCTGGATGGAAAAGGGAACAACAGGAATAAAACAAGCCCTGGACAACAATCCCGGCTCAATCTGTATCAGTATTCCAGGTAGGGTGCAGGACAGCCCATCATTCCAATGTGCTATGGTCAGGGTGGAACAGGTACGAGCACGGAGGAAACATCAGGGGAATTTCCTTCTTCCACCTTGCTAAAATTAAAGGATATAAACCAGCAGCTCCATCACGATTTCAGAAATTCACAGAACCATTTAGGTTGGAAAAGACCTCCAAGAATCCAATTTGTGACTGATCCCCACCTTGTCAACCAGACTACAGCACTGAGTGCCACATCCAGTCGTTCCTTGGACACCTCCAGGGATGGGGCTCCACCACCTCCCTGGGCAGCCCCTTCCAGTGAACAACCCTTTCCATGAAAAACTCCTGATGTCCAATCTGAACCTCCGCTGGTGCAGCTTGAGGCTGTGTCCTCTCCTCCTGTCACTTTTTCCCAACTCCCACCTGGCTACACCCTCCTGTCAGGGAGTTGGAGAGAGTTGGTCCCCCCTGACCCTCCTTTTCTCCAGGCTGAGACCCCCCAGCTGCTTCAGCTGCTCCTCACAGGACTTCCTTTATTTAGGAAGCGTTTTTACTTGGCCCAAAATGAAAGGTTCACAGCGGGGGGAGTGAATCAAACACCCAGTGACCTGCTGCCAACTCTCCTGCTGGGCATCCTCTCTGGGGACAGGTCACAGCCCTGGTGCCCACACATGCCATTTAAACACTGACTAAATCCTGTTTTCACTTGTCCTGCTTTTCACTGGTTTGCTTTTATCTTACAGAAGAGTCCTGTAACTTGAGTTCCTCCCACTGAGGGTGAGTTCAAACTCTGTAGCCTCTGGAGATGGGAATGCTGAACAAATCATAGTGTATTTCTTTAATATTTCCTTCAGAAAGGAGAAAAATAATCTCATGCAAGCAAACATCAAGTACATAGATTATAAGGCACTTTTTTAAAAATAAAAAAGCTGCTATTCCCTCTTCCTTGTATACCTATGAGAGCCAGGCTTGTTTTTAAAGGAAAACATCCCAAATGTCCGAACATGTGGGATAAAAATCCCAAGCAGAGGTAGTGCTGGGAAGGCCAGGCTGCATTCCTTGCTCCTGCCATGCTGGAAACCTTCCACTGGTTTCCCCAAATGTTTTTCCAATTGTGTCCTTGAGCAGTTCCAGTTCTTTGTGAACTTTATCAAGCTGAATTTCCACTGGAATGGTCCTGAAGGCAACAGGAATCTAACTCCCCTGCAGCAAACTTCAATCACTCCTCAATGTTTAAAGCTTGTCTCAGACCTTGTCTGTAGAGCTAAAAAGGTGGATTTTTTTCCCCTTCAGGGAAACATACAACTGGAAAGAGGAGCCATGTCAACTGTCTCATTGCTCACATGGGTTCAGCAAGCCAAGCCAGAAGAGATTTTAAATAATGGGATAACAGTTATTTGTAAAGTTGTGCTGGTTTAGCTCAAGGGAGGCAATTTTATCCATAGTCTTTATGCACCAACTTGAATATTTTATAGTTGGCTCCAACTCTGTAGAAGAGACAGAATCAAAAATGTATGCACAGCTATATATCTGCATTCCACAGAATTCCAGAATGGGTCAGGTTGGAAGGGACCACAGTAGCTCATCTGTGGCTCAAGATTAAGTGATCTTGAGAGGAAACGGTTTCTGAAGGGCTGCTGGGAAGGCTGGAACTGGGAAACTCCTTCCAAGCTGAGGTAAGAGCACCAAAACAGGATCAGACCTGGCATCCTGCTCTTTTATCCTGGCAGACAAGAGTTTCATCCTATTGTGTTCGGCCTTGGAAAAACCAATTGATTTCTGCACTATTTGAGAGGACAACAGATTTTCTAATTATTTAATGCTGGTTTTCTTTATGAGAGGCACCTGACAGCCTAAATCCCCTCTGACTCCATCCTTTCCAGGTTGGAAGTGTGCCTTACACACTGTCTCCGTGGAGCCGCACTCCTGACCAGCACATTTTATATTTACTGGCAAAAGATCCAGAAACCTCCATCTGGCAAGTTCAGCACCATGGGTT
This sequence comes from Corapipo altera, assembly GCF_003945725.1. NCBI lineage: Eukaryota > Metazoa > Chordata > Aves > Passeriformes > Pipridae > Corapipo > Corapipo altera. Next base: position 3,738,645 of record NW_020884898.1, on the reverse strand, counting down.
GGATAAAAGTAAAGCTGAACTCGACTCAGAGCCTTGTCTGTCATTCAGAGGCTCCTGAGTTTTGCCAATCTGATGTCATTCGGCAAGTCAAAGCTGTGCCATGAGCAGGAGCGAATCTCCTCACCCCCAGCTTCCAAGGAAACTTTCAGCAGACTTTGTAGCTTCCTTCTCCCCTTTACTCCTGGCAGGGATAAAAAAAACCCTTGAGGTTTTCACTGTTTTCCCTTTTAACTCCCAGCAGTCAGTGTTTACACTTGCAGCTGAAGGTGAAATTTTAAAATGTTTTCAAAACGCAAACCAAGAACTTTTGTGAGCACAGAGAGGTTTGGAAACAGTTTTCCAAGAGAAGTAGTTTAACTAAATGATATGAAGATATGCCAATAGCTGAGATAAAGCTTTCCAACAGATTTGCGTAGAATTATGGAATGGTTTGGATGGAGAGGGACTTAAAGCCCATCCAGTTCCACCCCCTGCCATGGGCAGGGACACCTTCCACTACACCATGCTGCTCCAAACCTGGTCTTCTTCCAGGGATGGGGCACCCACAGCTTCTCTGGGCAATCCGTGCCCAGGGCCTCACCACCCTCATAGGGAAGAATTCTTTCCCAATATCCCATCTAATCCTCCCCTCTGGTAGTAGGAAGCCATTCCCCCTTGTCCTGGCACTCCAGGCCCTTGTCCGAAGTCCCTCTCCAGTCCTCTTGGAGCCCCTTCAGGCTCTGGAAGGGGCTCTAAGGTCTCAATGGAACCAGTATTTTGTTGTTTTAATTGGGAAGAACATTTAAAAATCATTTAGAAGCACAGTGAGAAAAAAACCCCCTACTGTAGGTATAAGCAGGATTCAGATGGAGGCACAACTAGCTGGACAATTATTTTCCAGGAGTTAATGATCCACTGCCATGGCAGGACAGGCTCTCACACTGGCCACTGGGTCAGGTCCCAATCACTCTCTTCATTAACAGCTTGAATGGTAGATTAAAAAAAGAAGTAGTGTTGGCTTTAATCAGTTTGATATAGGGGGCAAATCACTGCTTTTCCCAAGGCAGGGAAAAGCTTCATCAGGATTACCACTTCCAAACACTGTGGCCTTGAGATTAAACACAACTGGTGACAGGCTACAGAACAACAGAAACAACAGGAAATTAAGGAATCACCAGGAAATGCTCCAGAACTAGACTGGTCTGGGCCAGTGGGGAAAGAGGGAAACCACAGCCAAAAAAAGACTGTGAGGAAGGAGGGGGAAGTCATGTTAAAAGTTTGGCAAAAACACCCTTCTTTCAGCATCAGTTATTAATTGTTGTGCAGAAAAGAAACAAAAGAAATCAGCTGCCTTTGTAATAAGGGAGATTTTGATTAGATGTTAAGGAAAGTTTTCCAAGTGTTCAGAGACTGAAGCAAAGGTGGGATCCCATCCTGCTGTCTGGGTATGGATGAGAGATTTGGGATGTCTGTGAGGAATGGTTTGGGTACACCCAGTCCTACCTCAGCACAGGGAGCAGAACTTCCCTGTCCCTCCCAAAAACACCTAGGGGTCTGTTGTATAACCAGTCATTTATCACAGCCCTTCAGTACTTAAAGGAAGTTTGTAAAAAAAGAAGGAGAGTGACTTTCTACATGGGCAGATGGAATATCCGGAGTTGGAAGGGACCCACATGGATCATCACTAAGTGACAGGAGAAGGGGGAATAGCTTCCAACTGCCAGAAGGCAGGGTTAGATGGGATATTGGGAAGAAATTCCTCCCTGTGAGGGTGATGAGGCCCTGGCACAGGTTGCTCAGAGAAGCTGTGGGTGCCCCATCCCTGGAAGTTTTCAAGGCCAGGTTGGACAGGGCTTGGAGCAAGCTGGGCTAGTGGAAGGTGTCCCTGCCCATGGCAGGGGGTGGAACGGGATGTGCTTTGAGGTCCCTTCTAACCCAAACCATCTAGCTTGATTTATGATGATTTATTCTCTCGCTCCTAGACCACTTTCATTTTAGGAGTCTAAAGCTCTTCACCATCTCATCAAGCCCTTTCCTTGGAAAACTGAATTTCTGTTTCCCAGTTCACATGACAACATTTGTTCTTCAGCAATTTTCCAAGCTCTGTGACATTATCTATAATCTGAGATGGTCATGTCAGAGTTGACAGGCAAAAACCTATCAGTGCAGATGGGTATCTGATCCTGAAGTTTGGCCTTGTGCCTGCTGAGAAGACACAGCCACGATCTCATCTGTTTGTCCTTCTTCACAAGACTCAAGACCCTTCTTTTTCCTTGATTAATAAGATACTCCATCTTCCTTGGAAGCGGCCTCAAGTTGTGCCAGGGAAGCTTAGGTTGGATACTGGGCAAAATTTCTTCACTGAAAGGGTCGTCAGGCATTGGAACAGACTGTGGGCACTGGTGGAGTCCCCAGCCCTGGAGGGATTTAAAAGCTGTGTGGATGTGGCACTTGGGGACATGGGTTAGTGGTGGCCTTGGCAGTGCTGGGAGAACGGGGCACTAAATGGTCTTGGAGGGCTTTTCCAACCTGAACGATTCTCTGACTCTATGACATGTGAATGTACTTATTTTCTTACAAATCAGGCTGAGCACTTCCCTGCAAACATGTTCTGTTCCTTCTCCTTGGCCTGCTGAATCCTCACGCACATGGTCTCCAAGCCTCCCATCTGCTGCTCCTCTCTGCCTTCCAAGACTTTCAACAAGCAACTGTTTTAATATAAGCTTAATCAGTGCTTCATAACAGAATTCACAGAATAATTCAGGTTGGCAAAGACCCCTGGGCATGCAACCCTTCTGCTCAAGCAGGGTCACCAGGAGCAGGCTGGCCAGGTCCATGTCCAGTTTTGACAATCTCCAAGGATGGAAACTTCACCTGGCAATCTTGTGCTGGTCCTTGGTCACCCATTTTTTCTTATGGTCTTGTTGTGTTTCAGTTTGTGCCCATTGCCTCCTGTCCTGTCACTGGGCACCACTAGGATGAGCTGGGCTCTGTAGGTCTTTCTCTCAGGGACCTACATACATTGATATATAAATTATATACATTGATCAGGTCATGGTGATCAGGAGAGGTTCGTGAGGCCTGGAAGAAAGCAAATGCCACACTTCCCTTCAAACAGGGCCAGGAGGAGGAATGACAGGGACAGCCCCATTTTGATCCCCAGGAAAAAACTATTCCTGGACACCACTTCCAGACAAGGTGGGAAGTGGTGCTGGATGTATGGAAAGGAAGGCAGGCTTAACCAATATCTTCCATAATATGATGGCTGGCTCAGAGGATGAGTGGAGAGCAGCAGTGTTGTTTATACTGATCCGTGAAGGGCCAAATGACTGGATTATATGGCATATAAGGGAAGGCTGAGAGATCTGGGACTGTTCGCCCTGGAGAAGGCTCCGAGGGATCTCACCAATGTGTTTAAATGACAAGTGGAGAAGACAGAGCCAGGCTCTTCTCCGTGGTAACAGAACAGGAGGAAATGGGCACAAATTAAAATAAAAGAAGATCACTGAACATAGAAAAATCACTTTTTTACTGTCAGGGTGGTCAAGCACTGGTACAGGTTGTCCAGGGAGGCCACAGAGTCTCTTGGGGATGGTACTAACCCACCTGGACACGTTCCTGGTAACCCTGCTTTGAGCAGGGCTTGGCTCTCCCTGCCAGGCTCAGCCACGCTGGGATCCTCCGATCAGCCTCACTAATGCCAGGATAAACCACTTCGACTGCTCTCTCCCTGCAAGCAGGAGGTCCCTGTTTCCAATGGATCATCTGCCTTTGATTCCCACACTGTGAGCACAACTTAGAGCACAAGAAAATGACAACCAAGACAATTAACTCTGTGCCTTACTGCAAAATAGAATCATGGAATGGTTTGGTTTGGAAAGGACCATAAAGCTCATCATGTTCCAATCCAGTGCCATGGGCAGGGACACCTTCCACTGAACCACGTTGCTCCTTGAACACTTCCACAGATGGGGCAGCCACAGCTTCTCTGGGCAACCTGTGCCAGGCCTCACCACCCTCACAGAGAAGCATTTCAGCCCAATATCTCATCTAACCCTGTCCTCTGGCAGTGGGAAGCCATTCCCCCTTATCCTACCCAAAATCCAGGATAAGCAGAGAATGAAAACTGATTCCTCTTAAAAAAAAAACCAACCAAGACACTGCACAAGCATTCCTGCAGCATAACTGGATACTCTCATCCAAGCCTGCCTGGACCAAGTTAAGTCCATTTAAGCAGGACTGACAGCACTGCCTTGGAGCAGAGATTGACTTGGGGAGTTCCCAGAGGAACCACTCCCATCCCTTTGGCGCAGCTCCCTCTGGGCAGCCCGGCTGTTCATTGATTCTGCAAATCCTTCCAGGCAAAGGCTCCTTAAATCTCTTCCAGGTTAGCAGGGTTAGTTCAAACCACCAATTTAAGCTGTTTAAGCTCGTCCTGCCAATTCTTCCCGCAGCCAATTAGAGGATGCTGACACAAGCATGAACTGGGAGACCAGGAACATGCTCCGGGTCCAGCTAAAAGGATGTTTATCCGTAACTTAAATCCTTGTCTGTTCCAGAGGGTTCCCCCCAGCACTGCTCCTGGGTGGCTGATCTCTGCATCACCTCCCCAGCCAAGAGATCCTGGTGCATTCTGAGAGCTCACAGCAGCAAGGTGGGCATCTCCAGCAGCTCCCACTGGGAAAGAGCAACACCGACGGCTCAGACGAGGATTTTGAAGGAAACGCAGGGAGCAGTTTTCCAGGAGTTGAGGAAGGCAGCTGGCTTTGGAGGCAGGAAGGAAACGCGTGACAAGAAGCCAGGAACTCAGGAACTCAGGATTATTTTATGCCAACAAGGGAGCAGGCGCATCCCTCCAGGGTGAGGGGACCCGATGGGCACTTGGAGCGCAGAGCTGCTGATCTGGGCCCGGCGAAGCGGGGAAACATCCCCTCGTCCGGGCATCCCTTCCAGGGATGACGCCATCCATCCACTCCATCTCCTGACGCCACAGAGGAGGGGTGGGCTCAGCCCCGCCGCCCCCTCACCGATCGCTCCCGCAGGACTCCGGGCGGGGGGGGGCAGAAGGGGGACGGCTGAGCCCCCACAAACTCATCGCACCTCCTGCGTTTGGCCCCGCAGGACTCGGCGGGGGAGGGAACGACACCTGAGCCCCCCCCAAACTCATCGCCCCCCCGCCCCCGGCACTGGCCACGCCCCATGGGGGTCTGGGCCCCGACAGGGCACGGCCCCGCAGGACTCGGGGGAGCTGATCCCTGGCAAAACTCATCACTCCTCCTGCTCGACTCCGCCGGATACGTGTCTGAGCCCCCGCAAACTCATCGCACCTCCCCACATTTGGCTCCGCTGGACTCGGGGCGGGCCTGAGCCCCCGCAAACTCATCGCACCTCCCGCCCCCCCCCCCCCCCCCCCCCCCCCGCCCGTCTGAGAGCCCCGCAAACTCGTCGCACTTCCCGCGCGTGGCGCCGCCTCCCTCGGTCCGAGCCCCCGCACACTCATCGCACGCCCCGCGCGTGGCCGCGCCCCGGGGGCTGAGCCCCCGCGCACTCATCGCGCCCCAGGCCACGCCCCCGGCCCCCCGCGTCCCCCCCCCCCCCGGGGGTGGGGGGGGCGCAGGTGCCGCCGCCGCACCTTGGTCCGGCGGCCGCTGCTCCCCGCCTCCTCCTCCGGCCGCCGTGGTGGCTGCGGGCTCGGCCTGCTGCCGCCGGGCCCGTGTGGAGAGGCGGCTGCGGCAGAGCGGGCAGCACAGGCCCGGGCCCTGCAGGCAGCGCTGGGAGCAGGCGAGGCAGAGCGAGTGGCGGCAAGGCGGCGTCACCGTCACCGCCTCCGCCAGCGCCTGCCGGCACACCGGGCACTCCGCCACCGCCAGCACCACCCCGTCCTGCTCCTCCTCGGCCGCGGGCCGCCCCCGCCGCCGCCGCCCCCGCAGCGCGGCCCGGCCGCCAGCGCCCGCCGCCGCCGCCGCCATCTTCCCACACTTTGAAGGGCCGCGGCGGCCACGCCTACCCCGCATAATTCATGAGGGGGCGCGCGCCGCCATTCATAGTAATAAGCGCGGCGCTCGCGCGTCCCGCCTCCGCGCAGACCACGCCTCCTCGATGAATATTCATGAAGCGCGATTTATAACGAGGGTCCGCCGCTCTGCTCCTGTAGCCGCTGTTCCGGTCCCGCTGCGGCCCCCTCAGGGAACTGCGCCCGGTGTGAGGGGCTTCTCGGCGGGACAGGGGCAACCCGACGGGAGAGGGGGTCACGCTTGAGGGGCCGTGGCCCTTGGAGCATGCCGCTGTCCCCTCCACGAACCCGGGGAGGTTGCAAAACAAATGCGGCATAGAGGGGCTGTGGCTCCAGAGTAGGATGGACAGGGATGCGGGGGCAGTGAACAGCCAGGCAACGGTTTGAAAAACAAGAGAGCGAGACGTGGGCATGAGAAAGGGGTGCTGGGATGGCTCGGTGTGTCCAGTGAAGCCCAGCTCCAACCCTGTGGGATTGTCAGCTGCCTTGGGAGCAGGTTACTTGGATCTGTCTCCCGTTTTCTGCCTCTTCTTCTGGGCATGGTTTGCAGAGGGATGCTCTTCCAGCAGGGAAGGGATGAGGAGAGATCCTGTGGCATCCAAATGCTCATGCTTTTCCCGGGAACAGCCTCTCGGCTATGTTAGACAGGGGACTAAACAGACCGTCTGGTTATTAAAGGCAAGTCGTGGAGTCACAGACTGCTTTGGGTTGGAAGGGACCTTAAAGATCATCCAGTTCTACCTCCCCTAGACACCTTCCACTAGACCAGCTTTCACCAAGCCCCCTCCAACCTGGCCTTGGACACTTCCAGGGATGGGGCAGCAACAGCTTCTCTGGGCAACCTGTGCCTCCCCACCCTCACAGGGAAGAATTTCTTCCCAATATCCCATCTAACCCTGCCCTCTGGCAGTGGGAAGCCATAACCCCTTTTCCAAAGTCTTTCTCCAGCTCTCTTGGAGCCTCTTTAGGCATGGGAAGAGGCTCTAAGGTCTCCCTGGAGCCTTCTCTTCTCCAGGCTGAACACCCCCAGCTCTTCCAGCCTGCCTCCAAAGCAGAGGGGCTCCAGCCCTCGGAGAATCTTCATGACCTCCTTTGGACTCACTCTGGCAGCTCCACATCCTTCTTGTGCTGGGAATGTCCTCTGAGTTGTGCTGGCATTTGAGATATTCTCTTCTACTTATCATAGAGATATACAATAGAAACAAATACTTGTTCAGGCGGGACAGCAGGTAAGAGCCAGCATCCCAGTGGGACCAATAAATCCCAGGCTTAAATTTCAACAGGAGAAAGTTAGGTAAAAGAGTGAGGTAATAAAAGGTTGGGACTGAGGCAGAGAATTTTTAATGAAGTTAAGCCTGGAAAGGAGGGAAGTGGGGTGGGAAGATGTCTTTAAGATTTGTTTTACTCCTCATTGGCCTACTCTGATTTGACTGATAATAAATTCAATAATATCCCCAAGTCGAGGCCATGCTGCCCATGACAGTAACAGGTGAGTGATCTCTCCCTGTCCTTATCCCAACCCAGGAGTCTTTTGGTATATTTTCTCTCCTCTGTTCAGCCAAGGAGGGCAGTGATGGAGCAGCTTTGGTGGGTACCCAGAGTCCAGCCAGAGTTAAACCAAATAGAAGGTGACTCAGAGCAAACCAGAGGAGGCAAAGTTTCTGCACTCGTTGCTATGGAAATCTCTTTTGCTTTTCATCTCTTTACTGGGACACTGAACCAATCTGTGTTTTTTTCATCATATTTTTGCACCTCTCTGATGAAGTGTCTCAGCTACATTGGGTTGGCAGTAGAAAAAGTGTTGCTGCAGGGACAGAGGTGAAGCTGTAAGCCTTTGACCTACAGTTGGAGAGAGGAAGGGAAGATCCATGGCCAAGAAACAGCCTCTAACTAACAGCCTCTAACAGCACGTGCCCGAAACTTGCTGCTGGACAGAGTCAGAGAGAATGTGTTATTCCTTAGGATCAGGAGGGGATCTGGGCCCTAAGGAGCCCTCAGGGAAGGACAGAGAACATTGGAAGAGGAGACAGTTCCCTACCAAAGCTACTTGTAGGACAAGCAGCTGTGCCGGGCTTTAGGGCTCTGCAGATGTTCAAGTGACTGCAGATTTGGAAAGGGATCTCTGCCAGATGTTCTCCCAAATTACTTCTGCACATCCAGCCCACCCCGGACAGAACTTGGTTTCTCTGTGTCCAATTTGTCTTCCAAGCCAAACGCCTGCAAGGGGTAACAGTTTTACACTGAGAAGGCAGGGTTAGATGGGATATTGGGAAGAAATTCCTCCCTGTGAGGGTGGGGAGGCCCTGGCACAAGTTGCCCAGAGAAGCTGTGGCTGCCCATTCCTGGAAGTGTTGAACATCACTTTTGACTGGATTTGGAGCAATGTGGTTTTGTGGAAGGTGTACCTGCTCATTGCAGAGGGTGGAAGAGGATGGTTTCCCTTCCAGTATGTGGTTCTCCAATTCGGGATGTGTGGAACTCAGCGTTGGCCTGCAGAGGGAATCCTAATCCCGTGCAAGGCTCCAGCCTCAAATCCTGCCGCCTCCTGCTAAAACCTCAGCCTTCCTCAGCCTGCCAGAGAGCGTTTCTCTGCTCTGCTCTCCCGAGGAGCTGGCAGGGTTTTGCCACCACCGTTTCTCTTCATGATCCTACCAGTCATGATGTTGCCCTTAGACAGATGCCTACATATGGTGCAAGTGGGATGTGTCCCAGAGGAGTCAGGAAATACAGACAGACCCGTGGCATGTGTTGCCCCATTTTTCCTATCTCTCCTTCCCCCTTGCTTTGTCCAGCCCTTCTTCACCCCTCTCTCTTATTTGGTTGCTGATCTCTGCCCCTGGAGGAGAATCTCATACTCATTGTCCTCTCTCTATCACTGGTTTGCCCTGATTATTTGGATTGGATTTATTATTTGTTTGGATTTTACTATTTATTTGGATTTGTGCTTGGCAACATGCACAGAATCCAAAAAAAATGACCCAATTTCCCATTCCAGGTAGGACTACATGGTTCCATTGCTAAATTATTATTTTAAGCCTCATCAGTCATTGACTGCCTTAAGCCCCCCCCAAAGTGCAGCTTTAGAGCTCTTGAAAGTCCACCAGCACTCAGATTGATGGGAAAACAACCCCTACCTGCACTGTTTATGGCTGTTTTATGGGAAAAGACATTCCCATATGCAACTGAGAGCTGGCATGTGCCCTCAGAGGGTTTCACTGGATCCTGCTGTGACTCCACAAAGCCCTTGGGAACACACTTTGTATCCAAGGTGTTGGAACAAAGGATGTTGCCTCCAGCATGGGTCCTGCAGGTCGTTAGGTCACTGTGGGGTGATAAATGTAAAGGCTGCTCCTCCTTTCCCCCAAAGCACGAGTTGGATCCTGGAGACGTGGGGTGATGTCCTCTGACACCTCTGCAGCTTGAAGTGGGCTGTGGGACATGAGAAAGCTCCTGGGCAAGGCTGAGTTTCACACATGGTCCATTGGGAAAAGTAATCTCTGGGGCTGCTCCATGGTGAACGGGAGAGGTGAGAAGTAGAGAAATCAGGATGGGAGCAGGGAATCAGGTGCTGGATAAAGTGATGTTTTTTATAGAATTGTAGCCACATGAGGAGGTGGTGATTACCTGCAGGAAATGTGACTCCTTGCAGCTCCAGGAGACACTCGGTGCTGCCTTCTGGCTTGGAGGCACATCTCCTGCCATCACTGAGTCAAAACCAGGTTCTGGGAATAGGTGACTGGCTGCAAAGGTGGCTGCAAGGAGCCCAGAGAGGAGTTCAAGGGTTACACCATCACTCATAGCAAAGAGTGAGCTCCTCTCTCGTGGTTTCACTGCTGCGAATTACAGCGTTGCTCTACCGCAGTCTTAATGCATGAGAAGGAACAGCATAAAAAAGGCCAAGGCTCAGCCTGAAGGATGATTGTCAGCTCTCCTCTTCCCACTTGAATCAGAGCTGTGAGAGGAGCTCTTTGGGCATCGTGCAGGGAGGCAAGATTGACTCTGCAGCCCAAAGAGATGGTTTAGAATCATAGACTGGTTTGGGTTGGAAGAGACCTTAAAGCTCATCTTGTTCCACTCCCCTGCCATGGACAGGAACACCTTCCACTAGACCAGGTTGCTCCAAGCCCCCTCCAACGTGGCCTTGAGCACTTCCAGGGATGGGGCAGCAACAGCTTCTCTGGGTAACCTGTGCCTCCCCACCCTCACAGGGAAGAATTTCTTCCCAATATCCCATCTAACCCTGACCTCTGGCAGTGGGAAGCCATTACTCCTTTTCCAAAGTCCTTCTCCAGCTCTCTTGAAGTGCCCCTTTAGGCACTGGAAGGGGCTCTAAGGTCTCCCTGGAGCCTTCTCTTCTCCAGGCTGAACACCCCCAGCTCTTCCAGCCTGTCTCCAGAACAGAGGGGCTCCAGCCCTTGGAGCATCTTCATAATCTCCTCTGGACTCACTCCAGCAGCTCCATGTCCTTCTGCTGTTGGTCTCCTGACCTGGAGGCAGCTCTGCAGGTAGGGTCTCACCTGAGCAGGCAGAGGGGCAGAATCCCCCCCTCCCCTGCTGCCCACGCTGTGGGATCAGTCCAGGGCATAGGGGTTTCTGGGTGCCAGGGCACATGGTTGGGTCACACCCTCCTTGAGGAGAGCAGCAGGAGGGTGGGATAAAGTGCACTGTGATAAGGTGGTGTGGGAAAGCAGACGGAAGGGATCAGTCAGGGCTGTGCCTCAGCCCTGTTTGAGCTCTGCAACAAGACTTGGGCTGGACAGTGTTGGTGGCACATCTTCTGCCTCTCGGGGGCCTTGAAGATGTGACTCCTGTCCTCCTGGGAGTCTGGGGAGAAACCAGGAGATTTTGCCCTCTCTGCAGAAATGGCAAGGACAAGCTTTGAAATCCCCAGGTTAGGAGAGGAAACTCATGAGGCTTCAGGCATGGGATGGGATTTTGTGAAGGTGGGGCATAAAAAAAATATGAATTTTGCTTGATTTAGCTGTACCCTGAGGAATATGGCAGAGAGGCATAATCCCATTTAATGCCCATATCCAACTCCACTGACTCTACTTGGACATCTGGCAATCTGATGTGGGATGCATTGACTCCTCCTCAAATGCATAGTAAGGATAAAGGACATGGTCACTGGTCATAAGGAATAAGAGAGGGAGACTGTGGAATCACAGCAGGAATCTCATCTCTGCTTTGGGTAACCCCAACCCTCCTGCTGGCCACATCCCCATGAGGCTGTGATGGTTTTGGTCAGTGGTTAAAAATAAAAGCAGAATAGGGGGTTGTTTTCCCCTCATGATGAAAGGAGGATGGGGCCAACTTGGATTGCATGGCTGGCAGAGGGTCAGTGGGGTGGGCTGGCTCTGGGGCATGAGCAGGGACTGTGGTTTTCACTGCAGGATCATGGATAATGCATCCTGGGTAGCAGCTGCCTGATCAGCATCCCAGCTTGTACCAGCACTGGTGTGGCAGTAGGACCAGGGCAGTGACTGTGAGGCACCTCCAGTCCTGGGGGCCATTTTGGACCCCTCAGTCCAAGAAGCATATTGAGGGGCTGGAGTGTGCCCAGAGAAGAAAACAGAGCTGGGGAAGGGTCTGGAGCATCAGGAGTGGCTGAGGGAACTGGGGGGGGGGGGGCTCAACCTGGAGAAAAGGAGGCTCAGAGGGGACCCTTTTGCTCTCTCCAACTCCCTGACAGGAGGTGGAACCAGGTGGGGATCAGGCTCTGCTCCCAGGGAACAAGGGACAGGACAGGAGGAAATGGCCTCAAGTTGTGCCAGGGGAGGCTTAGGTTGGATATTGGGAAAATTCCCTCCTCAGAATGCTTGTCCAGCCTGGCCCAGTCTGGAGTCCCCAACTCTGGAGGGATTTAAAAGCTGTGTGGATGTGGCACTTGGGGACATGGGTTAATGGTGGCCTTGGCAGTGCTGGGTAAACAGTTGGACTCCATGATCTTAGACGTCTTTTCCAGCCTTAACAATTCCATGATTCTGTGATCAGGACTTACTCCTGCCTTCCCTGGGATGAGCATCCTTCATGATTGGGCAGAAGAAACCCACATCAGGCTACAGGTTTTAGCAGCCTGACATAAAGTGATGCAGCAGCTCCTCAATTCCTGGGACAGGACTCATTCCTGCAGCAAGATTTCTTTAGTCCAGTTTCCAACATCTCAAGGTCCTGCAGGTTTCCACCTCTGTTACCTGCAGCTGACAGCCCTCACATGTGTGTTTCTCCTGGCCCACATCGGATCAAATGTCAGGGATGCAGGGCTACAGACTTCCAAGGATAGGTCCAGTGTGCAGCCAGCTCCTCCAGCCTGCAGCCTTGTCAGCTCATGATCCTGCCACAGGGCTCTCAAGGTGGGGGGTGTTTTTGGAGCCCATGCTGTTTACTCAGTAGTTTGTAGGAGAATCTCAGTTTTCAGTCTCTCTCTCTCTCTCAAAAAAAAAAGAAAAAAAGGAATTGTCTCATCTTCTCAATTGCCCAGAAAACATGAAGTGAGCTTGACCTAAAGACTCAGGAAGTAGAAGGAAAATAAAAAAGACTCAGGTTTTATTATTTGCAGGCCAATGCCATGGGTTTTGGAGCCTGATTCTAGGATTGATGTTGGCACTATTGAACTGTCAGACAGATTCCTTTGCAGATGAAGATAAAGCGCCTGGGTTTTGCCAAAGCGTGAATGTATTCTTTATGAGACCCAACAGAGATGTAACACAGCACCTTGCTCCGGACAAGGCTGGCCTTTATTTCCTGGGTCTGCACTTAGGACAGGCCTGAACTTTCTCATAAGTTTTAGCCCTGATGTGGGGCCAGTATCTACAGTCCTGAATTCAGCTGTTGCTGTTGCAGCAGAGGCGCAAAATAACTTCATTGACTTGGGCTTCGTGTCCCCATTTTTCTAAGCACTTTCATAACTTGCCCACAGACCTGTGCTACAAATGGGCTTTTCAAGTCTGCCCTGTGCAAGGGAAAAGCTGGGAAAGAAGGTGCTGGCTGTTCCTGGTGGGAAATGGGAGGAGCCTGCTGTTTACCCAAACCCCTTTAATATCTTTATCGAGGCGTGAGGAAAAAATAGAGGGGCATTGCCAGCAAAACTTACGGGGAGCTGGAAATGAGCAGAGCAGTGAAATAAGGGAAGCTGTGGTAGGTGGTGAGGGCTTTCAGCTCTGGAGTCCCTGACAGAAGAAGGATGTGCAGCTGCTGGGGCAAGTCCAGAGGAGGCCACGGATATGCTCTGAGGGCTGGAGCCCCTCTGCTCTGGAGACAGGCCGGGAGAGCTGTTGGTGTTCAATCTGAAGAAGAGAAAGCTCCGGGGAGACCTTAGAGCCTTTTCCAGTGCCTAAAGGGGCACTTCAAGAGAGCTGGAGAGGGACTTCGGACAAGGGCCTGGAGGGAGAGGACAAGGGGGAATGTCATCTCACTGCCAGAGGGCAGGGTTAGATTGGACATAGGGAAGAAATTCTTCCCTGTGAGAAGAACTCCCATTTCTGGTTGGCCCTGAAATGCAACAGGGGTGGCACTACTTGTGCTTTCTGTAGAGGACCAGTGCCAGACGATGTGTAGAGAGAAAATAACAAAGCTTGCGATTCAAAGAGTTATTAAAATAGGTTTCTTATTACCAAGATTTTCCTCAGGAACAGGCACCTGCAAACATGGTTTGGAAAATAGGGATGGTTTTGGCACCTGGGATAGGGCTAGAGACAGACAGAAATAAGAGGTAGATGGAAAGAAGAGATTTTGCTGCAGAAATTCCCCTTGATTGCTTTCATGTCTGTGACAAATGGGGCTTGTGGTTGGTGTGAGCAGGATAAGGGGCTTGGGGAAACCTTGGAGCTCTTGGAGGACTGGTGGCTTAGTGCCATTCTCAAGTGGGATGGCACTGGGCACAAAGATCTCATAGCCTGGAAAGCCCAGTTCTGAGCTTGAATTAATGGAAGGAAATAAATAACTTGGCTGATGGAGGAGATCTCCAGTCACCGAAGGGATCGCAGGTGGTGACAGTCTCTCCCTGGCCAGTGGTGTGAGGAAGCCGAAGGAGATGAAGGGAAGAGGCATGAAGCCATTTGCAAAGGAGAAACCCAGGGCTCCTACAAGGTCTGAGACCTCCACCCAAGCCTTCCCAATGGTGGAACCTGGGCGTGAAGGCATTCAGTGCTGCATTAAAGCCTGTATTTTATGTGCTAATGAAGTGTCTTGCTCTGACCACTCCTGGAAGTGCAAGTTGTGAAAGTGGAGCAGGACAACGGGGTAAAAAACCATACAAAATCTGGGCTTGGGAGTCTAAGGAAGCTGCAGGAATCCATTTCCATGATGAACTGGTGGCCCTGGCTTATTCTGGGCAAGCGAAGCAGCACTGCCGAGTGGACACAGCTACTCAGGGAAGACCTGGTGCTGTCCAACCTCACTGTAAGGATTCTGGAGAGCAGAAAGCTGAGCCCCACAGACAGGCAGAGAAGGGCTGGCAGCCAGAGCTGGACCACTTTGTGCAGGATCTGGGGAGCAGCAGTAACAGGAGCAAAGTGTTATAGAGGCCAGGTGGCTTCTCCAGGGGTGACTGTGTGACCAGTGGCTTTCCAGCCAATGGCATTTCATTCCCAACATGCAGAGATGAAGGGCAGCTGAGATGAGAGCACTTTCCACACCACTGGGATGGTGGGAGAAGGATTTGGGATTGTGGCTTGGGATCGAGGGTGAGGGGGTTGCTGCAGGCTGGTCGTTTAATCGGCTTTATGCAGCCGGAGGAATGTCAAACAGCTGGTGGGGAGAGATCTCGACTGCTTTGTCTCGCTGAAACCTCTGCCCCTTGTGCGCTGCCTCTGCTGCCCCAGGAGAGAAGGAGCTCGTCCATGGCACTAGAAAGGGAACTGGGTTTTACTGGGAAGGGATTCATGGCACTGGGGGACCTCGGTGGTGAAGCAGAGCCCTGGAAAGGAATACTGCACCTCGGATTTATGCTTTGCCTCATTCGGAGCGTGGGATGCTCAGGGCTGTGCCCGGGGTGGGGCAGATGCATCTGCACGGACTCAAACCCCGCGTGGGGGTTTAAACCTCTCCCGGGGGCGTTCGAGCATCTCAGAGCCGAGTGTCCAGGTGGGTTTGACAGGGAGAAGAAGCGCAGCCCCATATGTGTGTGTGTGGGGGGTAATTTATCCCATTAGCGTCACCTCTTGGCTCGTAGCTCCCCAGGACGGGGTCCAGCCCAACGGGTCCTTCCAGCTCCCCGGTCGGGCTGCAGGGAGGTAGGGGTTAACCCTGCGGCTCCCGCACTACTCCCCGCCCGCTCTCCCTCCGCCCTCCCGCCGCCGAGGAATTTCCTAAAACACCCCCCAAAAAAGTGGGAATATAATAATAATTTATTTAAAAAAAAAAAAAAAAAGACCAGCAAAAAAACAAACAACACAGAACCCACCCTGCGGATCCCCCCCACCCTATCTCCGCCTTTAATACCAACAAACAAACTCGGCTCTCCCTAAAGGAGGCGCCTTTGATCGGAGCGAGACGAGCCCCGCCGGGCACGGGCACCGGCACCACCGGCAACCCCGGACACCGGCACCGCGGCACCTCCGGGAACGGACAGCCCCAGGAACCGGCACCCCCGGCACCGGCACCGCGACACCGGCACCGCAGCACCCCCGGCATCGATATCCCCTGGGACCGGCACCCCCGGGCACCGATAGTCCCGAACACCGATATCTCGGCACGCCCGGGCACCGACACTCCTGCCATCGGCACCACAGCACTCCTGGCCCCGACAGCCCCGGCACGGGCGTCTCGGTACCTCCGAGCATCGCACACCGGCATCGAGACCTCGGCACCGTCGGGCACCGACCGTGGGAGTAAAGCCCCGGGCACAGACACCGAGACATCACCGGGCACCGCACCGGGAGCAGCATCGGGATATAGGGCAGCGCACCTCGGCACCGGGACCGACACCGACCGCCGGGCTGCGATGCTTCCCGGGGCGGGTCCCTTCGTCTTCCTCCTCCGGTGCCTGTTGCTCCTCTTCGCCTCCGAGAGTCGAGCCCGGGCTCGTAAGTGTCCCCCTCTCCCCTCCTGGCCGCTCCGCGTCCCACCGTGCCTCAGTTTCCCCATTTCTTCAGTCTCCAAGAAGGTGTAGGGGTGCTTTGCGGGCATGGCTGGGGACACGGGGAGGCTCCAGACCATGGCAGGTGTTGGATGGACCTCCATGGCGGGGATGTCCCAGGTTTTTCATCCGGCACTGTTGGGGACATGGCTGTGTCCCCCTCTACCTGCTGCTGTCCCCAGCTGCTTTGAGGGGTTGTATAGCGCCGAACACACCCCTGCGTGCTGATGAGGGGGCTGGCAGGGATGTGCTGAAGTGCTGGGACCCCCCTTCCACGGGCTAGAAATGTCGCAGGGCAGGGGGTTGATTTGCAACCCTTCCCCTACCCAGATCCCACCCTGCACGGGTGCATCTCACCTCCGAGAGTGGATGAAGACAGGGGCAATTTGGGGAAATTACCTCCCCAAAAACAAAGTTGGGGACTTTTCTCCAGGTCCATCCCTTGTCCATCTCCATGTCCATCCCTTTTCCATGTCCATATCCATCCCTTGTTCTCTCTCACTCCTGCTCCCACCTGGCTGAGTGGGGCAGACAAAAGTTTGGGATGGGGAAGGGAAGGGAGGTTCAGGACTTGTACAAAAGAGCTGGAAGGACTTGGCCGGAGCGGTTTAGGAGCTTGGAGGGTACTGGAGTTTTAACTGGGGCCAGGAGGTGGGTTTGGCTCGGGCACAGCACTGGGACCCCACCAGTGGGTGCTGAGCACTCCTGTAACATCGCAAAGCCACTGAAGCTGTGAGCAAAGTGGAGCAGGACTTGTGTCCCTACATTTATTCTCCCTTTTAATCTCCCGGAATCCCAGCGGAGTCAGTCGGTGGCTGTGTCAGGGTGATTTACAACCTGCCCGCTGCCAGCAGTGCATTAGGCAAATAAGCGTCCTCCTGGAGCGCTGCGAGCACTGGATTGCTCATCCCGGCGGGAAGGGGGGGGGGAGGGAGGGAAGGCAGGGGCATGGATGGGGCTGTGCAGAGTCCTGGAGAGCAAAATCTGGATGAATTTGGCGCTTTTGCTTTCCTGGGCTCATCGAAGCCACCAGACCCAGACCACAGAATCTGTTTCTTGCACAAGGGATGTGGGTCTGACTCCCTGCCCCTGCCAGGGCTGCTGTGGTACCCAGATTAAGAGGAGGATGGAGACATCTCCCGAAGATGAAACAGGTATTACGTGATGTTTTCATTCTTTGGAGGTACCTACTGGTGGTAGCAGAGCCTCTAAATTGTGCATAAATCATGATGAGTGGGGGCAGAAAGGGTTTATCTGCTTTGGGAGGAAGTGTTGGGGTCCATTTGCAGAACTTATAATGGTAATAAAGAGCTGGGAACTTTGGGGTAGAAGCAGGACTGGAGCAGGGAGATCCAGGATCACCCACTCCTGAGCTCTGCAGCACTTTTGCTGTCCTGCAAGGCACAGGCTCCAGGTGCCCCATGGCTGAGGGCAGGGTGGTTTTGGTGACAAGACCCTAATCAAATTGTGGTCTTTGGTCCACCATCCACCTCTGCAGCCTCAGATTTTTCTCAAGGCCTAGTGCTCAGGGAGAATGAAGACAGGAATAAATTAATTATGAGCAGGCTCATCAGTCAAGGGACTTACAGTGTCGTGGCTAAAAATAGGTGAGAAGCAGAAATGCTCAGGCTTGAAGGCAAGTCAGAAAAGAAGAATTTGCCCACAGAAAGAGGCTATTTTAGGGGATTTGTGCTCCCAGATGAAAAAAAGCTATCAGAGGCACAGGTTACTGGGCCGAATGTGCTGCTTTCTGAGTAATTCAGGGGCAATAGTTGAACGCAACCATGTTTTGGCTGGAGGCATTTAAACACCAGCATCTCTGGAGAGCGTGGGGCAGTGGTTTTTCCCAGGAGCTTGGAAGTTGCTGTTTCATTTCTTTTTAACATGCTGGAGAAAAGGGGGTTCATGGGATCCCTCTGTCCTACGAGTGCTGAGGGACTGGGTGGTCCAAGGTGGGAAGGACCAGGATGAAAAGCAGATGCTACCACTACCATGGAAAGGGGGATGTGACGGCTGCACAACCTGCTCTAGACAACTGAACATTCCCTTGGGAATTTGGGCCCCGTCTGCTGCTCCAGAGCCCATGGGGATCCTCTAGGTGTGGGACTTCGCTTGGGTTCTCCACCCTGGGGAGCTCAAAGATGCTTCATGAGGCTGCATTTTTTGGACCTACAGAGTTTTCCAGGCTTCCAAAGTCCTGAGTAGGTATTCCCAACCCAGAGCTGAGTGAGGCGAGTGTGTAAGAAGCGATCTGGAGATGTGAGCAGAGTCTCTGGGATGCCACATGTCAAGGGCCTAGTGTGTTTTAACCAGTCCCCTCTCAGCTAAGTTGCGTTTTAAGCCCTTCATAAATATAGGGCTGTCAGAGGAGCGCCTGGACTCTGTGTACCAGACAGTGCCTTTTACACTTTATTTATGGCCGCTCTTAAAACTTGCAAACTGGTTTGCATAAACTTCCCCCCCCCCCCCCCCCCCAGCTGCCACGGTGCTGACTGGCAGGTGTGTGACCTCCAAAAGAGCTGCTGGGGCTGCAAGCCCGGTTCAGACATTCCCTGAGTGGATAGAGCTCCAGGGGTGCCATCTGGGGATGTAGGAATGCCCCCTCCCATCCCTGCCCCAGCCATGGAATGAAAAAGGAGAAGCCCTGTGAAGTGTTTCAATAAAATCCTTGTTGGAACCAGCTTGGCACCTGGAGTGAAGGTCCCTGCTTGGGCAACTGAGGCACGGGACTGGTGGAGGCTTCCTGTACTGGATGAGCAATTGGGATGAGCATTTTCCATGCTTTGAGGTCTTTCAGGTGCATCAGCCGCTCTCTAGCCTGCAGCAGGGACTCACTTCTGGAGACTCCCAGTGTCCTGGAGCATAGAGGAGTTCCAATGTTAGTCAGGACTGACTGACAGAGACCCAGCTTGTCTGGAGCCAAGGTTAGGAGATGTGGTCAAATTCTAGTGGAAGGTGTCCCTGTCCGTAGCAGGGGTTTGGAACTAGATGATCTTTGAGGTTCCTTCCAACCCAAACCACTCTGTGATTCTGTGATTCTATATCTGGGAGTGTTCTGATCAACACTAGCCAATTTGATGGTCCAACAAGGAGGTTGTGAGATCTTGCTCATCTCCCCTCATTTTGTGGATTCTCACTGAGTCTAGAGCAGGTCAAGAAGATGTGGGGTGGTATCTCACTGGTGGCTGGTGTATGAAGCTGTTGAGATACATCTTGAAGAAACATTCTGTTCTCATGGTGTGAGAGATGTCAGCAGTTACCTGATGCAGCTCAGGATGGGTTTCTCCTCACCATTTATTCTGTCACCCTGGATTGGTGTCTCTAAAGCATCTTGTGAAGGTGCTCCAGTGGATTCAGACTGTCTTAGACCTTCTGTGACAGCCTTTTGTGGGGTTTCAATCTCCTAGTGGCTGGAAAGCTTCCCACAATACATATCCTAAATCTTCCAGGCTTTTCCCAAGCTGGTTGCTTTTTCTTGTCTCTGCCATGACCAGAGATCACCCTTTTTTTTCTTAACAGCCCTATCTTGCCTCTTCCCATTGTACTTCCCATCTCATATTACATTCCTCCTTACCATCCAGGATGCAATTAAGGCTAATTAATTTCAATTAACGATAACCAAAGCAAACCAGGGCCTGGGTATAGCCTCAAGCATTTCCCAAGGGTGTCCAGACTCTTGCTATGGGTCTTGGCTGGTGCCAACTTGGGCTTTGCCAAATGTCTGGAGACAGCAGGGCCGAGGTGGCTCCAGCAGGTAAGTATGGGTATGAGCAGGACCAGGCCAGTGGCTGGGGTATTCCATGATTTGGATGTAACCAGGTGGTCCCCAATCGAGAAAGCACTGGAACCACGGCAGAAAGTAGCTGTTGGATGGGAAGGAAGGGAGAACCTCCCTCCTTCAGGATGCCCCTAGCAGAGCCCTTTGGGGTGGGCAAGGCGGAGCAGCTGCCCCGTGGAGGAGTCACTCTCCAGAGCACCTCCCACCCTCCCTCTGGGCATGAGGCCACAGGTCTTGCTGCTGGGCAGCAGAGGAATCATTGTCATGGCTTTCAGTATTTTTTTTCTGGCCCATAGAACCCATGATGGAAATCTGAAGACCAGGATCTTGTACTGGGGGCTTCTTGTATTTGAGAAGAAACTGGTTAGATGGCACCTGCTCTCGGAGGTTTTTGCAGTGGGGAACTTATCCCTTTCCACCCTCTGCTCCTGCTTCCAGGTCTCATAGGGCCACTTCTAAGCATGGAGCTTAGTTTGCAGTCAGCAAGCTCTGGTTGTGTCTCCAAGGTGGTATGGACCAGGCTGGACAGGTTCTTGAGAAGGAAAACAAGATTTTCCATGGCTTCACCTGGATTTTTGGTGCTGCAAAGCACTCCACAGCTATTGAGCCCTCTCTGGAAAATGAGAAGTAAACCCACATGACTTTTCTGAGCATGCTCTTGCTGAAGACAATAAATAAAGTGACTGAACAGCATGGGAGCAATTCACTGCCACAAATGGCTTTTCACTCCAAGTGAATTGGGAGGATATCCAAAGTTTGAACTCTGAAAATGAAATTATTAGCCTGGCATGGGAAAAAATGATCCAGAGCCTCCAGGTCTTAAGCCTCCTCCTTCCTTCCTTCCATCCATCCATCCATCCATCCATCCATCCATCCATCCATCCCCAGCTTGCTTTTACCCAAAATTGCCAGCGGCTATTGCCAAATAGCTGCCAAATGCTGACAAGTGTCTCCTGCTGCCCAGTGCTGCCAGTCAGCTTTAATTTTACCAGCAGCCCCTTTGCAGACATGAATCAGGCTGCTTTCGAGGGCTGGACCCAAACCAGGGCTCCACTGGTGATTAAATGTTTGCACGGAGCAGCCAACTGGCAGGAGAGCCTGCAAAGCAAAGCGGGGCCACAGCACGTGGAGGCAACTCGATTTCTTCACTCTCAGTGTAATTCATGAAGATGCTGCAAGCAGGGAAAAATGAAGTCATTTTCTCACCCTTTTGCAAAACTATTTTTGTGGATTTTTTTTTTCCTCTCTCTCTTGGGTTTCTGCATTTTCCAGCTGCATGCTCACCAGCTTTGTGTAGTATGCTGTAAGCTCGTGCCCTGTGTGTCCAGGAGTACAGGTTTGCCGGCTTGTCAAGGGGTTTGGAGCAAGATATGTGGATGATGTAAAGTTCTGAGTAGGGAAAAGGAAGGAAAATACCTCTGCCTGTCCCTCTGATGACATGCACTCCAAATTATTGCAAATCTCCATCTCTGCAGATGCAATGCTGGCCCCACACTGCTGTGTTTGGACCACAAGGTCTAGACAGCTCCTGTGAAAGTACAGCTTGGGGAATCAAATGCTTAAAGCCACCAACGAGGAGCTCAGGGCTGCTGGCAGAGACCCATAGGGATCATCACAGACCTATAGGGCTGCCCTTCCTGCTGGCCAGAGAGTCTGGCCATGGTAGAGCATTGCTTGGGTTCATCTTGAGGATGGTCAGGAGCTGGAGGAGGGACTGCAGCCCACCCCAAGAATATTTGGATGAGCTTTGTCTGGTTGATGAGAGAAATCCATTAAGCAGGTGACATCTCCAGCTTTGGCAAGGTGGGACAACACCAGCTGGGCTCTCCAAACCACTGCTGGGCCCCAGGTGACAAAGGAGAGCACAGGATGACTTTTAGCATCTTTGAGGTGGTGAACAGCAGTGGGATCATTCTGGGGACCCTCTGCTGTTCATCAAGGAGCCTTCCCAGCAGCCTGGCAGGGTAAACATCCGAGTTCATGGAGCTGGGCACTATGCCTTGAAAAACAGCCCTCTCCCACATCCCCAGGGTGCTGTAAGGTTTTAAAAGACCCATAAAAGCTTCAGGGAGCATAAATGTCTCCACTGCCCTTGAGCAACGTCATTGCCCAAACTACCTCAAATCCCCTCAATGACATAAACTTTTAAATCACCTTCAGTTTTCAGTGGGGCTGTGAGCACTTAAACCACATCAGGCAGGTGTGTGCTTAGTCATGAAACAACTCAAGTCCTGGTGTGACCCTCTGCCTGGTCGGGGCTTGGGGACACGTCACAGGAGAGTGGGGGAAGCCATCAGGGCTGTTACAGGATCTAGATTCCTGTGGGTTGGAGCTTGGTCCTGCAGGACTAGGTGATGCTTGTGGATGTGAACATTAATAATGACTGATTTGGATTTTTTGGCCAAAGTCCTGGGGTTTTGGTGGTGATTCTGGCCATGGTTTGTCCCACAGGCTCCTGCTGCAGGCGGACCCGGTCCTGTCAAAGGGTTGGCGTGTGACCAAGGACTTGGAGATGGAGGGAGTTGATAGGGAACTGCTAAAATACAGGGAGGGAGGGGGAACCTCCTTCACCACTTGTGCTGGGCACCATCTAATTGCTCTCCCTGTGCCGTGGTGAGGTTAAATCTACACCAGTGTAGCCAGGTTTGGATTATTTCTGGGACAGACCCTTCCTGTTCAGGAGCACAGCTGGAAACTGGCTCTTCTAAGGATAATAGAAGAAAAAAACCCACATGTGTTTATGCTTTTGGGGGCAAAAAATGGATGAGGTGGATTTGCTGTTCCCATGGACAGGCCCATAAATGAAAAGCCTGGCCAGTGCTGCACCAAGCCAGGTAAAGCTAAGGAGATGGGACAAGCCAGCCCAGTCCTGCTCCTTAGGGATGATGTTTGGCTGCTGGCATGGTGATAGTGCTTGTCCAGGGATCCTGAAGAGAATGAGCTGAAGTTCTTAGAGAGAGCAACAGGTTTTCCTCCAGAATGTGTTTCCACCCAAAATTGTCTTTCTTTTTTCTTTCTTCTTCTAGTTGTTGTTGTTGTTGTTGTTGTTGTTGTGCAACGGTGAAAATGTCCCCTAAATTCAGGCTCTTCTATCTCTGTCACCACTCCCTGGGAGAAATTCCGTCCTATAGCATCACCTGCCCATCTTCCAGTGAGCATTTCTACTGACCTATTTTAGAGTGAAATCTCAATTTTTTTGCCTCCAAACCAGCCATTTTGCTCCTTGCTTGCAAAGGGAGTCCGGCTTGCTTGGAGGAGTTGCCATTTGGATCACATGTGTCCCAGCATAAACGCCCCCCCACCAAATCATTGCCAAAAAAAAATTTTGGGGTAGTGTATTCCATCTGGGATTTGGTGGGTGGGATGTGGCCATCAGCTATTCACAGGGAGCAGCATGAAGGCGCAGAGCTGTCCTTGCTGTTCTCATCGCAGTGGGAGGGGACCTCTCATGAGGACCATCTCTTTTTCTCATGTGGCTTCTCCTGGTTGACTTTCAGGGCTGGACACGTTCTGTGACTTCAACGGCAAGAAGTACAGCCCAGGGGAGAGCTGGCACCCCTACCTGGAGCCCCAGGGGCTGATGTACTGCATCCGCTGCAGCTGCTCTGAGGCACGTCCCCTACGAGGGGCCATGGGAGGTGATGGGGACACTCCTGAGCTGGGGCTTTGCTTTGGCACCTAGTTTGACCTGAGTGTCTAATTTGACCTGAGAAGCCCCTTCCAGCCCCGTAACAACATCAGATTAATTTCTTCCCTTTTGAAAAAGCTGTCCCATCCCCCTGGTGGTGTTGGG
The DNA here is from genome assembly GCF_003945725.1 of Corapipo altera. Classification (NCBI taxonomy): domain Eukaryota; kingdom Metazoa; phylum Chordata; class Aves; order Passeriformes; family Pipridae; genus Corapipo; species Corapipo altera. The sequence continues at coordinate 3,715,004 of NW_020884898.1, read as the reverse complement.
TTGACCTTGTGAGGGAGTTACCATTGACTGTGGGGAGACCTTTTGGTATTTCAAGGGAGCTTGCAAAAAGATAGAGAGGGATTTTTTACATGGGCAGATAGTGATAGGACTAAGGGAATGGTTTTAAACCAGAAGAAGAGAGATTTAGATTAGACTTTAGGAGGTAATTCTTCCCTGTGAGGGTGATGAGGCCCTGACACAGATTGCCCAGAGAAGCTGTGACTGCACCATCCCTGGAAGTGTTCAAGGCCACGTTGGACGGAGTTTGGAGCAATATGGTCTAGTGGAAGGTGTCCCTGCCATGGCATGGTACAGAATAGGATGATCTTTAAGGTCCCTCCTAACCCAAACCAGTCTGTGATTTCTTGATTCTGTCTCAGTAGTGTTGGTGGGCTGTGAGTGGAAGTGGCTCAGGGGTACTCTTGGACCACGAATGGTCTTTGCTGATGATGGACCATGAGCTGGCTGGGTTTGTGCACAATTTGTTGTGATAATGTGGCCACCACCCAACATCTCCCTCCTGCAAGAGCAGGGGTGAACATGAACTGAATGTTCCCTGTGGGCTTAAACGAACCATCTCTGTCTCTCCCCAGAACACCAACATCAGGTGCTACCGGATCCAGTGCCCAGCTCTGCAGTGTGCCAACCCCGTCACGGACCCCCAGCAGTGCTGCCCAAGGTGTCTTGGTAGGTGGACATCCCTCAGGGAGCAGGGGACAAGGTGGCCATGGTCCTGCAGAGTGGTCCCTCAACTGCTCACACCTGTGGCAAGGCAGCGATGCTGGGTCTGATCCTGCTCACAGAGTCATGACAGCTCAGGCTGCTCATGATGCTTTTTCCCTCCAAAAATGTAATTTTTGATGGAAAAGGGCTCTCTGCCAGTCCACTTTCTCACCCCCATCCCGAGAGCTTTGTAGGGACAAAATGTTATTTCACACTTCAGGGACAAACCAAAAACTGGTGCTTTATTCTGATCACTTGCCAGTAAAATGTCTTGGATAAAAAAAAAGAAAAAAGGAAGATTTTTAACAACTTTATTATCTACACTGGAGATCATCTCAAGTTTTATGCCCAAAATTTTCCCTACCTGTCCACTCCTGATGGCCTCAGTTTACCTCAATATGTTCATTCTCTCCCTGTAGATTACTATGATTTCACTCCCATAGTTTTCACTACCTGTCCACTACTGATTATGTAATTTTTACCTTAAATCTTCTTTCTCTCTCCTACAGATTAACTCACATTTTATGCCTGAAGTGTTCATTTTGTCCCCTCAGATTTTTCCTCCAAAATATTCCTTGTCCCTTACACTTTACCTCAAGCTTTGACCTTCAAATTTTCCCTAACTCTCCACTACTCAATTTACCTCAATCTGCTCATTCTCACCCCTATAGATCACCTCACGATTTAGCCTCAAAACTTTTCCTACCTGAGTGTGGCAAAGCCAGTCAGAAACCGTCAGTGATTTGAGAAATTAGGAAGAAAAACTAGGAAAAAATAAACCATAAATTTAATTTTTAGCTAATTACCCATGGGTGAAGCCCTTTTTATGTGACTCCATCTGAATGTGAAGATCATTATAACCAGGGGAGGGAAGAAATCAAGAATTTTGTCAGAGGTCAGACTTCCGGATTTTACCTTCGTGCTGAGCTCAGTGCAGCCAGGGCAACCCATTCTCCAAAAGCTTCTAGGATCATAATTCCCAACCAACCCTGGCCACTTCTCCATGAGAACTGTGGCATATAAAGGGCTCCTTGTCCCTTCGGGTTGGGCTCATGAGGGATCTGCAGAGCATCCACACTCCATCAGGTTCAGGTAGGACTGGCTCTCATCCTGCTCCATTCTCATGTTCTTTTCCAGAGCCACATTCCCCTTCTGGCCTCCGAGCACCTGTCAAGTCCTGCCAGTACAATGGGACGACCTACCAGCAAGGGGAGATGTTCACCACCAGTGAGCTGTTCCCCAGCCGCCAGCCCAACCAGTGTGTGCAGTGCAGCTGCTCCGTAAGCCACCCCAGAGCCCACGGGAGGTGGGGAGGGCTTGGGCTCTGCTCCTGAACCACTGTCCCACAAGGTCAAAAACATGAAGACCTGGTGGTACCAGCCCATGGTGGTTTATCATCAGGATCAGATTATCAGTGCAGAGGAGAGATTTGTCGGAGATCACGTGGGTCGGTTTGGGGTGGGCCCCGTTGGAGCTTTTTGGGGTGGACAGGGGGACATCTCTGTCCCCATCAAGCATCTCAGTGCTCTGGGCCAGTGTCCGACAGCATCCAGCTGGGATGCTGGGCCCCCAGGGAACCTAGGGGAGCTCAACGTGCCTGCAAGGCAACGTGGACATGAGGTGCCAGCGCTTGGGATTCAGAGGTTCTCGGGATCCATAGTTTTGTAGAAAGGCTTAGATTGGAAGGGACTTTAAAGCTTTCTCCATTCCAACCCCCTGCCATGGGCAAGGACATCTTCCACTAGACCACGTTACTTCAAGCCCTGTCCAGTCTGGTTGTGAACATTTCCAGGAATAGGGCAGCCACAGCTTCTCTGGGCAACCTGTGCCAGGGCCTGACCCCCCTCACAGGGAAGAATTTCTTTCCACTATCTAAACCAAGTCTCTCCATGGAATATTGACCCTGCTGTTGAGCTGCTGGGATTTTGCTGAGCTCCAGAAAGGATTTGTTGGCTCCCAACCACTGCTAGGTGCCTCAGTTTCAACGGGCCTCCAGCTGCCTCTTGTTCCTGCCCTGCATGGCTGGAGCTCCCCCCAGAGATGACAGCAGAGACACAGGAGTGGTGGGCAGTCAGAGATGGCAGTAGGATGGCAATTGGATCTTCATCCCCCTTGCTTGGGTTTAAGTGGAAGCTGAACCTAGGGCTGAGATGTGCTTGAGCACCAGGAGCTGGGCTCCTCTAGAATCTCCTGCAGTGTTCACCAGCCCTCTGGGCCAGCAGAGATGTGCTCTGCAGGAGGGCTGTGCAGGTGCTTTTCAGGATGTCTACAAAAAGCATTTGCAGGAAGCAGCTCCTTTTCATGCTCACTTCCAATGACCTTTGGCAGGACCATTGTATTCCCTTCTTCCCTGATTGGTCCTGATTGTCCTACCTGAGGGCTGTGACAGTAGCCACAGTGTGCCCTCAGGGTGTCCTCAGTGTGCATCTCAGTGATCATTCACCCCCAATTGCTAACTCTGTTGGGATGCTCCTTCTCCATGAGCCTCCAGCAATGCTCTGAGACAAAGCTTGCCTCTGTTCTACCCAGCCCTCTCCCAGGGGTTGGGATCCTGTGAAAATCCATCAAAAGCCAAGTTCTGACACCTTCTCAGGAGGCATGAGGTCAGCAGTGACGGGAAGGTGTGTGGAGTGCCAGGAGCTGAGTGTCAGGAGATAAATGGAGCAGCTCCTCCTCCTTGAGATAGAGTGAGGAAGGAGGATTGGAAGTGCTGACATTGGACTTGGACACTGTGAAGAACTGCTCACACTGGCTGCTGCCTCTGCCATGGAAAAGAAAGTGAGTTGCAGGTGTGGCTTTCACCACCCATCATTCCGAGCCCTTGGATGGGTCCAACCTCCACAGCTCCATGAGTTGCAAATAATTGGACCAAGTTTGACCAGGAAAGAATAAAGAGGCAGGAGAGCCCAAACCACCTCCCTCTCTCATACCAGGAGCACACACACAGGGGTTACACCAGTTAATGCTTGGTAGTAAAGTACCTGTGATACTGGAATATCTGGTCTGAGCCTCCGGGGCTTGCGCACACCTTAGAGCTTGGTGGCGAGAGGAATAGCTCAGATGTAGAAATTATACAGTTTTTGAGGCTGGTTCCTCTCTTAGGGACCCCAGATGGATGGTGGGAAACACCATGAAGGAGCTCTTGGATCCAACTCTACGTACCCACCTTGCCCTGCTTTCCCACCTCGCCCTGCTTTCCCACCTCATCCCCAGGAGCCTGTGGAGTTCTGCATCCCTCTCGGCTGTCACTCAGGCTCTGTTTATTCAGTAGGATAATGCCTTGGATACGAAGAGGAAAATAAAAGGCTGGCTGTGGAGGGGTCTCTGGGCTGTGTGTGTTGTCAGCTGCTGGAACAGCTGCGGGAACAGCTGGCCTAACCCTCTTTAAAAACCTCCCCGAGACTGGAGCCTCTGGGATAAATCCTGATTTTTATGATATTTGCCCAAGGCAGGTCATTGCTGTGAGCTACTGGTCAGAAGGAGAAAAAAGGAAGAGGCAGGTCTGGACTCCATGAAGAGGAGAGCAGGGTTTGGTTTGCTGTGACCTCCATCAAATCCTGTCATTTACCAAACTTTCCTCATGCTCCTCATGTTCCTTGTGCAGCAGTTTGGCTTCCTAGTGAGAGAAGAAGCTGCTCTGGTTTGGTTTTCTAAGGATATCCTTGGCTGACCTCTTGGTTTTGGTTGAGTGGGAGCTTGTGGACACCCCAGAGAAAATTACTGTATGAAGAAGAGGACCTTGCTGTTGAGCTCTGGCTGCTGAACATCCTTTTTTTATCCTTCTGCAAAACAGTGAAAACTTAGTCCTGCAGTGCAAATCGACTGCCTGAAGTGGGACTGAGATGTACTAAGGTCAAGAATGGTCTTGACCTGTGGTTTTCAGTTTGACTTACTGCAGGAATGAAGTTTCCAAACCAACCACCTAGCCAGTGGAAGAAGGTCTACACCTGAATGTCCATTCACAGCTGTGTCTCTGTGCTTGGCTCTGGTGTTATTAAGTAACCCCAGGCAGAGGGAGGGCAAAGCTTTGGCATGGACCTGCGTCTGGGTTTGGCATCAGGCTTCCCATTTCCAGCTGTCTCCTTCAGGTCCTTTTCCTGGGAGATGTCAGAGAAAATCTTCTTGTAGCCCTTCAAATCAGGGGGTTGTTATGCAGAGTTTGAAGGTGTATCATGGCTTTTTCAGGTCTGGTAGCACTAATCATTGGTGAGGTTTGAAGATGTACTATCAGGGGGCTTTTGATCATGGAATCACAGAATCACAAGATGGTTTAGTTTAGAAGGGATTTGAAGCTCATCTAATCCCATCCCACTACCATGGCAGAGACACCTTCCACTAGACCAGGTTGCTCCAAACCCCATCCAACCTGGCCTCCAGGGGTGGGGCAGCCACAGCTTCTCTGGGCAACCTGTGCCAGGGCCTCACCACCCTCACAGAGAGGAATTTCTCCCTAATGATTTATGATGGATCTGCAATTTGAAGCGCTGGTATCCCAACACAGGGGACATACAACCTTTTATAATACTGACAATGATTTCTTTTTCTTCCTGCCATCCTAGGAAGGCCAGATTTACTGCGGCTTGGTGACCTGCCCAACGCTGTTGTGTTCCTCTCCATTAACTGTGACGGACTCCTGCTGCCAGGTCTGCAAAGGTAATGAGGCTGGGGGTGAGGGTGGGATACTCCAGTTGGTTGCCACCTGACAGTAGGAGCCATTCCAAGCCACTTTAGCAGGATTTTGGAAGCCTGTACCATAAATCAGGCCACTTCCTATTTCTTGGTTGTACCAGGGAACAAAACACGGGGGCTCAGGTTTTTCCTTGCACATTTCCCCTCCCTCACTGAGTTGTGATTTGCCTTCCTGCAGCCCAAAAACTGGAAGGGCTGAACTCCTTGCCCTGCCACTGGTGCATTGTGCAAGAGATGGGACCTGTGTGGAGGGAAGTCCTCCAGGCCACTCACCCACCAGGATGCAGAGCAGACTATATAAAGGTGGTGCATTCTACTGTTGCTCCAGGGAAGTTTGCAGGACAGTCAGGGAAAAACCCTCTTTCCACCCCAGTACAGTGTGGTTGGGTTTCACTCTCACAGCTTTCTGTGAGGGACAAGCTCTTGAATTTGCTGCTGATTCCCCTGTCTCACACCTGGGAAAGGGAGGAGAGAGTTAAGCTCCATGTCTCCAGATGAGACAGATCCGAGAGAGGATGGGCAGGTTCACACCCTGCTGACAGTGAAATCACAACATAAAATGACTCTTTAATACAAGAGATATTTATGAAGCTGGAAGGCCATGGTGGCCTCCTGGCCATGGACACAGAATGACTTCTTCCAGGTACCTCCTCCAAACTCTCCCCTTCTGCCATTTGTGTTCCTCTCTCTTGGTTTTCTTTGGTGCAGCTGGGATATGTCACTGACTCAGTGAGAAATGTCTTTGGATTTATTTTTAATCATTCTTCATCACGTCTTACTCTACCTCTGGGGTATTTTCATACCACCTAACTTCAGAAGCTACAGCTTCCTGGAGCTGAGCTGTTGTTAATAGTGGGATAAAATGTTTTTTGGGGTGTGGCTCCATTTGCTTTGCATAATATGAATTGCATGTCCCAAAGTTCCCCTCTTTCCAGATCTCCCAGGTGGGCCAGCATCCAGAGGAGAGCTGCCTCCAGCCAAAGAGAGAGCAAATCTTCACCCAGCATCTCACAGGACAATGTTTTTCCCTTGCAGATGGCTCCTATGAGAAGTCCACAGAGGAGGAACCCCTGCAGTTAAACAGAGGTGTTGTACGTGATATTTGCATTTTAAAACTCAGATTATTGCTTCTGGCACACTGCAATTAAACAGCTCAAAGAATGCCCTTGGCCATTGTCTTCTACAAAGAAATGACCCCCAGCAGCTCTTGGAGGGCACTCCAGTCCTTGGACAGCAGAACCATGGACACCTGGTTTGCAGGGGAATCATGTCTTGGAATTGAGTCTAGATGAGGGATATCAGCACAGGTGAAACCTCAGACCACCAGGGAAAGACTCTTCTCTTCATCTGAAGCATCTTGAGGACATGGTTTAGTGGTGGACTTGGCAGAGCCAGGTTAAGGGTTGGACTCAATGACCTTAAAGATCTTTTCCAACCTAAATGATTCTGAGTCTAGGACCTCTTATGTCTCTGGAAGAGCATAAGGCCTTTGGGAACTAAAAATCTTGGACAGTTCTCCTCCTTGTTTGCTGAGGTTCCTTCATAGTGACATTTCAGAGCCAGGTCTGTGGGATTAGGTTACTTAGCTCTTGGCTCTGCCCTTCTCCCTACTGCTCTACTAGCTATAAAACCTCCAAAATAGGCACAAGGGGACCCTTTGTGCTGCATGTCTCGTCCTAGAACTTTGCTCTTGGAAGCCTGGGATGTTCCTGGGATTTCAGGTCTGCTGGATGGCAGCCCCACACCAGGTGGGAGAGCAGGATATGGCCCATTCTTACCTTTCTTATCCTGTTTGGGTCGCACAGATGCTAGTCCTCAGTTTCCCAGTGGGTATCTAGGAAAAACCAGCCCATTTTCCTGCCTGTGTCAGGGATGTAGGACCTCACATGCTTCTCTGAGGGCTTTGGGTTGAGCATGGGGAAAGAAAGCTGCTGTCCCAATGAAGGTGACCTACTCATAGCTTAAGGAGGATACCAGCGTGGGGCCTTGACTTCAACTACTCAGTGCTCCTTGGGCAGTGGCAGCAGCAAGATAGGAAAGGGTCTGGAGCACCAGGAGCAGCTGAGGGAGATGGGGGGGCTCAGCCTGGAGAAAAGGAGGCTCAGGGGGGAACTTCTAGCTCTATACAACTCCCCGACAGGAGGGTGGAGCCAGGTGGGAGGCGGCCTCTGCTCCCAGGGAACAAGAGGCAAGATGAGAGGAAATGGCCTCGAAGTGTGCCAGAGGAAATTCAGGTTGTATGCTGGGGAAATTTCTTCCCTGAAAGGGTTGTCCGGACTTGGCACAGGCTGCCCATAGCAGTGGTGGAGTCCTCATTCCTGGAGGGATTTAACAGCCATGTGGATGTGGCACTTGGGGATATGGACCAGTGGCGGCCTTGGCAGTGCTGGGGGAATGGTTGGACTCAATGATCTTGGAGAGATTTTCCAACATAAATGATTCTGTGATTCTATGGCTTCTGGGTTATTGCTTATCCCTGTGGTCTATGGACCTTCCACTCCTGATGGAAGGCAAGCAGGACACTGCATGGCTTTCTCCAGCGTGCTTTGGAGTGAGAACAACTCAACTGCCTGGATCTGAGCCCCCTCCTTTTCTCTGACTGTTCACAGAGGCACTCGCAAGACCAGTGCTTGGGAGAGGTGATGGGCAGGAAGCCACCCGGAGCCACTGTGTCCACTGTTCTCAGTTCTTCCCTGGAGTTCATTCCCAGAAGCTTCAAACCCAAGGGGGCAGGTGGCACCACTGTGAAGATCGTCTTGAAAGAGAAGCACAAGAAGGGTAAGGGATGGAGAGGCTGGGAAGTTTGTGTGTGGCTTGAGATGACTTCTCCAGAACTTTGAATTCTCTAGGGAATCTGTTTCAGCAGCAGGTTTCCAGCAGCAAGTCTTACTTCCCACTTCTCCACTGCCAGCCTTCCCCTGCTATCTCAGTCCTGGGGCCCAGAGCCTCTTGACTGCATAAATCTCCCACTTTCCAAAAAAGTTGGAAGGAAATTGGTCCTTGGAGCATTTTGGAGATCTGGGACCTGGGAAGCAAGGTGCTTAGCTGGAAAGCTCCACATGAACCTTCCAGTACAGTGCCACAGAGGGACAGGATGTTCCTCCTCTCACCTACCTACCACATGCTGGGTCTGTCCCAGGTGTTCCTCCTGGAGGAGAGAGTAGGAAAGTGAGACGAGGAGGCAACCCCCTTGATCCAAAGGGGAAATAACAGGTCCTTGCTCCTCCTGGCGGCTCTTCCACTATTGTGCCTCCAGAAAAGCTCTTTCCAGTCCTTGGAGACGAAGCCCTAGAGGAAATTTTGGGACCTCCAAAAATTTCTGTGGTGGAGTCAGCAGGTGGCACTCTTCACTGTGCTTCATTCTGCAACAGCCTCCGAGGGACCCTGGGCTTCCAGAGGTTGGGAGGCAGGTGAGGTCCTGCCCACACTTACCCCCGCCCACACCAGGGTGGTCAAGCCCAGCAGCCTCCATCTCCTGGTGCCTGGTCCCTCTGCCCCATGGCACCTCCTGGGCAGGGTGCCTGCAATATCCCAGTTCCCACTGCTACCGAATCCCCTGCCGGATCCTGTTCTCGAGGCAGCAGGACCACCCACGTGTGAGGTGGTGAAGTGTGTTGAGCTCCACCATGCCCTGGGTTTGCAAAGAGGAGGAGGATTTATTTGCACCAGCAGGTCTTTTCTCTGTCTCCTCCAGCTTGTGTTTACAACGGGAAGACCTATTCCCACGGGGAAGTGTGGCACCCTGTCTTTCGGCTCTACGGCCTCCTGCCCTGCATCCTCTGCACTTGCAGGGACGGCGTCCAGGACTGCCAGAAGATCACGTGCCCCAAGGAATATCCATGTGACTATCCAGAAAAAGTAGATGGGAAATGCTGTAAAATATGTCCAGGTAGGCGGGATCCCACCTGCTCCTGCATCTGGCTTTCAGATCCTTCCCTACTTTGGTTTAAAGCCCTGGGATAGATGTGTAGGGTTTCACATTGCTAGTGTCTTGAATCCACATTGGATGAGTTCAGATGGAAGGGCTGGCTTGTCTTGGAGGGCAGCAGGACTTTCGCAAGGCGAGGAAGTTGCAGTGACCCCCAGAAAGTTCCATCTGTTGGAAGGGTGGAGTGTGGAGGAAGACGCTCAAGGAGGGACATGCTCAGACAGACAGAAGGTGCTTTCTGGGGAGAGGGCACATGGTCTGTTCTCCAGAGCTCCACGTGGGACAGAAAGTCATAGGGTTAAATTGTGGCAGGTGAGATGTTGGTGAAAGGAGGAGAAGAAGAACCTTTCCCAGGAATGGGGTTATCTCCGGTACTCACAATTTGTTGGAATGAGAGTTCCCCATACCTGGAAATGGAGGTTGGACACACAGCTGGAGTGTGCCAGGGGGAACTGGGCTGGTGCTGGGACATGAGAAAGGGTCTGGAGCACAAGTCTGATGAGGAGTGGCTGAGGGTGCTGGGGGGGGCTCTGCCTGGAGAAGAGGAGGCTCAGGGGGGCACCTTCTCGCTCTACATCTGCTTGACAGGCAGGCTTTGCTCCCAGGGAACAAGGACCAGGAGAAGAGGAAATGACCTCAAGTTGTACCAGGGGAGGTTTAGGTTGGATATTGGGAAAATTCCTTCCCCAAAAGGGTGTCCAGCCCTGGCATAGGATACTCAGGTTGGTGGTGGGAGCTCCTATCAGTGGAAGGATTTAACAGCCATGTGGATGTGGCACTTGGGAACATGGGTGGCCTTGGCAGTGCTGGAGGAACGGCTGGACTGGATGATCTTAGAGGACTTTTCCAATCTTAATGATTCTGTGATTCCATGGTGGAGAAGACCTCTTTCCTTTTTAAATGTGTAGTGTGTTTTGGGTCTCTCAGCTGCTCCTTGGTCTTTGAAAAACTGTTTTCCTTAAACCACAGACCTGGCAAAGATGTGGCAGGGCGTGAGATCTCCTCCTGTTCCCACTGGAGAATGTTTTCCAGGTTATACCTGTCTGTACTTTCACTTATCGGGAGATGTTCAGCTGATGGATCACCCACTGCTTCCCTCCGGAGACTTTGAGTGTCTTTGAGCCTGGCTGGAGGTCTAGCAGGTTCTCTGTGATCTCCTCTGATGAATATCTTCAAGGGGGCTTTGTGGAAGGGTCTCACCAGGGAGAACAACCAAGGGGCGCTGCCACATTTTGGAATTGGGGCAAACAGGCTGCAAAATCATTTGAGCTGCAATTTTCAAGGTTTTCCAGCCTTTGGGCAGGGAGGTTCTGGGATGGCCTCCATGGGGGAGCAAAGGGCAGAAGCTCAGCTTGTTTTAATAAGGTTTCTGATATGTTTATGAGCAGGATTTATGATGTGGTGCCTAGTGGGAATGGGATGTGATGACTGAGCAGAGCCCTTCCATTCTTGCATTCCCATTATTGTGGGTCTCTCTGCTTTCAAGTCGACAACTTTCCCTGCTTGGATCTCTTGTCTGCTGTTCAGTATTCTTTTTATTTCCAGTTAAACACCCTGATGCAGGCAAAATGATTTTGTTCTTGTTTTCCAGTTCTCCCAGACAGTGATCACACACACACACACACACACATACACACACACATTGCTCTGCTTGGATCTCTGGTCTGCTGTTCAGTATTCTTTTTTTTTCCAGTTAAACACCCTGATGCAGGCAAAATGATTTTGTTCTTGCTTTCCAGTTCTCCCAGACAGTGATCACACACACACACACACACACACACACACATTGCTCAGCCAATTTACATCCTTGCCCTTTCCTTCACTGCACAGAGGTTTTGCCCATCTTCTTTCTCCAGGTAGTTTCTGCAACTGTTCTCCCCTTCCTCCTTTGTATCCAGTAGTTTGAAGAAAAACACTGGGTGATTTCTGCTTGCTAAAGGGATGCTGATCCCGGGATTGTGGCCATTGTTTGGACGGGGAGGTCATCAGAGCTGCTGTGGGCAGAACTAGTGACCTAGACCCATGTCCCTGCTTCTCCTTTCCAACACTGTTGGACCATTGAGTGGCTCCAGAGTGAAGCTCCAAAGCTGTTAAATGCCTGTTGAATACGGGGTTCCTTCCTTGGCTTGAAGATGGGGCTTTAATCAAGGACTCCATGATCTTAGAGGTCTTTTGCAACTTTAGCAGCTCCATGATTCTATGAATGCCCTGGAGCAGGTGAAGTTTAATGGTCTGGGGCAGAGGTTTTCCTGCACCCTGACCCTGTGGTGGAAAGGATGAGGGTGCTGGGCTGTGATTGTCCCCTTTCGCCTCATGCTGAGCCTGCAGAGCTGAACGCTTATATTCCTGGTGCTTATCCCTTTCAACTGGGATTTCCATCGCCTCTTGGAGAAAAGGAGCTCAGGACCACCTCAGAAAGCCTGGGGGGGAGCAGAATCAGGCCTGAAATAACTGTCTTACTAAAATATAGCCCATGCGTCTATTTATAGCCCAGCTTTCTTTCGAGTAGTGTAAAAAGTTTCAGCGTCCAAAATGGCTGGGAGAACAAGGCTAAATTCAGCAGGGCTGGGCTCCTCTGCCTTCCAAGGCTCACAACCAAAGGCAATAAATCTCCTTCCAAAACCATGGGGGATTCTTAATTACTCCAGATACATTAAAAAAAAAAAAAAGTGAAATGTTAGCAGCTCTCCTTTACCGAGGATGTTGCAGAAGTCACGTAGGGCCCCAGTGTGGGTGGCACCCCACATGGGGAGAGTGCTGGGGATGGTGCTGAGCTGGGCATGCTGCCCAGGCAGCCCAGCAACAGCTCTGGATCCTACACTGCTGGCTCATCCCTTTGCTTCCCTGATGTTCCTCCTCCAGGACAGCAGTGGGAGTGAGATGGGAAATGGGGAATCCAGCCTGGGCTTTGTGGTGACGGTGGCACCAAGGTCCCTGTGGTGAGATCGAGGTGCTGAAAATCCCCTGCCCTGCTGCCTGAGTCAGAGGGAATGGAAAACATCAGGATGAGCAGGTCCACAAGTCCTTTACTATCACCTCCCTTTGCTGCCAGTGCTGGGGATCAGATCAAGGTCCTGTTCAGAGACACAGCTGTGTCCAATGGCACCAAACCCAACTAGATGCCTTTTCCATGGCCCGGGTGCTGAGGCAGCTCCTCCAGGCTCCTTCCTGCCCTGATTTCACAAACTCTGTCCTTATGTTTGCCCAGAAACTAGAGTCAAACCCACAGATGAAATAGTCACCACCCGGTGTGGCAAGAACCCCAGCCATGTCCTGGTGTACATGTTTGTGCCACCACGCTCAGAGAACTCCAAGGAGATCCTCAGGACAATGGCCATCGAGAAGGAGCTGACGGAGGAGGTGGAAATCTACAACTGGAAGTTGATTAAAGGTGAGTACCATAACAAAACGATCCAGGAGTGCAAGGAGTATGTGGAAACCTGAAGCTTTCCAAGCTTTGGTCAATTTTTCAGGTTTTTCTAGCAGTGATTCAGCCCCTGTGGGGTGAATCAAAACCTGCTGACAGCAGGGTGGCTCTTCTGGCTCCCTCATTTCACCCTCTTTTCCTGCAGTTCTATGCAGACCAGGGGCTAGAAACCACTTTTGGCCCCAGCACAAGCTGCAACACTATCCAGAGGCACAGCATGTGAGCAAACAAGGCAAGGGCCATGGGGCTATTCCCCTAAACCTCCCTGTTTTCATGCCAAATGCACATGGAAAACAAACAAACAAAAAATTGTTCAGGCACTCCATGTTTTTGCTTTTGCTCTTTTTTTTAACCCTAGTCCACCCATAGCTTCTGAAGGGGGAATGAATTGTCCCCAGGCTACTTTTCGGATGGGTGGATTTGGATGCTCCTGTTGGTGTGTCCTCCAGAGGTCAAAGCATGGCAAATACACTGTTTCTTGCTCTCTCCCCATACCTTCAGCTTTGCAACAGTGTTATGGACCAGAGGATCCCAGGGACTCCTGGTCCGGTAGATATTTGTGTTGAGTTTCTCTTGGGTCCAGAAAAGCATCGTGGTGCCCCAACCCTGAGTTTCTGTTCTCTATCCAAAAAACTCGAGCATTTGAGGTTGGTTGTACCTTTCCTATGGATACAATGGCCCTCAGTCCTTGTGTTCTGAACATGTGTAGGCAAATGTTCTGGTCTCTTGCTTATGGTCATGTGTCACCTCACTCCCTAGGGAGACCTCAGCCAGGCTCTTCCTGGCCACAAAGGGTGGGTGCACATGGATAGTAGCGAGAGAAAATAAACCCAGAGATGGACCCCTGGTTGCCACCATGTTTCCATCCTCCCCCTGCCATTCTCCATCCTCCATGGTGCCCCTCTCTCCATCCTCCCCCTCTTCTCCTTCACAATGGCACCTTGTAGCTAGAGGACAGCTCTGAGCCCACACTGTCTGGGCCCCACCGTTTCCTCTCCTCGCTCCTTGGCAGAAGTTGCCACCCAAACCTTCTTGGTACCTTCTGAGGCCAAAAGCTTCATGCCTGCATGGAGCTCCTGAGCTCTGCCAGCTGGGGACAGGGAAGGCCCTTGTCCCCGAGGCCAACACAGCTCTTTTGCTTGGCAGAGCGAAGTGTTGTTATTGGGAAAGAGTCACATATGGATTCCACCTCTGCATGGTCCATCTACTCTACCAACAGTGCAGCATGTGTGGAGTAAAGAGGCTGCAAGTCACATCTGGACCTTGTCCATCTGCCTTTGTATGGGCTTGTGATACCTATATGGCCTTCTCTATTTCTGTCCTGGGAGGATTTTCTCCATGAAACAGGAGCTGAGAGGAGAAACCAGTGCCAACACCCAGCCAAAAGTCTTACCCAACTGGCTAGTGGTGCACGACTAGCGTCCAGAAGAGCTGCAGTAGGGGCTTCCCCATGTTTTTAGGGGTCTGAAAACCACCAGGAGCTTTGAAAAGTGACTTTCCAGCGTTTTTGAGCAGGAGTTATCGTGGGGAGAGAGGACAACAAAGGAACAGGCAGGATCAGAGGGGGACCAGCATAGTTTGGAGGCTCTGCTGTTGATTCCTGCCCTATACCTGGATTGGAGGTGTGGTCCATCCATAGACCCCTTTCCCACATTTACCCTGCCAGGCTGTTGATTAGACAGTGATCAAAATACTCCTTTCTATACTGAAAACTGACAGCTCTGGGACCTCCAGCCATCCCTGGGGTTTCACCATGCTCGTATTCCCTCACATCTGGGCTGGAGGAGAATTGCAGGGTTCACACCAGCCATCCCCATGCTTTCCTGGTGTTTTCTCCTGACATGGAGACTCTACAGCCCACCTACTTTCTTCTAGAGCCACAAACTCCTTCCTAAGGGAAGACTTTTCCCAGTGTGCAGCTCAAGCTCGTACCTTCTTGTCCTCTCCACTGCACATGTGAAGAGCACAGTCCTTTCCTCTGAAGATGGCATCAGCTCCCATCTCTACCCTCTCTTACATGGTTTAAGAACTTGAATATTTTCAGTCTTTCCTTGATTTTGGAAATTTCCGGTCCTTTGGTCCTTCCCATAGCTCTGCTTTGGACTCTATGTGTCTTTCTTGAAATGCAGAGCCCAAACCGGGGTGTGAGTCTCTGGCCAAAGGTTGTGTCCTGCTAGGATGAGTCTCATAATCCCATGTACACCCAGGCTGCCACCTCCAGCCACCCACCAAGGCTTTGTTTTGCAGATGATTTAGAAAGTTTTGAGACCAGTTTCTTGAACCAAACTTGCTTCACTCCCTAGCCCAGCGTTAAGTACTGGTAATGCTGGATTCCCATGTAGACAGCAGAGAGAATTATGGTATGTCCACTCATTTCAGGATGGGCAGGAAGGCACCGCAGAAAAGCCTGTCTCTCCAGAATTAGGAAGGATGAGCTGCTCCATTAATTCATTCCTTGTGCTCTACTGTACTCTACTTCTATTTGGTTTGCTTTAGGCAACACCTAAAGCATAGAATTATCGAATCATAAAGTGGTTTGTGTTGGAAGGGACCTTAAAGATCATCCTGTTCCAACACCCTGCCATGGACAGGGACACCTTCCACTAGGCCAGGTTTCTCCCCATCCATCCTGATCTGGAACACTTCTAGGGATGTGGCAGCAACAGCTTCTCTGGACAAGCTGTGCTGGGGGCCTCACCACTCTCACCATAAAAAATTTCTTCCTCCTATGTAGTTTTAATCTCCCCTTTTTTAGTTTGAAACCATCACCCACTGTCCTCTCTCTACAGGCCCTATTAAAAAGTCTGTCCCCGTCTTCCTGATAAATCCCCTTTAAAGCACCAAGGAAAGTGGCAAGTGCTTGACAGCCCCACCACCTCCCTTCATCTCACCCAAAACGTTGCAAGGAATGATCCTGCCCATTGGATGGGATCTGCTTGACAGGAAGTGGCATTGCTCTTTCGCAGCTCCATCCCCTCCTGTCTCTGGTGGGTGGACTGTTCTTATCTGCGCTGCCTTGTGCTCTCCTTGTGCCTCCTGGAGCATCCTCTGCATTCCTGCACTGCTCCCCACCTCCTGGCATCTGTCAGGAACGGTCATCCCAGGGCAGGCAAAGGTCTCAGCCAGCTCTGAGAGAGCTCTTGGGGGAACATTATCTGGGTCTGTTGATTAAAAGTTGTTTATCTCTACTAGCTCTTGTTTAAATATCCTCTTCATTACTAATGTGCTGGAAAGTGCTTCATCAGCCATGGGGACTGCAAGCAAAGCCTCCTGCCCCTTTCTAAGTATAGACCAGAAGGATTTATTGAACACTTGTGCCTTTCTTGTGTCGTTAACAGTTATATTACCTCCATCCAGTATCTTCTTTTGTTACTTGTAGGACTTCTTTTCCCAATCCACTGAAAGGACTTATTAATAGTCCAAATACCCACTGTATGTCTTTGACTTCCTGTATTAATTTTCCACAGTCCATAACATCTCATTTAGATGGATTGCAAGCTGGTTCCCTTTCATGACATACTCTTTTTATGTGTAATTGCTGCTGGGAATCAGAGAAAGTGTCTTAACCAAATAAGGGGGACCACATTGCCTTTCACATCTGCTGGCAGCAAGAGGCTGGATGCTCTGGGAGCCTGGGTGAGAGGTGGGGAAGGATATGCCAGGCATACCTGCCTGGTTTGTCATGCTTCGGAATATCGTAACCCCTGATCCCACAGAAAGGTCACTTCCATTGCTAAATGCAGGTTCTGGTTTGCTTGGGTCAAATGCCTGAGTCAGGCACCTCTACTAATGGGATGATGCTGGCACAGCCAGAAATATCAATCTCTGCTGAGGTCACTCGTGTTTTTTTCCTGTCCTGGAGGAATTTCAGGGCTGGTGACTGAGAGATGGAAAACTTTGGTCCCTGGCTGCTTCCAGGAAAGGAAAACATCCTAGGATGGAGGGGTCTCAGCAGTCAAGGGAGATAGGTGGTCGAGAGAGAGCAGAGGGGACAGGGATCTCAGCATCATCTTGGTCTCACCTTTATTTCTTTTATGGTTTTTGGGGAAGATCAGAACTTCTCCAGCACAAGATGTTTTTTGGAGCAACAAAATCTTACTGTTTTCACCTGCTTCATGGTGTCCCTGCTGTGTCCTGATTTAGTGACCAGTGCAGTTTGCATTGAACCATAAGATCATGGAATGGTTTGGGTTGGAAGAGACTTAAAGCCTATCCAGTTCCACCTCCCTTCCATGGGCGGTGACACCTTCCACTAGGTTGCTCCAAGCCCCATCCAACCTGGCCTTGAACACTTCCAGGGATGGGGCAGCTTCTCTGGGCAACCTGTGCCAGGGCCTCACCACCCTCACAAGGAAGAGTTGCTTCCTAATATTCAATCTAATATTCAAATGAGATCTCTCCTGACCTTGGTTTCATTCCCAAACTCCCACTAGGCTTCGCCAGCAGGTCCTGCACCGAACCAGGACCCCAGGGCATCCAGGGCAGGCAGTTTCCCCTTTGCAGCTCAGGAGGGGACAGAACAGCCAAACCTGTGTGAGCCTTAGATCAAGAATCTGATGCCTTGTGTTCCCCTCTGCAGGAATATTCCATCTGATCCAAACCAAGAAGATCAGCAAACAAGAATTCAAGCAAGAAGCACAAAACTTCAGGCTGATCACCAGGACAAACGAAGGTAGGGAAAGAAAAATACCTTTTCCTCACTCCTCCGGCACATCCTGCCCCAAACAACCCGCTATTTTCCTGCTCTGCTCTGGCCATTCCAAAAAGACTGCATAAATCCCGACACGGCATGGGGAGCTGAACCATAGGGAAAAGGCTTGTGCAAGCTTAGCAGGGTTGGAACTGACCTGTTTTCACACCCATATGCAACACTCCTGGTTAACAGCCACTTTATGGTATTGGAAAGGGCAGCCAGCTTTCTAAAAGTGGATGCACCCTTGTGAAATCCAAAGGATTTGTCTCTCCAAAGCCCATAAAACTGTTTGATTTTTATATCTAATCCATCTGGTCTTAAAGGGTGGGGGGATGAAGGAGAAAAAAAAAAAAGAATGATGCAAGGGATTAGAAAGAAAATAAACTGTTGAAGTGTTTTTAAAAATCACTCTGAGTGTTCTTGGATGTGCGTAAATGTTGCGAAAAGCAGGAATGCCAGTGCACATGCCGGGAGCGCCTGTACGGAGTGAAACTGCCATGCTATTTCCTGCTGGCTGCCTCTCCTCCTGGGCTGTGTTGGAGTTTAGTGGGATAGGCTGGGATCAGAGCCATTCCTGTATTGTCCAGCACCCACAGGTCACTGGGTCAGTTTGGAACAGTGCTGCTGCCCAGTGCACCCAGTGTGCCAGGGAGGCTGGAGATTTATTTTCACCCCCAATCTGCCTGGGACAACATCTCTTGGAGCAAACCCTGGGGGATTTTCCAGTCCCTGCTCCCAGGCTGTGTTTCACACCCTCATGGAGTAATGTGCTGGCTTCTTCTTGCCTCAGTTTCCCCTGGCAAATAACCCTGTTGAGAATCTGCAGCTCACTGATGAGGCTGTTGGGGATTGAGGGGGGTTCCTTCTCCTTCTGCAGCAGGATTTTCCTGTACCATAGGTAGAAGAGCCAGGGCTGATGCAGCAGCAGGAAAATGAATACAAGTGTAGGGGCTTTGAGCAAGCCAGCTGAAAGAAATAGGGCTGACAGAAGGGAGGAGAGAAACGTACCTGCCCACTGCTAAGAAACAGAAATTTTGGTTTTCTGAGGGTGAGACAGAGGACAAGCAAAATGCTTCTTCCCCCTGAGAAGCAGGGAGTCATCCCAAATCCCAGACAGGCCAGGCAGGACATGGTCCTAGATCATATCAAAGCACCCTTTGAGGAGGCAGAGAGAGGGATTTATCCCTGTTTCAATCTGAGCTCCTTTTCTTTTAAGACCGTGCGAGGGTTTACCAGGAAAAGCATTGGAAGTGCCATTGATTGTGCCATTAATTGCACTGCACTGGGTAAGAAGTCCCCTCTTGACCACAAATAGCATTTTAACTTCGAGGTGACAAAGTCTAGAGCTGGATGATGAATCACTGATGAGCTACCCTGGCCATGGCTGGTGTTGTGGGTAGATCTCTATCCCAGCCTCTCTCCCAGCATGGTTCCTTGTGGATCCTCCAGCAGAGACGGTGATACATATGGGGGAAATTGTGCTTTCCTGCTCCAAGGTTGTTGCTGATGTGTGTCCCTCTCTGCTCGTCCAGGTCACTGGAACATCTTCCGAGCCCAGACGTCAGAGCTGAGGATGACAGAGAGCCCAGAGAAAGAAACAAAGAACTTGTAAAGCAAAAAAACTTTACCCTCGCTTTTGATTTATCTACACCCCCACACATACACATATATATGAGAACCAGAGCTGCATTATTAAATAGACTGGCACTTCAATAAAGGATACACTAGTGTAAGTTCCAGAAACTTCACATCCCAGTTGATCCGTGTGAAAGCCGCAGCCATGGAGGCGCCTCTCTCCACTCGCTCTCCATCTTCTGCTGTCCTTGGATACGCAGAGGGAAGAGGGTGAACCGGCAGAGGTGTGAGACCTGGTGTGACATGAAGAGGTGGGATACATCCCTGTCACCCTGGCATTCTCAAAGAGCACCAGGAGCAAAGCTTGACTGCGCATCTTTCCAATCACCGATGCAAAGATGACCTGCAAGGAAAGAAAAATCATCCTTATTTCTTTTCCTAAAGCCCCTGTGATCTGTAAAGGGTTTCTTTGGCTGAAAACCCTCCAAAGGGTGTTTTGTGAAAAGTCTTCTATCTTTCCTCCTCTGTTCCAGCTGGGAGGATCCTTTTCCCTTCTTTGCAGATCTTGTGAAGATGTAGTTTTTGGGAGGACCCACCTGCTGACAGGGTCTGAGACTCTGAACACTGCACTAAGGTTGCTACTAAGCAGGTTATTATGCTATATATTTATATATATCCTACATAATATCTACTGGGCTGTATTCACTGGAGGGGCATCTCCCAGAGAGTCAACAGGACCATTTCTGCAGCGTGGGGAGGAGGGTGTGCAGCAGCATCACCTTCCCCCTGTCTGGAAACAGCTTTGGGGGATTTTCAAGTTGGTTTTGGTATGTGTATTTATCCTTGGATTCTTGTTTTATTCTGTTTTGATAAATCTATTTATTTGGAGATCCAAATCTGTCTGATAAATCTGATTAAAGCATCTTGATTCAGCTTCCTGTGCTGGTTTTCCTTTCCCTCTAAGGTCTGTATTACATCTCTGGAAGGGGTCCCATCCTGGTGGGGTCTGACCCCCTTGACCTCTCAGAGTAGGGATACAGGATCCCATGGATGCTTTGCTCATCAGCAGGGGATCATCCTTTCCCATTTCCTCGTGGTCTGCACATGGTTTTGGGCTGAAAACAGATCTTGGAACTAGGGGTGGGCATGGGGGGACTGGTGATAAGCTAGGAAATGGGAAGTCCTGGAATGCTGACCAGGAGCCCAAGCAAGCTGCTAAGTGAGTGCAGGAGCTCTGTCTTGGACAGGCAACCACTCACATGGGACTACGAAAGGATCAATGTGAGCAGCTCCCATCCCATGCTTTCCCCTTCTCTCTTCATTATGCTCCAAAAAAACAGAGTTGGTGGATACAAAGTGGATGGAAACAGGTGCCAAAACTCAGAGGAATGAAAGAGGACCCACAGCAAGGAGCAACCAGGGAGAACTGGAGTAGCCAGCAGGCACTGAGCTGGCAGCACTCACCAGAGCCAGGCAATGATCTTGAGGCTGAGCTGGTTCAGCTTGTCCACAAAAAAATCCCACTGATGCTTTGGGCATTAGGGGTGTTTCCCATGGCATGAGGTGAAGGGAGAGGGGTAAAGCCACCCCCTCGCCTGCATGGTTGTAGCTGCAGGGAGGATGCTGCCAGCCCTGGGCAGAGCCTGAGCCCTTGCTCATCAGCCTAATTAACTCACCCTTGCTGATCTAATTGGAGCTGAGCAGAGGTGCAATTCGTGCTCATTTACCAGAAGCAGCAGGAGTTTAAAAAAAGCTGCTCTGCTGGGTTCATGGGGAAGGCTGGGAGAAAGTCAGCAAGAATTCTCATCCATATGAGGTTTCCTGCAGGTATCTCTGGGTTACTGAGCCCATACAGGTTGTACTGGGCCCATATAAGTTCTACTGAGCCCATATAGGTTATATGGAACCTATACAGGTTGTACTGAGCACATAAAGGTTATTCTGAGGCCGTATATGTTGTACTGAGCCCAAATGGGTTGTACTGAGCCCATGTAGATTGCACTGAGCCCATAAAGGTTTTACTGAGTCCATGTAAGTTCTACTGAGCTCATAAAGATTATACTGAGCCCATCTACATTGTACTGGACCCATAAAGGCTGTACTGAGCCCAGACACAGACAGATCTCTTGGGTTCCATGAGTGAGCTAGTTCCACGCACACAGAGCTCCTCTACCGTGTCCAGGAGGGTGGTGGATGCTTCCAGATGTTCCATGACCAGGAGAAACCCTTTGGAGAGCAACAACAGAGGAACCCTCATGGACTTGATCATTTCTCCCAAGTAACAAGTGATAGGGCAGGAGGAAATGGCCTCAAGTTACACCAGAGGAGGTTTGGGTTGGATATTAGGAAAAATTTCTTCCTCAAAAGGTTGTCCAACCCTGGCACAGGCTGCCCCGGGCATTGGTGGAGTCTCCACTGTCCCAGAGGGATTTAACAGACATGAGTATGTGGCACCTGGGGACATGGGTCAGTGGTGGCCTTGGCAGTGCTGGGAGAAGGATTGGACTTGATGGTCTTAGAGGGCTTTTCCAACCTTAATAGCTCTGTGATTCCATAATTCTGTGGATGTAGTCCCTGCTATTCCTCACCAAGTAATCCCTACCCACTGCGTGGTGCTTTGTATTTCTTCCCAAAAGCACCATGTGCCTGAAGTGACCACAGAGCTGCATCACCCCAGTGCTGCCTTGCCTGGAGCCCTGGCTGAGCTCTGCCTTGGGCAGGGAGGTTTGGGGATTAGCAATGATGTACAGGATAGAGTTTCTTTGGAGAGAGGTTCATGGGGACACAAGATGGAGATGGAAAAGCAGTCTCATCCTAGGGAGCTTCCCACCAAGAGATGAAGCTGCTGCCTGGTCCCTCCCTGGGAAACATGTATGTCATTGTCCTGGTGCAGATGCTCTGAGGTGCGCTGGGGTGGCTCTGCTCCTTCTTCTGCTGTTCTCCTTGCACTGAAAGTGGTCCCAGCAAACAGGGTTTGGTGCTGAGTTGGTGTTCAGTGCTCCCATCACGAACAGGAGATGTGGAAATCTCCAAAGATGCTGTTTGAGTGATGTGGCCATTCCATCCTCCCATAACTTTCTTTATTGCCCAGACCCATCACATCCACTTTCCCTGGCTGCCTCATCTTTTGTGGTATCAACTTCTCCCCTGCCATCAGGTATCACACCCCTGCCAGCTCTTTGTTGGTGAGAGTCAGGCTTTTTGCTGCCTCTCAGTTACCCCTTTACTGCAGCCCTGCTTTGGAACGCTGTCATAAAAGGCACCCCATAAATTTTATATGGAACAGTAAAACGTTTTTGCTTTGGCTGCAGTTCCCTTGCTGTTCACTTGCTCCGGCAGCAAAGACCAAAGGTGTGAGCTCCAAGCTCCATATCTTGCTGCTGGCTCCTAGCAGACAAAACTGGGATGACATTGCTTTTTGATGGTTTGGTTGGAGGAATAAGCCTTGCACTGGTCGTGGAGCAACACTGATGCATTCTGTCTGAGGGATGGAACCATGGGTGCACAGGACATCTGGTCTCCAAAAGGAGACACAAAAGTCTCCCCTCTGCTCTCTGCAATGAGGCAGGAAGGGCTCTTAACCCTAACCATAGCCCTAACCCTAACTCTAACCCTAATCCTAATCCTAACCCTAACCCTAATTATGAATCAGAGAATCACAAATAGATTTGAGTTGGAAGCGACCTTGAAGCTCATCCAATCCCACTCCCTGCCGTGAGCAGGGATACCTTCCACTGGACCAAGTTGCTCCAAGCCCTATCCAATCTGGCCTTGAAGACTTCCAGTGGTGGGGTAGCCACAACTTCTCTGGGCAATCTGTGCCAGGGCCTCACCACCCTCACAGGGAAGAATTTCCTCCCAATATCCCATCGAACCCTGCCCTCTGGCAGTGGGAAGCCATTCCCCCTTGTCCTGGCACTCCAGGTCCATGTCCAAAGTCTCTCTCCAGCTCTCTTGGAGCCCCTTTAGGCACTGCAAGAGGCTTAAAGTTCTCCCTTGGAGCTGTCTCTTCTGTGGGCTGAATACCCCCAGCTCTCCCAGCCTGTCTCCAGAGCAGAGGGGCTCCAGCCCCTCAGAGTATCTCCGTGGCCTCCTCTGGACTTACTCCAGCAACTCCACATCCTTCTGATGTTGGGACTCCCACAGCTGGAGGCAGCACTGCAGGTGGAGTCTCACCTGAGCAGAGTAAAAGTGACCCCTGATCCAACAGGGATGTGATGGGTGAACTGAGCTTTCCCTTCAGACAACAGAAGTGCAATCATGGGTCCCCATTCATCATCCCTGTCCATTATTATCCAGCCAGCCAACTAGCTGTCTATCCACATCCATACTTTTCCAGACATAACCTTTTGGGTGCTTTGGCTTTCCCTTCCCTGAAGTGGCACAGAAGAGAGAAGAGCTTCACCTTGGTTTACCCCGAATGCTGACCAGTATCAAAGCCCTTTGTTTCTCCCAGGGCTGTAAAGAACCATCCCAGAGGAGCTCTGGGAACACACACAAAGGCCACGTGGGCTGGTGACCACTCTCTGCTCACAGCAGCTAATGACCAGGAGCCTGCCCTAATGACCACACCTCCCCACAGGGGACCTCTCAGAGGCCGCCTTCCCCGAGGGGGTGTCTCTGGGGATTAACCCTTTTAATTGGATCAGCAGCCACAGATCAGAAGCCAACACTTCGCCGTGGGTGGCATCGCCTTCCTTGCCCTGCTCCTCCTCCCTGCATCCGTTTGCCTCGGCAGGGATCACCCCATTTCCACCCCGAGCTGTGAAGATGGGGCTGACTCGGGGGCTGAGCTGACACAGTGCCATGGGACCTTTCATCTCTTGCAACACTGGCTGTGTTTGCACATCTGTGAGCAAGGAGAAACCTCAGCTTGTGGTTGCAGAGATGGTCATGGAAGTGTAAAACGGGGTTTGAAAAGATCTTCTCGCTCTCCACAGGAGGGTGGAGTCAGGTGGGGTTTGGGCTTTTCTTCCAGGTGACAGGACAAGGGGAAATGACCTCAAGTTGTGTCAGGGGACATTTAGGTTGGATATTAGGGAAAATTTCTTCCCCAAAAGGTTATTCAGCCCTGGCACAGGCTGCCCAGGGCAGTGGTAGAGTCCCCATCCCTGGAGGGATTTAACAGCCACATGGATGTGGCACTTGAGGATATGGGCCAGTGGTGGCCTTGGCAGTGCTGAGGGAATGGTTGGACTACATGATCTTAGGAGGGTTTTTGCAACCTAAATGATTCTATAATCAGCTCAGTCATGGATTGTTTGGGAAAAGATGAAGCTTTCCAAGACCTCTCTGCATAACCTGGCTGACGCATCAGAAGGAGTTTCAGCCAGCCTAGACCTTTGCTTATATGGATAAAATCCATGATAAGAAATCCAGCACCCACTGGCTGCACCACCAAGCTGGAGGAGTGTCATGGGTCTCGATAGTGTCCCATGGAGGCAGCCTGACATCTTTAGAGTAAAAAAACCTCACAGCAAACACCCAAACCCAACTTTGGGATTTCAAACGTCTTGTCCAAGAGAACCTCGCATGGACTCAGACACCGTCTCTGACCCAAGCGAGGAGGAGAGGGGGACATCAGCTCTTCTCAGACCTCAGGGAGATGTCATGATTTAATTGCTGCTTCTACAGGATTTGCATCTCCTGGCACTTCTGCAGGATCCAGATCTCCTGCTGCATCTTCCCTGGGACCTGTGTTTCCTGCCAGCCCTCTTGTAGTCATCTCTCCTTCTGCTGTGGTCTGCTTTGAGTTCAATAAGTGCATCAGGTCTCCCATGGCTGGTCCAACCTGTGCTGAGACACCTCTGGACTCCGCAGAGAGCGTTTGGGCAGTGGGCACAGTTTGGGTCCCCAGTACTAGGCAGGCAGGGACTGGCTGGACCCAGTCCAACTGGAAAATATTCCAAAAATGTTTTCCCCTTCAGAAATGCTGGAACTGTGACCAAGGGAAGGAAGGGCATCCCATCCTTGGAGAAACTCAGCTTTTGCCTGAACACAACTCTGGTTTGATGTAACTTCAAAGTTATCCCTGCTTGGAGCCAGAGGTTGGACCAGGGACCTCCTGGGGTCCCATCCAACCTGAATTGCCCCATGGCTATGTGCTCCAGGATGGATGGCAAGTCACCATCAGAAATCTTGGCTCTACCTCTGGGGTCTTAGGGCTTTTTTATGTCAGAGCCGTGCTATTTCATGCTCTATTATCAGATCAGTCAAAATACTTCTCCAAACTATATGTCCATGCCAGCTACACTCACTTCCTTGGCTCCTGCTGTTTTCCATTGCATCAGATTTTCAGTCATGCAAAATATCTACTTTCACCTTTATCTGCCTGAAGGGGAAGCCAATACCTCTTGGTTATGTTCACTGGAGTCTCGTTCCCCACTGGGCAAGATGGGAAGAGCCAGTGCTGGTGACGTGCACTGCTCAGTTTGAGGTGTCACTGCATCATTAGGGCTCTGTTATGGGGAAATAAAGTCACATAAATGAAGGGTTTGTTGGGTTTGGTGCTGCTCCAAATGTCCTAGGTGAAGCTCTGGAGATGGGTTGAATTTTTAAGCATCTCCCACTGAACTGGGATGTACATTTTCATGTCACCTTCCTCCAGCCAAAGGGGGGGGAATTTCTCCCGAAAGGGATAGGATTTGCCTTAAAACAGGGCTTGCAGCTCTCCATAGAGACCCACGTGCCATGTTGGCTCTCCTCTGTGCATCCTTTTCTTTTTCAGCCACGAGAAATGGAGAAACCAGAGGGCCGTCCGTGCCGCACAGCTCACAGGCTGTTCTCGTGCCACCACAGAGTCTGTCTCCTCTCCAGACTAAACAGTCCTAACATTTCCTGTCTCTTCTCACAGAGAAATGTGTCTGTGATCACTGTTTTCTCCTGTTTCTGCACCTTTTTGGACACTGGAGTACCTCAAGGTGCACCTAATCTGGGGGGTTGTTCGAGCTGCTGGGGAAATGTGCTCGCATTTCCTTGCCTCCATCTTTGTCAAAGCTCCCCAAAGCTGAGAAGCAAAGAAATCCCTACAGAGAAAAGCTTTGCCAGCAAGTCAGGACTAGCCAGACACTGGAAAAAGCCCCTGACTGCCTGGAACATGGGTGCAGGGAAAGAGGTGATGAGAAAAACAGGGAAATCCTTAGAGATGGCAGCTGGTGGGGCTGGAGGTAGAGGAGGGATGGGAGGTGGAGGAAATGTGACCAGTATGGCATGACCAAAACTCCGTAGGTCCTTTCCTCCATCATGATGCTTCTCTGCCTTCCACGTGTGACGTGGCCATCCCCAAATGTGGGGTTTCCAAAGGACAGACCAGTGGTAAAAAGGAACTGGTGGATTATCCCATGGTTGTCCTGGCCTGTGGGATGCGGGAGAGCCACCCACAGGAGGGGTTTTTCTCTCTCTCCTGTTTTTTTGGCCATGCACTCCCCAGGCAAGACCCTGTTTGTACAGACTGGATAAATGTGAAGGGAACTGCTTACAAGTCCTTCTCACCAGCGTTGCCAAAAGACCATGATTCAGTGCTGGTTTTTAGGGTAGAAATGAATTAGTTCGGGCCCATCACAATTATCTAACTCAACGAGCACAACAATAGCCCACTGTTTAATGGTTGTTCATGGCCCTTTAGCACCATCTGGGTCTCTGATCAGGGACTTTGAGAACAGTTGAAAATGAAGTAAGAAGGATTGCTTGGCCCAGACACCCCTTTTTGCCTCCCAGCTGCACAGACAATGAAAATAATCCCGATGGACCCATTAGACACAGGGAGAGGGACTGTGGGGCAAACATCAACACATGCCCTCTGAGCTGCAGGTCGGTGTCCCCAAGTAGTGGGTGGCGGCCTTGGGAGGAGCAGGGGAGAAAAGCTGGCCACATATCTAAATAGCAAAGAGTTGCACCCTGGACATGCTCCTCTTCAAGCTTCAGGGGTTGAGTTTGAGTGGGTGATGCCTGAGATATTCCCATGGCATGGCTGGGGGTTGAAGAGGCCTCTGTTGCTGCTCAGAAGGACTCGGACCACTCTGGAGGTGGGGCTGTTTCTTGTGCATGCTGGAAGATGGATTTGGAGGTTTGCCAAGTTGGGCTTGGGCTTCCCTCAAGGTGGGAGGGCAGCTGGGTGCTCACCAGGTGCAAAGCTACCCTGAGAAGGGCTTGGAGCCTGATGGGAATCCAGGACAGGCTCACTTAGTCCGCTCTTGTGTGGCCACTTGAGAAACAAGGCTCCCATATCATGTAAGTGAAGTGATGCCACCCCTGATAGCCCCTGCCATGGCCTTCCCAGCCACCAAACTCCAGGTCCCAAGGTCTCTCCAGTAGCTGGCTGTGATCTCCCAGTCCCACCAGTCCCAACTTTCAGCCCCACAGTCTCTCCAATCTCCATCTCAGCTTCTCCAACACCCAGCTGTGACCTGTGTCACACACCCAGACTCCCAAACACACACACGTACCTGAAAAATGGAGCCAGGACAGGGAAAACAGTTAGAAATGGAGTTCAGTGAAGGAAATGGAGATTAATGAGACAAGCTGCTCTAACTGGGGACAAATGCAGTGCCCATCCAGCTGCTTTGACAGAACTGGCCCATTTATCCCCTTATCCCTCTATTTCCACATTTGTTTCTCTCCAGATCCTCTTCATTCCTCCCTTTGCCCACAATCAATCTGTCTGGATGGGAAATGTAGGCAAGTGTGTCCCCGCCCCTTCCCAACCCCCCCCCCGCAGTGTCAGTGTCCATCCAAACAGGCCAAATTTAGTTTTTATTAATTTCTTTTTACACCCTGCCTCTAGACACTCTGTGTCTAGTATTAGATTGGTGCTGAGTGCTCCAGGTTGCAGTTTTCACAGAAAAACCTGGTAAAGTGGAGTTTTGCTCACTGAGGCAGAAGTTTACAAGGAGGATTTGGCAGGGAGGCTGCAGAGAGACCCTCGGGGGCTCCTCCAAACCCTGTCAGGCTTCCGGCTCCTGTTCTGTGGCAGGATAATCCTCTTGAATAATGAATAATGAATGGAAATACTGATCTCCTTCCAAACTACTTTTAGCACATCCCGAGAAGTTACGCAGATACCGTTGTGGGCTCCTTCTCCTCCCAAGTGGAGTGAGGGAATCTGTATCCTACTGACGCAGCAGAAGAGAGCTGCACACTGTCCTGCCCTCCATGACCTTCCTGGGAAGTCAGGAAGACCCAGTTCCACAATGGGTGGAGGCTTTTAATACGTGACTGTGGGTGCATCGATCCACGGTGAGGCTGTCAGGGATCACCACCTGGGCCAAGAGGTTTCTGGGGGAAAACCTGGAACTGGAAATCACTTTACTGCCTTCCCGAGATGGATTATTGGCATTTGAAGCTGAATGTGAATCTCAAAAAGGAATAAAAAAAATTGAATTAGAATTGAGTTAGAATTGAATATAATTTGGCCCTTCACCTAAACAACCACCAGCCAGTGACAGATTCCCAGAATTACTGGGACAAACTCCCCAGACAGTGTTCTGCTAATAAAAAAGAGATCATGTGACTGGTGTTGGATTTCCAGATCAGCCTCACCAAATGCTGACCATGGTCCCCCAAAAAGGAATTTGGATGCCTCTTGGCCTTGAACCTGCCCTGCAGATCTGAGCAGCTCTGGTGCAAATCAGGAAACAATCCAAGGGAGTTTTGTCCTTCACGGCACGGCCAGGGTTAACTCTAACACATCCCAAAGGATTTTGAGGAAGGTTTTATCTTTGAAATGGCAACTTAACCCTTTCTAGCTGATCATTGCCTTGGTAGAATCCTTTTCCCATGAGCCAAAACTTGAGTTTTACCTCTCTTTCTTGGCCAGGCCAAGGAAGGACTTGGTGGCCCTTTGGGTCATGTTACAGGTCCCAGGGGAAGACAGAGGATGGGCAGCATGTAGAGCAGTTGTAGGAGCTGGAACTGGCTTGGTTCTGGCTCATTGCTCTTTCTTTTGGTGAGACCAGCAGAAGAGTAGCCTGATCTCTGCATGAGGCTCCAAAATAAGCCTAGAGTGATGCTCTTACCAACCCCTGTTCATGGTGGGGATGGTCCCTCCTCCCCCTTGAAATTTTGCACCCCCGGGGAGCAGCCGTGCTCTCCACACCTGGTCTGGGGAGGAGGGATAACGTCATCCACAGCTCCTTGGCACACAGGCGATGGCAAAATCCCAGCCAGAGGAGAGGCCAGCTGGGGGAAAACTTGTGGGTGAGCCCACGCCAAGTCTCCCAGCTGGGAATTGGTGGGGAGGGCTCAGGCTCTGCTCCTTGCAGGGCCTGTGGTTTAATTCCCTTTACACCAAGGTAAGGGCAGGGAGGAGGAAACTCCTGCAAGCAAAAAACCCCTGGGATTTTGTTCTTCAAATGTCCTGGTTAGGGATGATCCAGAGGGGAATGTCAGTGGAAGATCTGTGGGAAATGACATCCTTTGGGATGGACTCAGCAGGGTGGGTGCCCCAGGACTCTGTGCATGCTCCTCTCCTGTGTCCTTGTCTTCTTCCTTCTCTCCATGGTTTGTGGTTTTGACAAATTCTAGAGCTTTTTTAGAGACTCATCAGAGCCTTGTGATGGGTCAGATGGGCTCCAGTCCTCGCTTTGATGCCAGCAGAGCAGAGTCTGCTCCCTTTCTAGCCTGCTGGAAGAGGTGGGATACTGGGGAGCAAATGCTGCTTCTTGGGTGGTTTTTTTCCACTGTAGTGAGTTTTGAAGTTCCCAACCCCTGGTTGTGGCACTGCTGAGACCGATGGAGGGGAGTGTGCAGACACCCCACCCCTGCAGCCTTGTCTCCCCAAATTAAGGAAAAACACAAGAAACAGGGTGGGTAGAAGATTCCCCTTCCTTGGGGTGATTCCCCTCTCCCAATTCCTTGCAGGAGATGGGGCAGGGCTTGGATGAGGATGTCATATCCCAAACCATCGTGCTCAATAGTCAGGGACTAACCTGGCTCCATGCATTTGAACCCACCCATAGTTTTTGGTCTTGGAGAAGGTCTGAATTCAAGGCTGCAGTACCAGGAACAACTTTGGCCCCCAGTTTTAGGCCTTTTTCAACCTAAGTGACTCTATAATTATACTCCTGATTTGCACCCAAGTGGGTGACACTCCCAGCACTTGGAGATCAGGTTAGAAATTCTTTTCTTTATATATGATATTCCTGAGTTTCCATCTCAGGAAGAAATCAGAGGCTTTTTTCCGCCCAGTGGGCATCACAGAGAGACATCCAACCAGCCCAGGAAACCAAAATGCTGTTTCCCAGCCCACAAGAACTGGATTTTCTTTCAAGCACTCAGCTTTGAGACAGGATCCAGGCAGTCCTGATATAGGAAAGCCTTTTTTTTTCCCCAGCTTTATCCACACAAGTGGCAATGCTGATGTGGGATGGACTTGGATGGACAGGGTGGACTCCCTAAAACCCATCCTTAATTTTGGCCACCACAAGGACTTGGAGAAGTTTTGAAGGTGGGTGCAAACACATATCACGACCAACCCAAACAGGGATGGGATACACCGGGATTTTAGCAAAGCTTTTGGCATCATCTCCACCAGCATCCTCACGGTCAAAATTGGGGTGATGTGGGGTGATGAGGACACTCCTACTGCAGGAATCCCTGGGATACAGGGATGGGACTGGCTCAGGTTGGTTGTGGGTGATGTAGCTGGGCTCCTTTGCAGCACATCTGCCAAGTCCCATACCTCCCAAATTTGCTACCCAAATCCTTTCCCAGATGAACACAATGAGTGTGGGTAAAAAGGGTTGGGGAGTTGTGGTCATGTGGGATGGGAATAATCTTAAAATCTGAATATTAAAATATAAAATGTATGGTGAGAATGGCTATGGTGGTGGTGGGTGAGCAGGACCTGGAGCAGCAGCAGAGGAGGAGGAGAAGGATGAGGAGGAGTAAGATGAGGAGGAGGGTCAGATCTCCTCTTGGATAAACAAGTCAAAAGCCTTCAAGACCCCAAATTTAGCAGGACTAGGGTGTGCAGGTGCCATGGTGGTGATGTGATGATGTGCTGTGCATCCACAGTGTGGATGCAGCCACCAAACCCATGGAAACAACTCTCAGAAATCTGCAAACAGCCCCTTGGCACCCACAGCACAGAGGGTAGGTGGAGGAGGAGATTTAATTCCCTGGGGAAGGGGGTGCTGTGTCCCAGCTCCAGCATCCCTGGGTGGGTGTAGCCCCTCAGTTTAGCCCCATTGGCTACACTAACGGGTAAGGTTGTTTCACTGCTGGAGCTACAACAACATCCCAGAAAGTTAATTCTGGCACCTCCTGCCTTGGCACAGGGCAGGCACCACATGGCACTGAGCCAGACCCTCTGCGATGCTGGGAGGGAGCGGCATCAGCACCAGCCATGCCAGGCACCCCATCCCAGGGCTGTGTTCCTTTGTCGGGGGGGTGGCCTGGGGGCAATGGAGTGGCCTTTGGGGATGTGGGCTGGGATACAGGGGGATGAGAAGGGCTGCAGGGCTGAGATACCAGATTTGAGGGGCCAGATCTCCCCGTTAATGCCTCTCTGGCCTCCCTGAGTGGCTCTGCCTGAAGTGTTTCAAGGACCATGGACAGGCCTTGGTACAGAGATGAGGCTCAGCCCCAGGGACACACTCCCTGTGAACCACAAGGAGAGCAGGGATGTCCCCGGGTTGGCTCAGACCTTGCAGCTGGTCTCTGTACTCCCCCAGTAGACACAGGTCTCCAAATTGGCAGGACTAGTCCCCACAAGCATCCCTGTCACTGGGGATGACACTGTCCATCAGCAGCTGGCGCTGAGCTCTGCCACCCCTCCCCAGCCTCAGTCATCCCCTTCTCCGTGCAGGGCAGGGTGACATCCCAGTGCCAGCTCCCCAAACTCCCCTGACAGGAGGCTGACTAGTCGCCTGCACCAGGGTCATCTCCAGCTGCCTGCACACCCCCTCAGAGCAGAGCCGGTAGCCGAGAACCTGCGCCGGGACCAGAAGCCCGTCCAGGGAATATAATAAAATTAAAGCTCATTAAGCACTTAGAGAAGGGTTTGCATTGAGGGGGTGTGGGCAGGGGGGGCTGGTGGGGCTGTGCATCTCAATACTGGGCTATTTAGAAGGGAGAATTTAATAACAGGGGGGGTTGGTTTTTATGGCAATAGATTTATTCCACCTGGGCTAAGAAATACATTCCACATCTGCCGAGCCGTGTAACCAGACTCTAATTAAAATCGTGTGCCAAGCGAGGGCCTGGCTGGAAAACACAAAGCTGGCTTTTAGAGCGGCTGGGAACCGCGGCCGCGCCGAGCCCGGCCCGGGGCCAGGCGGCTGTGGGGTGACGGTGGCAGGCACTTGGTGGCAGGCAGTGGTGGCAGGAGCTGGTGGCAGGAGGTGGTGGCTAGCATGATGGGTAAGGGGCTGGTGGAGGGGCTGTGCCATCGCTTGCCTTCCCCATGGTGGGGTAGGTGGGGTGGTGGAGGGTGGGTGGTGTCCCTGTGGGGACCCTGGGACAAGGTGGCATCTGTGTGTGTGCCAAGACCTTGGGGACAGAGTGATGTCCATGTGTGTGCAGGGACCCTGGGACAAGGTGACGTTCCTGTGTGTGGTGACTATGGGGACAAGGTGACGCCTGTGTGTACACAGGGTCCCTGGAACAAGGTGACAGCTCTCTTTATGCAGTGACCATGGCGATGAGGCGACACCTACGTGTGTGACATCTCTCTGTATGTAGTGACCACAGGGACAGAGTGACACCCAGGTGGGTGCAGGCACCATGGGTCAGGACCATGTCCGTGTGTGTACAGGGATCCCT
The DNA here is from genome assembly GCF_003945725.1 of Corapipo altera. Classification (NCBI taxonomy): domain Eukaryota; kingdom Metazoa; phylum Chordata; class Aves; order Passeriformes; family Pipridae; genus Corapipo; species Corapipo altera. The sequence continues at coordinate 3,682,208 of NW_020884898.1, read as the reverse complement.
GGGGACAGGGTGACATTGTGCGCATGGTGACAGTGACACCCGTGGACGTGTGGTGATGGTGGGATGGGGCAATGTCCTCGTGTGCATGGTGGCCACAGAGGCAGGAGTTTGTCCCTGCACAGGCAGTGACAGGGGGACAGGGCGATGTCTCCAGGTATGTTGTGTCCTCAGGGACAAGGTAGGTGGTGGCTGTGCACAGTGGTGGTGACACCCATCTGTGGGATGGACCATGGGATGGCTGATTGTCCCTGCACAAGCAGTGCCACGCGGATGGGGTGACACCCACATGTGTGTAGCAACAGCGGGGACAGCTTGACACCCCTGTGTGTCTGCAGTGACAACAGGGAGAGGGTGACACCCATTTGTCCATGGTGTCCACAAACACAGGGTGACATCAATGCATGTAGCACCATGTGGGTGACATCCACGCACCTATAATGATCACGGGATGGGGTGACACACTGCACTAGTGACATGGGGACAGGGTGATGGCCATATGTATGCTGTGACCACAGTGACATCCACGATGTGGGATGGGTGATGCCCATGAACAAGCAGTGCCACGGGGATGGGGTGACACTCGTGACAGGGTGACATTGGTGATAGGGTGACGCTGGTGACATGGTGTCCACACAGCCGCTGGCACTGGAGCGATGGTTATGGGGCTGAAAGGCCGCCCTGTGTGCCCCAACATGGGACAAATTTTACAGTCCTGCTAAGTCAAGCCTAAAATGTCCTGAACAAACAGCAGTTCTGTCTCGGGTTTAATAGCCCTGTCCTCCAGACAGCGGTAGGAGCGCCAGTTCTGATGGAGAAACTCATGAAACCTTTGAAATAGTTTGTACGGGAGTAGTGAAGTGAGAAAAAACCCTAGAGCGCTGGCTGCCAAGGAAAACACACTTACCTAGTAAAGCATGAGTAATAAGTGGCATTTTTTACAGTGTGAAGATATAACTTTTCATGAAAATACCAAATAAGGCTCCGTGCAAAAAGTGGACGGCCTTTCTAGTTGACTTTTTTTTCTTCCCTTCTCTTTCTTCCCTTTCTTTTCGTTCTCAAGGCACACGTGTGTTTTCCCCAGCGCCCGTTGTGCAGGAGCCTGTTTACAGCGCCGCCTTCCCGTCACTCCCGGGTTCCTCCGCCGTGAGATGAATTTGAGGAGGGAATGGAAAAACAAGGGCTGCTGTTCTGTGAGACTTTCTATTTTTAAAAGGTTAAAAATATCTATTTTCAGACACTCAGCCCAGGAAGCGCTGGGGTGAAGCGACGCGGCAGGACGGGAGGAGTAAACAAGCGCCGGGACGTGCCGGGAGGCCCGGGAGCTGCGGCTCCGGGGATGCTCCAGGGACGGGGACAGCACGGGACACCACGAGCCGTAGGCGTGGCCACAAGGAGATGTGGGACCACATAAAGCTGCAGGGCTCGGTGCCAGTGGGGATGCCCAGCCCCTCGGTAGGATGCTCAGCCCCCGAGGAAGGGTGCTCAGCCCCCAGGGTGATGCTTGGCACCCATGGAGGATGCTCAGCATCAAGACAGGGTGCTTGGATCCTGAGGGGGGATGTTCAGCACCCAGAGGGAATGCCCAGTTCTTGAGGGGGATGCTCAGCACCCAGGCAGAACGGTTTATCTCCCTCCACATCACAGGTCTTGGAGCCCCCATGGCTCAAGTGTGAGGGATGGAGTGCTTGGCTACTGCACATGGAACCCACTGAAGGAGTGGGATATGGTAAACATCGTGAGAGGAAGGATGTGGAAAAACCATCTCCAAAATCTCACAGATGCTTTTCCTCCCTGTGAGGAGCAGCTTTGCTCCTCTCTCCACCAAGGTGAAGGTCCCGGTGATGCTCTCTGGGCTGGCTCCAGCAGTGGCTGTGCCCTTGTGCTCATCCCTTGGCCACACCTGGGCACCTTTTCCTGTGGTTTTCTGTTGCAGACATCGAACATGCCACATCACAGCCCAACAGAGCAGTGATTTTAGGGGTGACCTAATTGGGGCCTTCCAGGACCTGAAGGGAGCCTACAAGAAGGCTGTGGGGGGGACTTTGGACAGGGGCCTGGAGTGACAGGACAAGGGGGAATGGCTTTAAACTGACAGAGAGGAGGGTTCAGATTGGATATTAGAAGGAAGTTCTTCCCTGTGAGGGTGGTGAGGCCTTGGCCCAGGTTGCCCAGAGAAGGGTTGTTAAACATTGGAAGGGGCTGCCCAGGGAGGTGGAAGAGTCCTCATCCCTGGAGGTGTTCAAGGAACAACTGGACATGGTACTCAGTGCTCTGGTCTGGTTGATAAGGTGGGGATCAGTCACAGACTGGACCTGATGATCTCAGAGGCCCTTCCCAATCTACCTGATCCTGTGATTCCATGATCCACAGCACTGACACACAGCCCTGGCCCTGGACGGCTCTCCCCTCTGCCAGAGTTGGGACTCACTGAGCAGTTTTGCTTCCTTATAAGGCCCTGCTGTTCCCTGCTCCCGTATCTTAGCTGGCATTGTCTGTTGGGAGGGCAAACAATTCCCAGCAGGCTGTCGGGACACCCTCCTGCCCAGCTCAGTTATCCTGGATTAGCAGCACTTCCCCGCATCCCTCCTGTTTTCCTTTCATCTACCCCCCTGAGCGGGAAGAGCTGGAGAGCGTTTTCCGAGCAGGGTGCTGTGCGGGGAGGAGGGTTGTAAATCAGCTCTGCTATCTCCTGAACATGAGATGGGGATTTTTCATCCCTTGGAGCAGTGTTTCCAGCCCCTTCCCAGGGGCTGCTGGTTCTCAGGTACCTTGTCCGCCTGGAACCTGGTGCATCAACAGTTTTAGCCCAGAGGAAGGTGCAACTTCTTAGCCCACCTGGAAAACAAGGATGAAATTTCCTTTGCCTGAAAAAAAAGGTTTTCAGGGAGCGAAGAAACACTATAAACCACGCTTTATTTAATACATGAACAAATACCCTCTCCCACAGCCTCTTCTGAGGCTCTTCCAAGGGTGTAAATGTGGTGGGAAGGCAGATCCAGGGGGAAGAGGAGAAGAGATCCCCCTTGGACATGGATCTCCAGCTATAAATCACACATACACAAAGACCTCTGCATCTCCAGGAGGAGGTTTTGGACCCTGAGCCCCTCCAATACCACATCCCAAGGTAGGAGATGTGCTCCCTGCTCCAAGAGCCAGAGCCTGACTCCTGGACATTTCACTCCCTGCCAGCCCCCAGGTGACAAATGGATGACATCCACCCAAAAAGGAGCCTTCTCCCTCTAACCAGTTCCAATTTCTTGCTCCCAGGCAGTGTCTGGGGACACTTTCAGCCTCGGCTGAGGGGGCATCCAGGGACCTGAGGCCCCCCTGGGGCTGGCAGACCATGGAGTGCGGGAGTGGGGAGTATTAGATCATAATTTTTGGAAGTCTGAAGTTTGCCCAGGTCCTGCTCCTTCAGACATTAAGTCATTTTCCTGAGGAAGTGGCGTGTGACGTTGATCTGGTTATAGAGGGAATATAGGGGTGGAGCAGGGAGCTCCAGGGAGACCACGGCAGAGATGAGGACCAAGAGCACCGGGACACCATGTCCTGTCAACATCTGCCACAGGAATAGGACTCTAGGGGTCCAAATTCAATACAAATCCTGCTATTTTGAGGTTTCAGATGCCCTACAATGATCAGTTCAAAGCTTCCAGTTTTGATGGAAGAACTCTTTATACACTTCACCAGGGAAACATCTTTGATTTCCATGCAGTCAAATACCAGGCTGACCCTTGGAATCCAGGACGTGACAAATCATTTAATGAATACAGACAATAGAAAAAAATATCTGTGTTTAATGGGATTTTTTACTTTTTGTTACCTTTGAAAATACACCCCCTACTCTATCAAGATAAACAAAAACACTACAGCAGGGTGGGTTTTTCTTCTAATAGTTAACTTTTTGTTTTTTCTTTCCCTGGGACACCGCAGGGGCACAAACCCAGCGATGCCACTGGTTTGCAGGGGATCCTCTCCCACCTCTTGGGGGTACAAACTGCCTTGGGCGACATCAATCCAGCCAACTGGTCACAACCAGTGTGTGTTGGGATTTTCCGAGTCCCCAACCCGATCTCCAGGTCAGAATGACTGTAAACACACTCAGTTGGCCCTTTTACTGGCCACAGGTCTGGACATTTTCAGCTGGGTGGCATTTGTTCCATGGTCACAGTCTCCAGATTATATCTCTCTGCCAACCACAAACCCTTTATAAACCAGCGTGTACATCCATATCCATACATATGTCAGGCTCACACCACTCAACCAACCACTGGTTGGACATTGGTTTGGAAGCACTCACTGGCCCAAGCTTCAGAAATGCTCAGCATCAATCCCTCAGGAAAATCTGGTTTTTTACATCTGTCTATCAAGTGAAGCACCAGAAAAGCAGGAGGCACCCAAAACAACAGCTCCTTTCTGATTTACAGGCCCGTGGTGATTTACTCCTCTCCATAACCAGGTTCCTCAGGACCATGTACTGTGACACACTGCTTTCAGCAGGCAGATAATGAGGTGTCCCAGAAAACTCTTCTCTTGTCTGGGTTATGCCTGTAAAAACTACTTCAGACAACCCAAAACCTACCAACCCCAAAATGCAGCAGGTGCCTGCCTGGCGTTACCAGCAGTGCCCTCTAATCACTCTCCCCTCTCACTCATCAGCCTTCAAGGTTAAAGATCCAGTTGCTTTCCCAACAACAGCAAAGCCTTCCTCCAATTCCTCTGCAGCCAATTGGGTGGGAAGTCTCAAAGCTCTTTTTGTCAAGCCAGAGCACCAACAGTGTCCTGGTCTATAATTAGGCATCTGAGCAGCTTACAGGGGATACATTCAAGGAAGAAAAGAGTAAGAGGGGTTTATATGCACTTTTTTGTCCAAAAAAAAGGTTATGAAAGGCAGGGCAAAAACTATTTACCAGTCTTAGGGGAGAAATTAAATTCATTTGATTCAGTTAAAGCTGAAGCAGATGTTCAATATTTGTGCCTGTGTCTGAAGACCTGCTACGTTACGGCTTCTACCCAACGTGAACGTTCAGAACAATCTGGAGAGCTGAGGGTGTAAAAAGAGAGGAGAAAAATGCCACAGCTCATCTCCTAACTTAGCAACAAACAGGTGAAAGGCCAGATAAAAAAATATAATTTCATGTGAACAGATTAACAGTCTTCCAAGAGTTCCTCTAGATGTTGCTCCTGGCTGGCAGTTCCCACACTGCTTAGTGAAGATGATTGAAGTTATTGCAGTAACAAATAAAAAAACTTTTCTCTAATACAAAATCTAGTCCAGAGGGCTTCCTTACACAGTAAGCAGGATCCCTTATGTAACCCAGGGTTGCACGTTGTCCTCCTCCCCCAGCAGCAGCAGCTGCTTGCAGAGAGATGCACAAACACAGGGAGCTACACTCCCAAGCTGCCAAGAGGACCAGGAGAAAGATCCAGTTCATTTCTTGTGGAAAAAGCCCATGATGGAGACCTGTTTGTTGGCTCTGTTGGCAGGAGCTGCTCCTTTCTTCAGGGTCTTCCTTTCTTCCTTCGGTTCTTTCTTCATGGGCAGCACAGGCTGTTTGTGTGCAGCTGGCGGCTTGGGCTTGGGGAACTCCTCCTCGCTGTCTGTGCAGGATTCACTCTCATATACCTTCTCAGTCACTGGTGGGAGGAACAGAAGAGCAGATGATGATGATGATGGTTAAGGCTGCGTACCAAGGAGTAGAGACCTCCCTACCACAGCCTTCCCATGGCATTTCTGCAAAGGAATATTTTGGGTTCAAGGAGCTAGTGTCAGACACAGGAATTAAGTCCATTGCTCAAGGTTAAGCAGTAGGAAATGGCCTCAGGTTGTGCCAGGGGAGGTTTAGGTTGGATATTAGGGACATGGAAAAGGTTTTCCAGTCCTGGTACAGGCTGCTCAGGACAGTGGTGGAGTCCCCATCCCTGGAGGGATTTAACAGCCATGTGAATGTGACACTTGGGGACATGGGTTAGTGGTGGCCTTGGCTGTGCTGGGGAAACGGACATAGTGATCTTAGAGGGCTTTTCCAACCCTCAGTGATCCTGTGATTTGAATTCATCTTGCAGAGGTTGACAAACAGCAATCAGAAAGTGATGAATCTGAATGAATCAGTTTAGCAGTAGATGATGAAACATCTATTTTTTGGTTAAAACCCACCATTCTGACTTGGTCTGATTTTCCACAGGGGCCAAAACAATGAGATTGTCCAGAAATCCAGACAAGACAACCTAGAGACAGCCCCAGCTTCCCCTCACCAGCACATCAGATAGTCAGGGAAGACCAAGCAGTTTTCACCCAACTCATGAGAGACAGAGCAAAAAACCTTCGGGGCAGCTTCTTTCCACAGAGGTGGCCAAACGTGGCAGATATAAAGAAATCCTTTTGGAAGAAATAAAACCAAAGCCGTGGCTGAAATCAGGGATATGCCTGAAGGGGATTGCCAGCTCACTGCTGTCAGCAGTTCGGTGATGGAAAGCCCAGGGATATAAAACCAGGCTCACGGAAATTAAACTGGAGGCAGCTCCCCTGATGAAAGCCACTGTCAGATACTGGTAAGTGTTGTTATATCAGCTTTCCCAGCAGTGTTCTGGGATTCTTCTACTAAAGCTATTTTTCTTTAGCAACTGTATTCTTTTAAATAAATGTCTTAACTTCCCTTCTTCTGGGAAATGGGCTTTCACTTGTATTAATGCATCAAATTTAAGAATGTTTTCTACGTAACCAGAGACTGGGAAGAGGAATGCTATGAAATCCTGCTCGGCAGCACTGGGAGAACCTCAAACAGGGACTGGAAAGCAAGTAACCTCCCTTCAGAGGTAACAGGCTTTTCAGGGAGCAGCTTTCACAAACCACTGGCCACTGGGTGAGCTTTAAAAACTTATTGTGTTATCCACCACTGTGAGGAATCACTGGGAAACTCCCAAAGTGTGCATTTAATCCCCTCCAATAGCAAGATAACAGTTTAGATCAACTTTCTTTGACTGCAATCTCAGCTGAACTTAAAAGGTCTGTATTTGCAGCACACAGATATAGTAATTGATGCCCCACTCCCAGCCAGACTCCCCAAAAATCACAGTAACTCAAACAACATGAGCTCTAAAATGCTGTCAAACAAGTATCTCTCCAATGCACATGTCTATATTCCAGTACTCAAGCCCACACGTGTCCTTTCAAGCTCCAGAAAGAGCAAGGTAGAAGTGCTCTAGTTTAAACCTTGGTAATTCCCCTTTATTATAGACTAAGAGCAGAAACTCAATCCATGAAATCCCTGTTGATACATGGGAACATGTCTTGTGCTTAACTCCACACACACTTTAATTGCACAATTTCCCTCAGGGCTAATCCCTAAATTAGTTTTGCTTTTTGACACCAATTCCTTGCTATTGCAGCTATTGTGAAAACCATCACTCAAAATTGTGGGGAAATATAAAGTACAGCCTCATTCTAATGTTAGGATTTAAAGTCTCTTAAAACCTAGTCCTGGTTTAAAATAAAAAAAAAAAGTGCCCCTATATGTCAAAGAATAACAACAATCTACATTACTCTGGGAAATTTGTGAGTTATTTAGCCTTTGAATTATTAGGCTTGTGCATGGAAAGGGTGGGGGAGGGAAGAGAGGGGAGAAACTGGGCAATAACCAGAGAGCAAGTTCTGCACTACAGGCTTGGAGGGTTTTTAACAGGGAAAGCAGCATCTCCTCCCTAGTTCCTCAGTATCCCAGCTCCAACCCCCTGTCCATCCCAGAGGATCTGTCTCCCAGGGGCACAACAGGGGCTTGCATTTCCCTTTTCATCAAACGGTAGTGGATGTGAACTATAAAACCTAAACTCTAGATTTCCCAAGGGACTATGAAACCCCGTGGGGGTGAAGAGCAAAAAAAGAAAGGTAATATTCCAGGAGTGCTCTACTGGGAAAGGCTGAACAGAGGGAGAAGAGCACTATTTGCTGGAAGCTGAACCCGGAACAGTCATTCCTCTGCTCTGGACGCAGAGCTTGTTCAACTCAGCTCCCCAGCTAATGCTGTTTTGTTCCATTTTCCTTCCAAGTGTTTTAATGGTTCTATCTGGGATGGGAAACCAAAACACTCCCTCATGCCAGGAGCCAAAACTGTCAGTAACTTTGTGCAAGTCCAATTCTTGGACAGAAATCCAGACCTTGGGATTTCAGTCCCTAGTGCAGCCAGTTGCTGAGTGCTAGAGCTTTACATTTCTTTAAAGGAGACACACACCAAGTTAATAGGAAACATAAGATCCAGCTCTGCAGACAGGTGCAAACAGACACAGGCTGACTCGGGGCCAGGCAGCTCCAGAGCTGGGCCAGGAATGCCCGTGTCTGTCCATGCTCAGGCACCACAACAGACCTGGACAACAGCACCACATCATGTCCCAGAACTGGCTGAGCTCCCTTGACATCCCCTCTGATCATCAAGGCTGGAGAATGTTAAGCATCCTACACAACTGCATTGACAACAGCATTATGAAACATACATTCCACACTCTTAAATATATAAAACCTTTTAAAAAAACAAACAACAAGACCCAAACTAACATTATTCTGAACTCTTGCAGCTCTACTTCAATGTCAGAACACAGAGGAAAAAAGTACAGCAACTTTCTCCAGGTCACAGGGGGAAGCAATGTCCAGTCAGGCTGGAATTCAAAGCCTGTGGCTCCCTGGACTTCTGTAGGGACTCTCTTCCCTCTCTTCTCTCCACCTTCATCAGAAACATAAACCCTCTGAAGTATTTAACGCCCAACTTATTCCTTGTTTATCTGGGGTACTGAAAGTTTCTTTAATATATAATCAAGTTCTGTTGCACAGCTCTGGATTCATCCCCAAAGGAAAAAAAAAACCAGCAAACCCAAACTTATCTCAGCCAGAATTTATCCCAAACCCTAAACCTCATTCTGCACCACCTTGAAAAGCTTGCAGCTTTGGAGAGCAGAGTACATGAAGGTGGTGCTCATGCTGGCAAGAGGAAAGGGAAAAGAACTGAAAGAAAATCTATGGATAATCAAAAAGAGGTAAGGATTCAGTTCCAGCTCCCTGACTCCCTACCCAGGCCTTCACCAGAAGGGCAGTTCCCTCAGTCTGGGAGCACAAGTTCCATGTGGAATAACAAAGTGACTTCATGAACCTGTAAAAGTCATCAATAAAGTGAGCTCCACTGAGCGGTAGGGCTCAGCCAGCCTTACCCATGCAGCCTTCTTCTTCATCAATAAACATCTTGGATTTCAGCACACGCTTCCGCTTCCTCTTCCTCCCTCCAGCTGACACCTGAAGGGCATGGCACCATTGTGAGAAACCAGGAGTTAAAGCCCCATCACGTACATAGGTCATAAAAGTGTCAGCTCCAGGTGGGAAATTGGTCTCTCTAATGAAGATGAGCATGATTTGGTAACTAAGTTTTCCCTTTCCCAGGATATCTTAGTCAAAATACAACCTCAATGAGACAGCAAGCTCTCCTGGTGCCAGCACAGGGAGAGCGTTCCTCCTCCGAGACACGAGACGTTTGGAAATGTGTTTGGTTATGTGAGAAGGGATGTCCCATCACACCTCCAAAGAATGAGGAAAGGACAAGGTGTCCAGGACAAACTGCTGAGATTTCATAGAATCCTGGAATGATTTGGGTTGGAAGGGACCTCAAGCATCATCCAGTTCCACTCCCTGCCATGGAGAGGGACACCTTCCACTAGACCATGTTGCTCCAAGCCCCATCCAACCTGGCCTTGGACACTTCCAGGGATGGGGCAGCCACAGCTTCTCTGGGCAACCTGTGCCAGGGCCTCACCACCCTCACAGGGAAGAATTTTTCCATCTATCTAACAAATTTCCCCTCTTTCAGTAAAGCTACACCTATTTTCTAAACTCAGAGTTTAAATTCTTGCCAATCTCCCTCATGTAGCAGCTCCCTTGCGATAAAAGGTTGAATACCAAGACTATCTGGTTTAATTTCTGTAAGTTAATCACTCTAATTTGCTCTTACCTCCATGGTTGCAGGCTCCAGTTCAGTTTTCAGAGCAGGTACAGGCGGTGGAGATGAAGCTTTCTCTTCCTCAGGTGTGGGAGGTGGTGGGACATCTGCTAAGAAGAACACCTTGATAGCACACGAGTCTAATGGCCCCCTTTGGCTCCTCTTTTGTCTCAAACAATTCCATTTAACTCTTTCAACCTGTGTTTAGACCGAGGTTTATAATCTCTCACTCGGATTTGTTGAATTCAAATCAGGACACATCACTGGAAGCAGTCAGAGAAGGCTTACCCTGTGCTAAGGTGCGACATGCTGCAGTTCCCAAAGATAGGATAGGATAGGAGAGGGTGGGATAGGATAGGAGAAGTGCATTTGGGATTTTTTTGCCCAGGCAAAACAATCAGTTCCACTAAATGAAGCTTTAAAAACAGGCACAGAAACTGGCTTGTTTAAGCCATACATTTCACTTGCACATTAAAAGAGTGACTGTAATTGTTTAGAAGTCAAGAGAGTCAGGGTGTGGTAAAACAGTTGTTGCTTCACTGGTGGTGCTACACATCCCAAACGATCCAAGAATTAAGAGCAACATACTACTACCCATCCTAAAAGATTGTTAAGGGACATCTCAAGCTTTTATTTGGGGAAAAAAAAAAAAAAAAAAAAAGACCCAAAATGACAAACCCCCAAAACAGTACAAAAAACGAAGCCCATTCTCTTGTTGTGCCATCTCCTTGCTCTCCTCTGGGTACAAGGACAGGGACACTGAAATCCACTCAATGCCAAGACTAACTGAACCATTCAAGGACACCTTCACAAGTGTGTATGGAGCAAAAGGCAAATGAGCAAGGCTGGGTAACCCTTCCGTGGGGCTTGAAGAGCTCCAAGAGATCCAAGTGAGAAACAGCGTCACGTAAGCTCCCAATGTGTGGCAGAGCTGGGAATGTGGGGGAAGAAACTCCTCATCTGACCTATTGCTTCATCCCAACAAGGATGTGGCTGGCTGGGAGGACAGAGCCTGCTTGGCTCCTGCTCCCAGCCCTGCTGGCTGTGGCACCGCCTCCATCCCGCTGGCCTGACACGGATTCGGGATCTGTAGCTGTCCCAGAAGATTAGGTCAGTGTGAAGAGTTATGGCCCTGCCAGGCACGCGGCCAACTGACCTTCAAGGGTTAAGAAGGGCTCAAGTGAAACAGTGGTTGGCTGCCAAGGCTGAATAACAAATTACATTCTTCAAACAAGGACTCAGCCTCCCAACTACTTCAGTAAGCGAGGCACGGAAACGCAAATGGAGTGGGATAACATGACTCGGGGTTTCACCTTACTCCAGAGGGCTGGGGCTGGCAAAGATAAAGCCAAACAACAGCTCTGCTCTGAGGTGTAAGTGCTGGGGCGGCCAAGGAGCTGCGGGGAGCTCAAAACTCTCAATATTTTATTTATCACAGTCTCACGGCAACTGCTGAGCACCAAACCTGCTTCATGCACTGCCCAGCCTGGCCATGGTCATTTGAAATGCATTTTTAAGGGAGGACAGGCTAAGAAGGGCTGAAAACCAGCCTCCAGCAGAGGCTGCTAAAGGTATTTTCAGTGTGCCCGCTCCACTATGGGGAGAAATTTCCACCTGGGGGAAATTTGGGCTTCTTTGGGTTTTTTTCCAGCCTCCTTGAAAAATGTTCCCCCAGCTTTTGGCCAGCAGAAGGTACCTTCTCCCCACGTCAGTGTTTAGTACTATTATCAAGCTCTTTGTTACTTTATTATCCTCCTCTAGCCAACACAGCCCTCTGACATGTGATAACTCCTGAGTCAACCTCTCGCTGCTGCCCACAGTTTACTCAACAGGAACAGCTGCATGAAATGGATACAAGTTGGGCAACTGGATGTACCAAAGATGTAAATCCTGGCTTTGTTTGGTTTGCTCTGACCCTGCCTGGAAAAACTGTGAGAAGCTTTAGTGCTTCTGCTGTGGCTCTGAAACCCACAGAGTTTGCAGGTTACAGTGCCACTGAAATCACCCTCCAAAGTGGCTGTAAAACACTTGTCAACACTGCGAAAGCTGCCTGTGTTCATACGGCTGAAGCTGCCAAAACCTCCTGTCCTCTGTGGGCACATTTGTGGAGTTTATTCTGGCACTGGAAGCAAAACAACCTACACTGACTAAGGAACCCTCGTACCAATATAACTTTTTAATGAAAAATCATTTAAATGGAGAGGATTGTGCCTTATGCCCTCTCTGTATTTGCTACAATGTGCTGACGCTGGTGTAAGAAGAGCTTATTTTGGGCTCCTTTCAGTACACCAAGAGCAGATTAATACAGAACAACGCAAAAGACTTGCCTGACATAAAAGTGCCCATACAGTGCTTTGCATCAGCTGTATGGGCTGAGCCTCAAACCCACAAAACCTTCCTAAGTCTGCCTGAAAACAGGGGCTGTGGTTTTCATAGAATCAATCACAGACAGACAGGCTGGTTTGAGTTGGAAGGGATCATAAAGCTCATCTCATTCCACCCCCTGCCATGGACAGGGACACCTTCCACTAGACCATGTTGCTCCAAGCCCCATCCAACCTGGTCTTGGACACTTCCAGGGATGGGGCAGCCACAGCTTCTCTAGGCAACCTGTGCGAGGGCCTCAACACCCTCACAGGGAAGAATTTCTTCCCAGTATTCCATCTAACCCTGCACTCTGGCTGTTTGAAGATGGAGAGAGACTTTAAAGGGTCCTGTCACTCCAGGACCCTTTAAAGTCTCTCTCCATCTTTCTTGCAGGCCCCTTTCAGGTCCTGGAAGACTGCAATTATGTGTATGTATATTATTATTTTTTAAATGATTTGTTTCATCCAACTCACATTCTTCTACTTGAATACTGAATGTAATATTACCAGTTTGGATTCATCATGAATATTCCAAAGAATTCCAATCTACCTTCTTTCATCCAGTTGGATTTAGAAGGGCAAGCAGCAGGACCAAAGGGCTGAGCTCTATCAGTTCTCACTTTCCCTTTTGAAAGGGGCAATCTGAGGGATATCCAAATTTGTATACGTTTTGTAATTTGCATACATTTACAATTCTAATGCACAACAGAAAGAAATAAAGAGGAGGAGCAACAGCAGTGACAAAAAAAACTTCTCCAGTGCCTGATTAGCCTCTGGGAGAAGAACCTTTTCCTGATATTCAACCTAACCCTCTCCTGACACAGCTCCAGCCATTCCTTCAGGTCCTGTCACTGGTCACAGAGAGAATAAACAAAACTCATGGAATAAATGAGGCCACACATACAAAAGCATTAACTGTTCAGCACATGTTATGGTCCGACAGGTATTCTACAGGACATCAGAGAGCTCTAATATTCCAGAATCCTGCCTGCTCCCACTCACTCTCTCTCACTGAGAGATTCCAGCCCAGCATGGACAGGCTGATCTCAATGTTCCCTCTTCAGAGCTAAACAACACAGTAGGTGAGTGATGAGGAAATGGAATGGCAAACCTTTAAAGAAATAAATACCAGAGTGTGGACATGTATGCATTGTTTTACAGCCAAACAAGAAGCTCCAGACAGGAATTTGATGAAATTAAGGCTGATCATGAAGAATAACTTCCTGAGAGATTTATCATCCTGTGGAATAGTCTAAGGAGAGGTGATGACAAAGTTCACTTGAAATTATGCTGGGTAGAAGAGACAAAAACAGGCCTAAAGGTGGCATGGAGACTGCAGAGATATCCAACAGAAGCCTCCTCTCTCACTTGTATTGCAGATTCTCCTGATTTCCCAGTTGTTTCCAATGTGGTAGCCACACTAAACGAGGAAACAGCACCAGTTCTCCTGATGGACTCTCCCTCCCCACCAATACAACTCATTTGCTGTTTCACTTTCTTTTACTGGAGCTCTACACCAAACTGGTGGTTTCAATTTTTCACCCATAATGATCCCCAAATTCTTTCCCTGATCAGCTTGTTGGATGCCAGTTCCATCTCGCACATACTCCAGAGTTCAATCCCCACTTATTTTCCAGTTATCTGTATTGAACGGCATTTGACGCCTCAATTATCCACATTCCTTGGAATCCAGCCCTGCTGTTCCTTACTGTAAGCCCAAATTTTGAGATGTTCTGGGCACCCAACTCCTGTCAAAGCCAACAGCCACTGAGGAGACGCCAAGTCGCATCACATACAGCTCAACTGCTTTGCCTCCAGTTTCCCTATTATCTGGTTTTTGGGGTTTTTTTTGGAAGTCTTGCTTCCAACACTGTCTTCCAAACCATTTCTATAAACAGACAGAATAAAGATACTAAAAGTGACCCTGGGAGGAGGGGGAGGTCACTTTGTGAGTGTTTACTCACCAAATAAACCGGTTATGACCAGTCCTGTGATTTTGGAAGGCGTCGTATCTTTCACAAGAGATTTGGGAACCTCTTTCTCACACGTCCATGTGACTGATAGCACACTTGGGGAGGAGACAGCCAGGTCTGAGCTAAGCTAAAACAAAGACTGAGGCATCTCAACTCTATGGCCAAGTGCTTGCACAGCACAAAGAGAAACAGAGAGCTCAACCTAAAGCCATTTCCACGGTCTTTAGTCCTCTAAACTATTCCCTCAATCGTTGACCAGCAGTCTTGGATAGTCGTGTTGTGGAAATCAGGCCCCTGACCTACATGACTGGTTTGTTTACAGATCTTTTTACCTTCCTCATCACTGCTGTCAGACTGAAGTTGTTTGATTCGCCTCCTCTTTCTCTTTGCGTTCTCGGGATCTCTTTCCTCCTCGTTATCCGACCTGTCCACATGCTTCATTTTACTGCCACAAAAAAGGGAAAAAAAGGGAAGGAACACCTGTTATCTCTTATGTGTGCATAAAAGCATCATGTGTGTTTGGATAAGCACATTCCTTATGGAAGGAACTCAAATACCTCTGTACCTCCTAAAAACATGAAGTGAACTATACGCTCCCCTACACAATCACGAATAGGTGCACCAGCATTTCCAAGCCTCTCATCCTAACCCATATCCAGCTCTCCAAAACAAGGAAGGTTTATTTAGCCCCTCTGCAGTTCAGCCCAGTACCTCACCTCTCTTGGCCACGGCAACAGCCTATTTCTGATCTTGTCTCTTTAGCTCAGGCTCCTGATGTCCCCAAAAGCATCACTCAGAAGCTCTTTTGACAGACTGCTTGCCACTGACTGACTATGAGGTAGTGTCTCAGAATCCTGGAGCCATTTTTAAAGACTACTGGAAAAATAAAATAGCTTCTTTCTTTTTAATGTTGGCGAGACACGTCAGACCAACAAGCCTGGAGGCTACAGGCCCACGTATCCTCAAAGAGCTGGGACAGCCCCAGTGGCTTTCCCAAACCCACGCTGCCAACACCTCCAGGCCCTTGGCTTTTTGCACAAGACTATCAATAAGACAAGCAGTTAGTGCTCTGTGTGATGGTGGGCTGGGTGGTGTGCTTACCTATTTAGTAAGAAATGGATTGAGACCACCAATTAATTACTCATAGGCCACCAGAGAGCCATCAGACTTAGTGATTCCTTGTCTCCGTCAGTTTGGGTTGGATTACACACAAAAGGCTGAACTTAAAATTTACCTGGAGCCTCAGCCCAAAGTAAACCAGGGGCACTGAAAGCAGCAGTGCACTAGCTATGGGAACCAACAAGCAGAACTTTGTGTGCTGGAAGCTGTGTACATATAAGCTTGGGAATATATCACCTTCCCTGCAGGACAGGTGCTCCTGCCAGTCCTCAGGTCTATCCTAAGTCTGCTCACAGTGTGAGGTTGTCTCAAGGAAAGCCACCCCCTTCCACTGAAGACAACCTTCCCATATGTAATGGCCCTGAGGCACCTACAGCACCAAAGGAAAAGAAACACCAGGAAGGAGTTCTCGGAGAGATAATTTTAGCCAGGTTTAATGCAATTTAGTAGCTGGAAACAGGAGTTGACCAGACAGCTCCACGCAGACCACCAACAAGCAGGTTCACAAGTGACAGGGACCCTCAAAGGCACGACCTACCTTTTTCTGTCCTTTTGTTGAATTCTAGCAGACTCTGTTCTCTTTCCAGGTTTCTCTACTACAGGATTAGGGGATGACTCTGGTTCTGCTACAGCAACTGAAGGCTTGACTACTTCTTTCTCCTCCTTTGGCTGCTCAGGCACAGGGTTGACCTTGAGTTTATCTGTGAATAAACCATTCAAAAAGAACAAACACTGAGCATTCAGTATGAATGAAACTTAGAGAGGAGCTGGCTGGCTCTGTACATCAAGAATACAGAAAACACTCCAGATGTTGTACTTAGGGATCTAGATTGCATTGGGGATTTAGCAATCCCTGATTTAGATTAGGGATCTAGATTGGCCAAGCTGTGTCATACGTGGAAAAAAAAGGGTATGATTAAATTTCCACCTGATTTCTCATGGTTCTGCTGTTCCTGATGCTAAGCCACTGGTACTGCATCAGTGAAAACTCTGTGGAAGAGGGTTGGGAAGCAGTGGCAGAAGCCCTTATAGTCCCCAGGTGCCAAGGCACTGCAGAAGGATTGGGAGCCCCTCTTCTAGATACCCCTTTGACACAACACTACATCTGTTTTCAGACTCAGTTTATCCCTTCTGAATTTGACTTATAGTTAAGCACAAACATGGCCAGAAACAGGAGAATTAGGACTGATGAAGAGAACAAGAGGTGTGTGCAGTCTCCTTGCATAACATTACAACCCATGATTAGTATTTTCAGTAGTACAGCAGCTTGTTGTCCCATCCCAATACCAACATGATCAACAATCTCAGAACGGTTTGGGTTGGAAGGGACCTTAAAGATCCTCTTGGCAGAGAGGTTGGAATCAGCCTCTTTTGCCTACACAGCACCACATACAAGGACAATTCTGCTTCAAAAGGCTTCACTTAGTACCAGAGAAGAGACAGCAGGTGGGAGCAGACAACAAAATAATATATTTATCAATATAACCACCTAAATACAGTCTGTGAGCTTCATCCAGCAGGTTTCCACACCCCCCACAAGAGAGGAGCAGGTGAGATAGAAACCTGTGTTATCCCAAGCATGAGATGCCCAAGAAAAGAGAAAATATTGAGCAGTGAGATCAACTGGATCATCAGCAGGGTCAGAGGCCGCTGGGAGGGTCATGACTCCATGTCAAAGCCTTTCTGGCAGTGCTTGGAAAACACCTGCTGCTTCCTGGAGCAAGGGCAAACATCTCCTACACCAGCACTTGAATGACAGCTCTTGTCTATGATCAACAGCAGAAAGCCCAAGGACCCCTATCACCGGTAACTCAGGACTTTCTGGCAATGGTGGAATTTTTGAAGCCAGGAGAGACGCACATGTAGGGAATAAATCTTCCTCCTGGAATCCCCCTCTCTCTTCTATGCACATAATCATTTCCAGTTCAGTTCGGTTTGCTCCCTCTCTGTTCCCACCTCAATCTTTCCTTGATGTGCTCCAGGACAGGACTCAGCAGAGAAGGGAAACCCTCTGGAAATTGTGGAAATTCATGCAACAAGAATTCCCCATCCTCAGTGGGTTACTTTTACCATGCCATTCCAACTGATTGGGTTTTCAACATATGAACTTTGGTCTAGGGCTCTTCTCAGACCTTCAGAATTTACTCTGGTTAATTGTGGTGACTGTCCTCAGGCTGAGTGTCCTCAACTCCCTCAGGCTCACCAAAACAGGGACTCAAAGATTCCCAACAGGGCTGTGCCTTGTGTGCTCAGTGCTGGAGCTGTCACCTGCAAACTCTGTCAGATGCCTTTTAGAAAGTGAACTTTGTTGTTTACTTTCTTCCAAAATTCTTCTTTGAAGCCTCCTGTACTCACTGTTGTAAGGGAATCTTTGAAGAAGGTCCTACAGTCCTTTTCCAACATCTATTTAAAAGCTTCAGCATATTTTCTTTAGAATTGGATAATTCAGAAGGGACCTCCAGAGGCCACCTAGTCCAAAGCTCAGCTCAAAGGGGAAGGTCACCCTTCATTTTTACTCTCCAGTTGTTAGTCCTTTAGTTTTTTGGAAAAAAATTAAAAAACTAACTATGGACTCCTCAGCACTGTGTGATGAAAAGCAAGCACTATTAACATGCCCTGCAAAACAGGTTTTGGCAAATACCTCCCCAATAGCTGATCTTCCAGCCAGGAGTACTCACGTTAAATCAGATTTCTTCTGCACTAAAAAATCCTTCCTGGGTTAGTCTGCACAAATATGTCATTTTAATTGATCTCCCTCCAGCAAGCTTTTTGTCTGAAAAACTCTACTGAAAAGTCTTAATTTTTGCCTTAAGAGTTGCATGCCAAAACATTAACCCCTCTAAGGCCAAAAGAGCAAAACAGTGTGGAAGAGTATTGTGATAGAGGGAATATAAAAAAAATCCAATGAGTCTGGCAGAGTAGGGATTGGAAGGAAGAGTTCTGCTCTTTTCTATATGCCTCCCATTACAGCTCTATAACAAAACACTTGATTCCACTGAATATTTTTTAATTGCTACCCAGATTAAATAATGTATATATATATTAAAAAAAAAAAAGAGATAAAGAGATTTCCCAGAACCCTCAGGTTTGGGTTTGTTTGGGTTTTTTTTTTTTTTAACTACACCAGGCTGTTCCCTGACCACCTCTGAAAACAGAAAAGCACTTACTCATAGCAGCTTTCCCAAAGAAGTTGTTGATGATGTTGTTTTTTGTTGGTGGTTTGCTGCTAGCTGTGGAGACCTAGGAGCAAACAGAGGAGTAACCACAGGAATTGTTCACAGCCCTCAAATGCACAGAACTGCTTCTGGACAAGCAAAATAAATAGGTATGATTTGTTCACCCCCGCCTTTAGCATTTAGGAGAATTTGAAGATACTTAGTAGATACTACAGGCATCAAAGGGGTGAGAGTAAGTTACTAAGGACTCCTTAGCCAGGCCTTCAAATCTAGCTTGGGGCACATTCCCATCTGATGGTGTTGCTGAAATAAATGCTTGGGACTTGGGTCAGTTCCCAGGAAAGAACTGTTCTTTTTGCAAACTATCAGTGCCTCAATTCACAGCAACAGAGGAAAGAACATGGATTGACCACACCAGGAAGGTTTTATCCAGCTCCTCTGGCACTTAGGTTGTTTGCAGAGGAATATCACTGCTCTCTTCCACCAGTACAGCCACCATCCAAGTAAAAAATCACACACACACACAGACCCAGGAAGCGTGGCCTCCTAACCCCATTAATTCCCATGCAAATAAAAGGCAACCAAACCCTAAAGTTCCCAAAACACGCACATTTCACCAGTTCTAAATTCACTATAATATCAGAAAAAGGAACCAAAATGTACTCAGCTGTTATAAAAAAGCCAAACCATACACAGGGAACGTTACCATTTAAACACTCATTTTTCTGGCCAAATAGCTTTAAAAACAATTCTACTAATTAAAATTAAAACGTAATCCTATCCTGGAAAAACAGCAGTGGAGAAGATAAACAATTTAGTCTTGCACAGGTCAAGTTCTGAGACTTCCCTCACAGCCTAAGTTTAAACACCTTGATACTTTTAAGACCTGAGCTTCTCACATTTCACTTATTGCTCAAAACAAATCCTTTTAAGCACAATGGGGAGAGCAAGATCCTCAACTGGTGTATATATTGGGATAGCTGGAGACAACGGAATAATTGTCTCCATAAGGCAGCTATGCTGGTTTATACTCACCGGAGACTCGGCTCAAGGGGGAATGTCAAAATTATTGCAAAGACACTTTTGTGGAGAGATCAAGAGTGTGGCACGAGGTATTTTTGCCCAAGATGACTGCACATAGTTAAACACTTTCAGAGGGTCACTGAGCATTCCCAGTGGGATGTGAGTTTAGCAGGAGGAGCAGCACTAGGTGGTTGAGGTTACTGAGGTGGTGTAAAAGCAGTTCATTAAAGCCATTAACCCAGGGGGGTCTGAGGTAACTTACACCTGGGGCCTCTGCTTTGGTCTCCTTATTTGTGTCCTGGGGTTTGGAAGCCGCTTTGGCTGCAAACATTCCCATGATCCCTTTGTGCTGCTGCGAGGGGTGTTTGGCAGCCAGCGGCCCGTGGCCATTGACTGCAGGAGCACTGGGAGCACCCGTGTCATTTTCCCTCTGGGAACTGCCCTGCAGGGACGTCTGTGCTCTGGGAATGTCAGGCGGCATCCTGGGGACTGCGGCGTCACAGTGGATGGCACTGAACCTGGGTGATGGAGGGAAAAATTCAATTAGCCTTTTCAACTCCTGAGTTTTCAGCTCGTTTTTTCCCCTGTTTCTCCGGTCCTGCATTTTCCTGTTATGGAAAAAAAGAGCAGTTTAATCTGTGTATGGGACAAGAAAGAAAGGCTTGCACAGAACAAGAGACCTCTGATGAAAAGATCAGCTGGACCCGTCAGCAAGAGGCAGAGCATTCCCATGCTAAACAAGTTGTTCAGCTTTCCTGGGGGGAAAAGAGCCTTCTCCATACCCAGGGTGGAGAGAGAGCAGGCTGCATTTTATTCCTAAATGGGTCAGAGTTTGTGGCATAAGTTGTATGGCTGTGTGAGGATCTGAAACATTCACAGCCTTCAGATGCTCTGACAGAGGCCACAACAGTTGCAACTTCCCAGGTAAGTAAAACACAACTGAAATGGAATGAAGCACAGAAGATATTCTGACTTAACTATATAAAGTCATTTCCATGTAATCCCTGGTAGACAGAGGTGCAACTCAGCTTATAATACTTGATTGTTTGGGGATATGGAGATACAAGAACCAAATGACATGCCTGCAGTTACAGCACAACTCACTGACAGTCAGGAATAGCAGTTCCCAAAAATAACTGAACTCTGCTCCCCACTGTGCAAATCACAGGCGACGCTTTCCAGATTTCCCACAGAAATGCCACAAAAGAGCCCAGGCTCACGCCTCCCAACCCACTGGATTACACAGCAGATTTCTATTTGCATAAGTAACAAACCAGTTCATTTCTGTGCCTCAGCACTGGCCGCTCACGTGCACAGGCCACTTCACTCAGATCAGGGTCTGCAATGTATTAACAAAACAACACCATCTCTACGGCATTCCCAGGCTGCAGCAGCAACCTCTTGACGTTCAAACCTTTAAAGGAACGAAAAGAGACATTGAAGGAAAATTTTCCTGCTCTCCTTTTTACTTTTAACATGGTTAATACGGTTCTCAGGACAGCTTGTGCTCCAAATCTAAACACCATCAATCCTCCAGATTACAAATAATATTGTCACCAACCTTCTAGGTTACAAATAATATTGTCAATAATATTGACTGTGCAGCAGAGCTCAGCTAAACTTCCTATATTCCAAATCAGCTTGTCTTGATGCTGCTATGCGACTACAGCTTATGGGCTTGCCTCAAAATTCACTAGAAAATCACTGAAAATATAAGCAATGCTTGAACTATGCTTTGCCAACAAGGAGCTGCTTCCAGCTGATGATGGCAACAGGCACTAAATTCAGTTATTGATATCAATTAGTACATCTAGTTACCTCCAATATCCCCACAGCAAAGGAGGTCCTATAGAAACATAGAAGGGAATAAAGATCCTTCTCCTAGAGCTGTGAGATATTTGGACTCACAGGGAGCCTCTGTTTGCTACAAACCTCACATAAAAACCTCTGGATTTTGCAGGTTCTGCAGGAATCTTTTCCCAAGTGCCAAAGACAATCCACATAGTTGACAAGGGAGACAGAACATTGTCAGGCCAAATTTAGTTCAGCTAGGTCACAAATGAAGAAGCTGAATTTTTCTTAAGTTTGCTTAGGAAATTCTACTCCAAAGTCAGACAGGGCTTTACACCCAGGCTTTGGAGAGCTGTTTCAGAATCTAAATTATCTAAACCTTCTGGATGTACAAATCCCAAAGGCAGACTCCTCCAAGGCACAAATATCACCAAACTGGGGTGTCTGAGAATAAACAGAGTGGAACAAGGCAAGTGCAGCCAAATCTATGGCATGTGGCTCCATTGACAGGGGGGTTTCCAGCACCTTCCAGGTCATTGCCTCTCGTGTCAAACAGCTTCTAGGACAATATTTTCTCAGCCACTCTCTTGTCAACACATTGCAGACAGCTACGTTTGTCCTTTCAAATTCTATACTCTTCCTATGACACAGCATTCAGGCATCCCCCTTTTAAACCAGATTGGTCACGGCACTGTACATCCCCATGACTTCAAGCTGAAGCTGTCATGGTGGGGAACAAGATATAAAAGAAAAGTCACAGCTGCCAGGCACTGCTCAGGAGGGGAGACAGTGACTCCTGGAGACTGCAGTCCCTCCCAGTTCTTCTCCAGTTCAGCCACGAAGGACACTTGTGCTGCCTGGGCTGTTTTGTGTGCTCCTCCTAAGCATCAGACTCTCAGAGACCACAGAATATTCTGGGCTGGAAGGGACCCACAAGGATCAAAGCCCAACTCCTGGGGAATGAGTTCCTGTAAGATATCTTCGGAGAGGTGGATGAAAACACAGTCTCACAAAAGAGAAAGCAAACTCATGTCTGCTGAGCACATCACTCATGGTTTTCTAAGTCTGTTTCAATTTACTTTTCCTGAGTGACTGAGAACTGGATTAAAATAGTCATGATTAAGTGTGACCTGGAAATGAGAAAGAAGTTTCTAGCCATCAGAGGAGAAAGGTACTGGAACAGTAACCAGCAAGTGAACCAAGTGTAACCTGGAAATAGCTCAGTTTACAAAACAGTCACATGATGTGCTGTTTGGTGCTGGTCTGGCATGATTTGGAGGATATCTTTTTCTAGTTTTCTAAAAGTCTAGATCTATCTGGTAAGCCCTGACTGAAGAGCAACACCAGTCCAGAATCACAGGGTTTAAAAAGAAAAAAGCAAGATGGGACTTACTTGCTGCAGTTGTGGAGGTTTGTTTTGACAATGTCATAGTCAGTGTTGTAGAGTGGGGAGCTGTCCTTGAGCAAGGCCTTCTGAATGCTGTACACATGCACACTCGCAATTGTGGACAGCTTAGACTTCATTGCTGGGGGGAAAAGAGAGAAAAAAAGTCCTCTATTAGTACATAGGATGGAGCAAGACTGACAGATCCTCTGAATATAAAAAGGTCTAACTGCACCTCCTCTCAACACTCACTAATCAAGAATTCAAGGCAATAGACTCCACAAGCCTGTCACATTTTCCACTATGCACTCTTGGTTCTTGCACAACTGAATTAAGAGTGATCTCTGTGTTTACCTTCAAAACATCCATGGTTTGAGATCCAGAATATCTGTGTGAGTACCTAAAGCTAAGGAGGAATGTACATGGTCACAGCTCTGCTGGCATTGTGCCCTTAGTGCAGTGTCACAGTGTCATCCCTAGTAGAGTGCTGGAATCAAAATTTTATTTCTTTTATGCTACTTAGACTGTAAGCCCCTTGAGACGAGGGCTGTTTTTTAGGAATTCTTTGTTCACTGCATATATTGTTCTTTCCACACAGTCCTGGTCTGAGGCTGAGGTTCGAGGCACTGTAAAAATACACACAGTAATCATTTCTTGGGGCTGGTCCTGGACTGTGCAGCTCCTTCAAAAATCCCAGTCTTTTCCAAATACAAGTCATACCTTTGGCCTGCCTTCCAATAAAAAAAACCATGAGCAACCCTTTCCTCCACAGCAAAAGAGGGTGTTACAGAGCACACATAACACAACAAACATGACAGGTAGTAGTTGCACTGTTTGACGATCTCCTACCCTTCAGCTTTAGCTAGAAATCCACTTCAGATTTCCAGAAGGAAAATAACTCATCTTTCAAACAAGGTGAGATCATTAGCATGGATATTTAGGGTCACAAATGCCACAGTGTATCCTCAAATGACAAAAATGTCATCTGAAAGCAATGAAGGGCCTGAAGTTGTGTTTCAATTGCTATGGGTAAAGTTTCATCAGCAGGACCAGACCTGGAAAGATGGTGAGACAACTGACAGGACATGGAACAGTGTTACAATGCTGGCGTTTTTTCAACTTTTATTGTGAAAGTAAATACAAAAGTGAGGTAAATGTCCCATGAGAACATTCTAACAACCACAGGACTTGGGGCAAAGACTGCAATTGCACTGAACCAATAACCAGAATTAGCATTCTTGGGGGCCTGAAGACTCATGATTGTTCTGAGACACTACTTGGGTATTGTTGTCTTTAAGGACAGGGGAAAAGAATCACTGACAAAATGTTCAGCATCTAATAAAAAAAAAAATTGCAAGACCAAATCATAAGCCTGAAGGTCCTCAGCTGTTGGCTCAGATGCGCCAAGTTCTGAGAAAAAGCTGGTACAAAAAGTACACACCTGACCCCAAGAGCCTGGCTGGGCACTGATGTGCAGATGGCAAGTTCTGAGCTTTGCTCGTTCTGCTGTTCTTGCAAAGAAAGAAATTAAAATCCACGTAATTGTCACGATTTTCTTACCTTCCAGTTTATCCTCCCTCACTACTGCAACCTTGTGGCACTGGAAAAAATAAACACATGGTAATCTTAAAATTTCAAAAGATCTGCTGTGTGCCAGACTAATATTTTCAGTTATAAGAAAGTCTAACGATTATTTGTGCGGCTTCATAGCTGCAAAGAACACTGCCTTTAAAAACTCATCAGCCGCTAGTTTTTAAAGCTCTGTCATCCCACTTTTCAGTTTTACAGATCACCAGATCCCTAAGAAAGGCTTTGTACTCCATTCATGACACTGGGAGATGAGACACAGATGAAACCAAGCCTAAACAACTATGCAGTAGAAGAAAAGCAAATTAAGAACAGCTAGAAACCTGCCTTACCAGCCCACATCCCACCTGGATATTTGGATTGCCACGACACTTCAATCCAGCAACTGGTAGCCCAGACATGGCACCAGAGAAGCCAAACAACATGAAAAATTAAGCATTAATTTTATTAAATTTATATCTAACATAACCTAAATACATAACCTAAATTTAATTAAAAAGCCAGGAAGGAATGTTTCTGAAATGGACAGTCTTCAAGGTCTATACCTGCTCCAGGACATTTACCAGACTATGGTTAATAATACAGAGAGGATCCAGACTGGGGAAAACCCAACCACCATTAACTGTGTTTAACAGATACCACAAACCTGCTTGAAGTCAAGCTATCAACATGATATCAACCTGTGCAGCTTTAAATTAACGTATCCCGTTAGATAGAACTAATGCAATAAAAAATTACCACAGTCTTCTTCTAGGAATGGTGAATCTCAGAGTGCCCTGGCTTTTATTTGTAGACTGGAAAGCAACACCAACAAACCTTTTCTTTTTTGTTCTCCTAAATAATAAATTGCTTCACATGCACAAAATATTGCCTTCAAATGTCCAAATCTGCCTGAAATGGAAGGTAATTATTTATTGTACTGGTTCTGTGTGATGGAATATATTTATTTAAAGCTGCACAAGTAGTGTCACATTGACAGCCCGAGTTTAACAGGTTTTTCCCTGATTTCTTTTGGAAATAACAAGTCTCTTGGTTCACTAGAGTTGGAAATCAGGCAGGAAGACCTGCCTGAAGTTTTAGATGACACTACTGAAAATCTGACAAGAAGTAATTAGAAAAAAATAAATCCACTAAGCAGCAATTCCTTTGCTTAATAAGACAAAGCACTTTAAATACAAAATACTGTTAATAAATTTATGTTTCTTTTTTAAATCAGTAATAAGAAGTTACTTCAATTAGCCAGCAAAATAGTAAGTAAAGATGGGGAGTGTCGGCCCCTCACTGTGGCAAATAAAAAACAGCAAGAAAAGGGTGTGTAGCGTTTAATGGGAATTATTTGTGAAGGAATTGCATCCCTCTCTCCCTTCAGGAATCCTGCAGCTGAATCCACAGCATTCCAGCTACACCTACTGCCAGCAGGCAGTAGTGCAGGGATACCAGCAGGCTCAGGGATGCACCTGGAGCTTCCACAGCCCTTTCCTACCCAAAATTGACTCAGACTGAGGAACTTTGAACTCTTGCTGTGGATTATTCCTAATCCTGGCATTGCTTCACCTCTGCCCCCAACACCTTCCTGCACCTGCAGCTCACCCTTCTTAACAGGCACTGACATTGCAGCATTCGAAAATAAGAGATTTAAAAACAAGGAGGGGGGAAATGACCTTTATATGTTTATGGATCTAGTGGAAGATTCCCTGCCCAAGGCACGGGGTTGGAATTAGATCATCTTTAAGGTCCCTCACAACCCAAACCATCCTGTGATCCTATGAACTTGTTTAACAAATACACAAGCTGCTAAGACAAGAGTTAAAAGTAATTATTTGTTGCTATGTCAGAAGTCACTTGTTTGTTTTAAATACATTTTGGCAAATTTAAATATAATAGTACAGGTTGACAACTTGCAGGCCAGTTCTAGTGAGGCAAGAGACTTGTTATTTCCAAAAGAAATCAGGGAAAAACTGTTAAACTCAGGCTATAAATGTCACATTACGTGTGCAGCTTTAAATAAATATATTCCATCATACAGAATTAATGCAATAAATAATTACCTTCCATTTCAGGCAGATTTGGACATTTAAAGGCAATATTTTGTGCATGTGAACCAGTTTATTATTTAGGAGAACAAAAAAAGGTTTGTTGAGTTTTTTTCCAATTTACAAATAGAAATCCTGAGATTTACTATTCCTAAAAGAAGACTGTGGATCATACTGTAGTAGATACTTGTGTATTTAAAAACACTTAGTGGGATGTCAAAGGCATTTTGTGTTTGGCTCTTAAACTCTTCTGTGAGCAAAGGGAAACAGGCACCTAATTTCCTCAACTTCTTTTAAAAACTTCTGGGGTACCTGTCTCGAGTTTTGGATGACATTCCTGAAAAATCTCACAAGGAGCAATATGGAAAAAAATAAATACATTAAGCAGGAATTTCTTTCTTAATAATTTTTAAACTATCAAATACTGTTAATACATTTATGTTTCTCTTTCTTCTTTACCAGGATTAAAAAGATGCTTTAATTAACAAGATAACTTCAGCTATTCATTTGTTGTTCTGTTTGTTATTATTCCCTTCTAAATGAGTTCCAAGCTCTCTACACTTCCACCCCACAGCAGATGCCAGGAAATGGATGACTTGATCTCAGAAGGGTCCTTCCAGAAGGTTTTATTATCTTTTCTGCCCAATAAGAGTGATGAGAGAGATGACTGGTAACAGGATTTGAGTTAATTAATTAAGAACCCTGATGCATTATTCAGCACTGTATTCCCAAGCCATGGCCAACTGATTCTTCCTCCACATCATCTGCACACTGGGACAGACACTGTGCCTTATTTTGTACCTGTCCAGAAGACCTGTCTGGAAGTGTCTTACTGGAAAAAAGAGAAAGTTCAGCTTTTGACCCAAAGATCACAAAACAAGGTGGAAGAGACAAAAGAACAAAGAGCTCACAGACACCTTAGAGAAGTGAAACACTCACCACGTGTCCATTCTGAAGGAGGTTTCCTGCTACTAAGTAGGTGACATGAAGCTGAGCTCCTGAGTTCTCCTTCCGTTTCCTCTCCACATAATCATACAGCATCCTGCACAAAGAAACCACTGTTAATCACCCAGAAAGGAAAGAGCCTGTAGCCACCACTTCCATGCAGGTTACATTAAAAAAAAAAAAAGAGTAAAGCCACTCTGACGTGGAAACTTTTCACATTTATTAACAAGCACAGTTATTTTACCCAGGATTAAATTAATCTTCCTGAGACACCTTCCTCCTCCGCCACTTCAGAGAATCTCAGTCCAACAACTATAGAAAGCATTTAGTAGCTGGTTGCAGATGGTCTCATATCCTCTAGGCAGCTTGTCCCAAAATCTCCCCCTCCAGAAAGGCATTTCTGAAACCCCTGACTGAGGAACTGGTGACTTTTTTGTCCATATCACATGGCCATGTGTGTATGTACAATCCCAGTTACATCCATGGATGGAGTGATCAGGAACAGCAGGGAAGAGTGTGATGAGGGAGGATTGAGCTGAGCCTCAAGATTTCAGCTCCCACTCACAGCACTGATCTGTGATGACTGTCCCATGTACCTGGGCAGAGACACTCCATAGGGACACTGCCTGGGAAAAACACTGGAAGATCATTACCACTACA
The DNA here is from genome assembly GCF_003945725.1 of Corapipo altera. NCBI lineage: Eukaryota > Metazoa > Chordata > Aves > Passeriformes > Pipridae > Corapipo > Corapipo altera. Next base: position 3,654,177 of record NW_020884898.1, on the reverse strand, counting down.
GAGACAGACTGCAAAGACCACACTGTCACATCCAGCACCATCCCTAGAATAATTCCCTTGTTTCATCAGGCATTTGCCAGCTTCTAGGAGAGACTTGTAAGCACAAAAAAGCCACAGGAATTCTTCATTCCCAGGTTGCCTCTGCTTCACCAGGGCCACCTTCTTCCCAGCAAGGAGTTCTAATTTAGTCTATGACGAGAATTGTTCCCAGCAGGACTCTCCAGTCAGGTCTGATGCCCACTCAGATTTACACACCACCTAAATTGCTCACACATATGCAGAGGAAAGAGACCAAACAATCTCTTCCATTCCATGAGATGCCTGAGTTGATGTTCCAGTGGTTTGGGCAGGACAGAGCACAGGAAATGCTTCTTTAGGTCTGGGCGGTAGCCAGAGAAAAGGAGAGAAAACATTTGTATTATGGGGCTTGGCACTCTTAGGGAGCCTTCAAATCTTATAATCCACTTTCCCTTGCATTGTGGGAACAGCTCTGGAATCCCTGAGAGCTCATTCTTTGCTTTATAGGCCATTCAAGAGGTTACAGTCATTCTAGTTCTCCATCTCCCCACCCTTCCCACATTTACCTACGCCCACAAACCCTGGTGGAGAGCCAGGCTCGTGGAACAACACAACTGACTGTGCCTGAGAAGGGTTTTTTAATATTTCCAGACAGATCATTTTAATATGCTCACCACAGTAATTAAAACCGGAATTAAAAGCAATTAACAAGGCTTCGGGGGATGTAGCAACACCTACTGTTTAGCCTGATTGACATGGACTCCCAGAGTGTAGCTCAGCCATTTATATGTCACCTGCAAAAAGAAAAAAAAACCACAACAAAGCCCTTCAATACGAAAACCTCAACCTCTCAATTGGTTAAATCCCGTGTCAGACAAAATGCACCAACTTTGCTGCACCAGTATCTAGGCAAAACGCCATTTTAAAATTTTTTATTTATTTATTTCAAAATAATTTTTGAAATAAATTCTGGAAGGAATGCATCCATGCACAAGCCTATCAGTTTTCTGAACTGTCCTAAAAACAGGTAAGGAAGGGGGTAAGAGGAGAAAGAAGGAAATGGGGGAGAGCAGGAAGGAAGGGAAGGAGGAAGAGGGGGAAAGGAGGAGGAAGGAAGGGAAAAGGAGAAGGAAGAAAGGGGAGAGAGAAGGGGGAAAAGAGGAAGAAAAAAGTGGGAAAGAGGAGAAAGAAGGGGAAGAGAAGGAAAGGGGGAAGAGGAAGAAGGAAGGAAGAAGAAGGAAAGAGAGAGAAGGAAGAGAGGAGGAAGGAGGAAGAAGGGGGGAAGAGAAGTAAAAGGGGGGGAAGAGATGGCAAAGCGGGGAGAGGAGAAAGGAAGGGGGAAAGAGAAGGAAAGGGGGACAGAGAAGGAATCCCCTGACTGCCCCCGCCGCCGGAACTCACGACGCGGTTCTGGTCGGTGACGAACTCGTCGATGTTCTCCAGGTACAGCTCGTCCGCCATGGCGGGGCCGGGCCGGGCCTTCCCGCGCACCTCAGCACCGCCCGCCCGCCGCCGCCATGGCAACGGCAGCGGGCCGACGGCGGCCGAGAGGGGACACGCAACCCCGGGAGAGCGGGCGGGGACACGGAAAGGGGCGGGGACCGGGAGCGGGCGGGCACTAAGACCACGCGGGCAAAGGGAGCGGGTGGGCACTAGGACCGCGCACGGCGGGAGGACGCAGCGGGAGGACGGGCCATAGGACCGCGCGGTCCCTGTGCCCGCCCGCTGCCTGTCCTCTCCAACGGGGACACGGGCTTTGTCAACCCTCTCCCCGAGATCACAGAGTCCCAGAATAGTCAGGGATGGAAGGAACCTCTGGAGATCACCCAGTGCAACCCCCTTGCCAAGGCAGGGTCACCCAGGTGACACAGGGACGCTTCCAGCTGGGTTCGGAATGTCTCCAGGGAGGGAGACTCCGCAACTTCCCTGGGCAGCTGTGGCACTTAGGGACATGGTTTAGTGGTAGGCTTAACACTATTAGGTCTACGGTCAGACACAATGATCTTTAAGACCTTTTCCAACCTAAATGATTCTATGATTCTATGATTCTCTCCACTGCCCTGGAGACACATCTTATCAGCTCTTGTAAGAGGAACAAGAAACACAAGATACAATTGTACTGCTTTTTACAAGGATTAGGTTTCTTTCCAGGCATGTGTGAACACACTCCACTATAAATGGAAGGGGTACTAAGCGAGTTTGCAGATAACACGAAACCCAGAGGAGCTGTTGCCTCCTCTGGCAAAAGTCTCAGTTTGATCCAAGAGTGGTTTGGATTGGATATTAGGGAAAATTTTTTTTCACAGAAAGAGTTGTCATTGGAACAGGCTGCTTAGGGAAGTGGTGGAGTCACCATCCATGGTGGTATTGAAAAGACATAGTGCTCTGCCACCCTCAGTGTAAAGAAGTTCTTCCTCATGTTGAGATGGAACTTGTATTTCAGTTTATGGCCACTGCCCCTGGTCCTGCCACTGGGCACCACTGAACAGAGTCTGGCACCATCCTCTGACACCCCATGGATGTGTTTGCATGGACTGATGAGATCCCCTCTGCCTTTTCTACAGGCTAACCAGGCCTAGCTCCATCACCGATCTTAGAGGTCTTTTCTGCTACTGAGATTATACTTAAAAATAAATAAATAAATAAAAAAAGCTGATTAGGTGATCGTGGGGGAAAACAACACATGACAGAGCTGACAACTGGCAGCAAGAACCAGCAGCTCTGACACAGACCCACTGCAGTCACGAGAGGGGGCATGGATTTAACAGAGCTTGGGAGGGGCCAAACACCAGCAACTCTGGGAATGTATCGGCCTCACGTGGAGGCGTAGGCACCACGTTCCCAAAATAATTTCTGCTTATGCAATTCCCTCTCCGAGTCAGCAGGTGACAGCTGGGAACCACACTTGCCTGGCAGCCCTGGAGCTGCTCCTGCTGGAAATGCTGAGAGAATATGTTGCTTTCCAGCTTGTGCAGACCAGAACTCCTGCTGCTCTTCCCTGCCAGCTTCCAGCACCCACCGTGTGCTCCATGCTGCCACAACGAGCAGCCTGAGAGGGCCATGGCTGTGTCTGTCAGCACCCCAGGCCTGTGCCAGTTTGAAGTGTCGATGGAGTGGTGGAATGAATCCCGGAATCACAGAACCACTTGGGTTGGAAAAGCCCCCTGAGATCATGGAGTCCAATTGTTCCCCCAGCACTGCCAAGGCCACCCATGTCCCAAAGTGTCACATCCACACGGCTTTCAAATCCGTCCAGGGATGGGGACTCCACTGCCCTGGGCTGTCTGTGCCAGGGCTGGACAACCCTTTCCATGAAGACACTGTAAACCTTTCCTGGCACAGCTTGAGGCTGCTTCTTTTTGTCCTGTTGCTGTTCCCTGGGAGCAGAGCCTGGCTCCCACCTGGCTCCACCCTCCTGTCAGGGAGTTGGAGAGAGCAAGAAGCCTTGTCAGGGTAAGGCTTCTCCTGAGCCCCACCTGGCACCTCCTGAGCCTCCTCTTCTCCAGGTTGAGCCCCCCCATCTCCCTCAGCTGCTCCTGGTACTCCAGCCCCTTCCCCAGCTCCATTCCCTTATCTGGACACACTCCAGCCCTGCAATGTCCTTCTTGCCATGAGGGGCCCAGAACTGCCCCCAGGACTGGAGATGCCTCAGCAGTGCCCAGGTGCCCTTGGCCTCTTGCCCACCTGGACACACCTGGGCTCGTGTTCAGCTGCTGTTAACCAGCACCTCCAGGGACTCTTCCAGTTTTCCAGCCACTCTGTGTCCAGCCTGGGGTGCTGCAGAGGGTTGTGGTGGCCCAAGGGGAGTGCAGGCAGTGATGTCACCTGAGAGTAGCCACATTTATCAAGAGTGTCCCTTGTCCTAGACGAAGTCACTCACTCCATGAGAACCCCAGGCGGATGCAGATCCTCACTTGAACAAGACAGTTTTTTTACCTGGCAAATGTCAGATAAGGAAATTGCCCGTGTTTAATAAGTGTTAAAATAAACTCACGTGACGCACATGGCCCTGCAGTGCTAGGGTGTTTCTCTAGAGCTCACAACAATGGCGTTGTTCAGCTGGCACCGTGCTTGTTTTGCTGGTAAGAAAATGATATACATCCTCTTCCTCCTGTGTCCCAGGCACCTTCTCTCGCACTCTTGTCGTCTCTTTTTCTTTGTTTCACTGTAGTTATTCTTGTACTGTGACATTCTGCTCCTGGCTTGACATTTCCTTCTCGTGTTCAGGTCTTAAATGAATTACTCATCTTTTTTTTTTTTTTTTCCTAAAGTCTCTCTTTTCATCTTTTGTTCTTTCTTCCTTTAAGTTTCCTGCTTTGAGCTTTCTGGAGGGTTTCCTGACGTGGGTGATTGTGGCTGAGAACTGTAAAATTACACTTTTCACCCTCAGGGCACAGTGTGTGCCTTGGTACTGCAGGTTGGCTTTAAGAGTAAGAATGAGTATAAGAGGTAAAAATTCTCTAGCTGAGGATTTCTTTCCTCTTTATTAAAATTCTATGGAATCTGGTTCTGATGTCACTCATATCTGCTTTATACTCTGAGGGACCTATATGGGCATTTCGAATGGGATGTAAGGAGAAGTTATTAGAATCCCAGAATAGTTTGGTTTGGGAGGGACATTAAGGATCATCCCATTCCAAATGCCCTGCAATGGGCAGGGACACCTTCCACTAGACCACGTTGCTCCAAGCCCCATCCAACATGGCCTTGAACACTTCCAGGGATGGGGCAGCCACAGCTTCTCTGGGCAACCTCTGCCAGGGCCTCACCACCCTCACAGGGATGAATTTCTTCCCAATATCCCATCTAACCCTGCCCTCTGGCAGTGGGAAGCCATTCCCCTTGTCCTGTCACTCCAGGCCCTAGTCCAAAGTCCCTCTCCAGCTCTCTTGGAGCCCCTTTAGGTACTGGAAGGTGCTCTAAGGCCTCCTCGTAGCCTTCTCTCCTCCAGGCTGAACACCCCCAAGTCTCCCAGCCTGGCTCCTCAGCCCCTGGAGCATCTCTGTGGCCTCCTCTGGACTCACTCCAGCAGCTCCACATTGTTCTGATGTTGGGTGCCCCAGATCTGGAGGCAGCACCTGGACATTCCTCTGGTGTCCCTTCTGGAGCTGCTGTCCCTAAAGTCCGGCCATTCTTCCCCTGAGCTCTTCCAGCAGATCCTTCTTAAAAACACTGTGAAGAGTGTTTAACCCAAGTGGGATGATTTTGACTGGTCTGTGGAGTTGTAATGGTTGTCCAGAGGGCAGGGTGACCCCTGGCAGGGTGACCTCTGGCAGGGGGTCTGGCCAGCAGCTGGAGACAAATTGGAGATGAATCTTCACTCGTACTGATGCAGGATAAACAATGCATCCAAGCTCTGTGAGTGGAAACAGCTCCTGCTGGCAGGGGAAGCTTGGAGGAGCTTGGAGCCTGCCACGTTGGCTACAAGGTGGGCCAAAAAATGACGACTGCCAGGAGAAGTGCAATCAGCACAGAAACACGCACGGGCTCTGACCTGTCTCCCTAGGCCAGCAAGGAGCTTCCTTAAGTACTTCCTTAATGCACCCTGTGGTGCACAGCCCTCGGCACAGCCTGACACGTGTGTTTCCTTGTTTTTCTTCCCCTCTGGCACAGCTTTGGGAACGTGCTTCTTTGAGTAAATGAATAGCTTGTAGGGGCAGAAGTGGTTCTGCCAGTGGGACACATCCACCAAGATCCTGCCCAAATGAAGCAGGGATCTCTGCCCGAGAGATTCCCTTTACAATAACCTTAGGGAAAGGTTTTTTCTGGAATAACATGTAGTGAAAATGTCCTTTTAAATAACTGCAGGGCTGGTGCTTGCAGGACTTGCAGGTATTCTCTGCAGGGAGGTTGGTTGACGCTTCCAAGGTATCACATGAGGACCTGGTGTCATTGGATCAAGGAAAAATCAATCCATAGCTTAAGGCTTCCCAGCAGCACCTCCGTTTGCACCAAGCCAAGAGGCTTCTCCATCACCCAAAGTCTTGGAGACCCAGCTGGATATCAGGAATGACCAGCCAGGATCAAACCCCATCAGGGTGAAGGGTGACTTCTGAGCTCCTTCCAGCCCTGTGGGAGAAGGAAGGCAGGCAGTGATGATTCCAGAAACATGACCAGGGATGCTACTTTGGGATAAGCTGCTTCTCCTGAGCCTGTGGGCCCATATCACAGCTGGGCTCCAGCCCATCCATTGAACTCCTGCCCATTTTCAATAATCCGTTTCATTAGTATATGCAAACAGTGCATGCAGCCCTCGAGTACAATTTCCTTGGAAAAAAAAAAAGATATTGCTGAAAGGCTTGTGGGGAGGGGGCTACTGTACCAGTCTGGGCACTCCTCTCCCAGCTCTGCCCATGACGCCAACACAGATCTTGTCACCTCTCTGTGACATCCTAGCCTTGCCAAACTCAACAGGAATTTCATCCCAGACTTCACTGGAGCCAAGATGTTGCCCTTTGCATCTGTCTGTAGCTCCCTGTGAGCTCTGACAGTCCCTCTTGCCAGGCACCTGTTTCACAGCCACCACCTCTGTCCTCCCCTCCCCTTCCTGCTATTAAGCCCTGATTTGCATTAGCTCAAAAGCTTCCCTGCCAGAAAAACTCTACAATCCAAAGAATTGGTGAGGATTGAAGAGGGTTGACTAATATTTAAGGTACCCAAAGGAAAAGGTACGACAGAACAGCAAATAATATGAAGACAAACACCCCCCACCACCACCACTTTAAAACCACTCAAACTGTGACAGAAGGATAAAACGTGATCCATCTGTGGTTCCCTTCCATACAAATTTCCTCCCTGCTTCAAAAGCAGGATACTGACAGTAATTACCCGAGTGACACAACCACGCTCCCCTCTGTCGTCTTGTTTACGAGGATCCCAGACCTGTGACACACAACCCTCCTCATCCTACGCAGGCAGTGCTGCAACCAGCCAAAAAGGAAGAGCCCTTGGCTTTGATCTCCAGGCAAAAAGTTGAGGCTTAATCATAAAAAAAAGGAAATAACCCGCTACACACACAATGTTGGTGCAAAATATGAGTCTCTCCTGCCAAGGGCAGAGACCCAGAGCAGCTCTCCTGAGGTTGTTTGAGGTGATGATTCCCAAGGTGGGTGCTGCTCCATGCATTGACATGACCACCTGGTGAGGTTTATGCTGTCTTTTTCCCCAATTTTTCCCTCTTTTCATGAAGAAAATGACCGCACAAAGGGAACACTTTCCCTTCCTTGCCAGCAACAGAGAAATTAACCTTGTCAGACAACAGACCTACAGTGACAAAGGGCAGATTACCAGCCCAGTTTTTTGATAAAAACAAGAGTTTATTAACACAGTCGATTGCTCTATAAAATCAAAACATACTTTCACACACTTAATCTCATTGATAAGGTGGAAGTTTTGTAGGCTGGGAACAGTTTGCTCAGGATTTAATGGTTGACTCATTAGCCGTTTGACCAGATTTGAGTATTTTCTACATTTGGAATAAAAACCTTAGACGAGAACATTTTATCTCTTTCCCAGTCCCCAGGTGACCAAATGCATCTCACACCAGCACCTTGGCAATACAAGGACTTCATTTACAGTCCATGACCTTGAGGTGCAACCCCAGAATCACGGAATACTAAAGGCTGGAAGGGACCATAAAGATCTAGTCCCACCCCCCTGCCTTAGGCAGGGACACCTTCCACTAGTCCTGGTTGCTCAATCTAGCCTGACCGTGAACACTGCCAGGGTTGGGGCATCCATAACTATCCTGATTTTAGCCCTGAATCCTAATTTTATCCCACTTTGAGCAGGTCTGTGATTGCCCAGCCCCAACAAGACATAGTGTCCCTATGCTCTGCCCTCACTCCCTGCCCGTCAGTGCTGTGCTGTGCCCCCCTCACCCCATCCCCCACCCTAATGCCCTATGTCCCACACCCCATGGTGACAGGGGACCTCTCTCCTCCCTGTGGCCCTTCTGCAGCCCTGGGCCCTATCAGCCATCCCCAGACCCTTAAACTTCACCCTGTGCCTTATCCCCTCTCCCCAGGCCCTGTCCTCTATCTCTAACTTCTATCCCTGGGCACGAGCTCCCTGTCCCCAACCTTCTATCCCCACTGCAGGCCCCATTACCCTCTCTCAGACCATGTCCCATGTCCCCAGGCCCTGTCTCACTCTCCAACCCCAAACCACCATCCTCCACCTTCCTGTCCACTCTCTCATCCTCCATCTCTGCCCTGTCTCCCATGTCTATCCCCTCTCCCCGCACTCCCGTCCTCCATCCTTTCCCCATCCCCCACCCCCTATCCCCATCCATCTCTGTCCCCTCTGCCCTGTTCTCCCATCCCTGCTCCTGTCCCCCACCCCCTATCCCCATCCCCACTGCCTCTCCCTTTGCCTGTCCCTGAGCCTACACTCCTGTCCTATCCCCGCCTCTTCTCCCAATCCCGCCTCCTGTTCTCATCCCCGCCTCCTGTCCCCATCCGCCAGCCCGTCGCTGTCCCCCTGCCCATGCCCCCATCCCCTCCTCACCGTCCTCCGACACTCCCTCCCTCCCTCCTTTCTCTCTCCCTCCTTTCTCTCTCCCTCCTTCCTCTCTCCCTCCCGTCCGCTCGCCCCGCCCGGCGGCTCCCGGCGGCCCCGGCGGCTGCGGGGGCCGGTCCCTATGTCGCCATGTCCGGGGCCCCGGTGCGGGTGCTGCTGCTGGGGCCGGTGCCGTACGCGGAGGCGCTGCGGGTGCAGGAGCGCTGCGTGGCGGCGGCGCGGGCGGCGCGGGGCCCGGTCCCCGCCGCTGGGGCCCGGGCGGGGGGGGGCGGCCCCGCTGCCTTGCGCGGTGACAGCGCGGTGCCCGCGGAGAGCGTGGTGCTGAGCGAGCCGGCGCACCCCGTGTACACGTGGGGCTTGCGGGGCGCGCCGGACGCGGCGGCGGCGGCGGCGCTGCGGGCGACGGGCGCGGGGCTGGTGGCGGCGCGGCGCGGCGGCCACATCACGTTCCACGGCCCCGGGCAGCTCCTCGCCTTCCCCGTGCTCGACCTGCGCCGCCGCCGCCTCCCGCTCCGCGGGTACGTGGCCGGGCTGGAGGCGCTGGTGCTGCGGCTCTGCCGCCGGCTCGGCCTGGGGGCCGCCCGCGCCCTCCCGCCGCCCTTCACCGGAGTCTGGATGGGCGACAGCAAGTTGTGTGCCATCGGTGAGCGGGGACGCGGGGCAGGGAGCGGGTGTGCACGTGTGCACCGCTCCTCTGCAGACGAGCTGAGACATGTGTTCAGCCTGGAGAAGGGAAGGTTCCAGGAATAGCTTAGAGCTCCTTCCAGTGCCTGAAGGGGCTTCAAGAAAGCAGGAGAGGGACTTTGGGCAAGAGCCTGGAGTGACAGGACAAGGGAGAATGGCTTCCCACTGCCAGAGGCCAGGGTTAGATGGGATATTGGGAAGAAATACCTTCTGTGCCCAGTTCTGGGATATTGGGATTAAAAATCAGTGTCCAGTTCTGGGCTCCTCAGTACAAGAAAGATAAGCGACTGGAGAGGGTGCAGTGGAAGCCAAGAAGATGACTGAAGGACTGGAACATCTCTCTTATGAAGAGACTCTGGGATCTGGGCCTGGTTAGTTTGGAGAAGACAAGACTGAGAGGGAATCTCATCAGTCCATACAAATATCTCCAAGGGGTGTCAGAGGATGGTGCCAGGCGCTGTTCAGTGGTGCCCAGTGACAGGACGAGGGGCAGTGGCCATAAACTGAAACACAGCACCTCAACATGAGGAAAACCTTCTTTCCATGGAGGGTGGCAGAACACTGGAACAGCTGCCCAGGGAAGGCGTCCCCACCTTGCACCCTGCGCTTATTAGGCCCTTACACCCATGGATGGGTGCCTGCAGCCTGGTCCCCAGCCCTGCCCCCTTCCCTGTCCCCCTCCACAGCCCCACATCCTACACTCCTTTCTGCAGCCCAGCACCCCCAGCTGGGCTCTGCCACCTGGGTCTGGGGTCCTTCAGGCCAGACTCCCCTTTTGCAGTACAGCCCTGTGTCCAAACCCATGGAAACTCCAGCAATGGGAGGTGCTGGGGGATGCACCCCATCTGTTCCAAAATTGGGGAGCCTTCCTCTAGGTTAGGGTTTTCCCTGGCAGAATTGGGGAGTACAGCATGCGGAGGGGAGGATATTTATAGTGACCTGGACAGTGTAGTCACTAAATATCTCACACTGGGACATCCCTGGTGATGGGTGCTGATGGGTGGGTGCTTTTGGCCCCTGCAGGTGTGCACTGTGGCAACCACATCACCTCGCATGGACTGGCACTGAACTGCTGCACTGACCTCACCTGGTTTGACCACATCGTCCCCTGCGGGCTGGAGGGGAAAGGTGTCACCTCGCTGAGCCATGAGTTGGGACGGCACATCACTGTTGAACATGTCCTGGAGCCCTTCCTCGACTCCTTCCAGGAGGTGTTTGACTGCACCTTGGACTTTTCAGGAGATTAGGACTGTTGTGGTGCCTTGGCCTGGTGTTTTGGCAAAGCCACGGCATGGCTGATGGACATCGTGGCAGCCACCTGGGGCTTTGTTGTGAGACAAGAGCTCTTGTGCCTTTGCCTGTAGACTCTGCCTGGATGGTGGCACAGAGGTTTAGGCTGCTGCTTAAACATCCAAACCTCCCCTGGGGCTGTTCTCCCCAGGCCCCAAGGACTCCATCCTTCAGCTGAGACCATCCCTGTATCACCTGCTGGGGAAATACCCAAATAGGTGCTTTTGTGGTTTTTTTTCTGCTGCTCTCCCCGCAAAAATCCAAAATTTGGGTGAACACTCATGCGCCAGCTGGACTAGAGGAACAGGAACTGGTGGGTCGAGCATCCTTCCCTTGCTGATGGATAAAAAGAGGCAGATTTTATATAAAGAGAGTTGCTGGGAACTTTTGCTGCCAATCCTTTGCTAGTTTATTTTCCTCAAGACTTTATGAATAATGACCTTTTTCTCACCCTGAACCCAGAGAAATTCTCACCCTGGGATCAGGGAGAGTGGAAAATGGCTGTAAATGGTGGTTAAAAGGCCGCTGGAGCGATGTGAATGGGAAAAGCAGGAGGAGGAGGGAGAGGGGTCAAGGTGCCTGAGGAGAGAAACTGATTTTAATCGACAGGGATAAGAAAGTCCCCTGAGACTAAAGTCCCTACATCCTGCTCCAACAAGACCTGACCCCCACCCACAGCCCCTCACCACTGCTCTGGGCCTTCTTTCTTCCTCACAAGTGTTAGGGTTTCTCTGCATCTGCTCTCAGGGTTTTGGGTGGACCAAGGGTGCAGCTGGGAGCAATGGGGCTGGAAAAAGAGGAAAATCCCATTTCCTGGAGCAGGCTCAGCTCTGGGAGGGAATGGTGAGCAGGGAAGAGCGTGCCCAGGCAGGCTTGGTGCCAGTGTCAGGGCTCGGGGACAGACGGATGAGGAGGGACAGGAAAACGTGACCGGCAGCGTGTGCCGGAGGGGAAACGCAGAATCCAGCTCTCCCAGCCCCATACGGCCCCTGGTATCTGGCTGCGGTGAGGGGGCCGTGGAAGGACCTATGGGGTTGGGCTGGTGACCCGTGGCGGGGCTGGGTGGCTGTGGCAGGTGGCTCTGCCCGGGAAGGGGAGGAGACTGGCGGCACTCCCAGCCCGGCCGCATCCCTTCCCACTGCCTGTGATGCTCAGTCTGGCTCAGCCTGGCAGCAGCGCAGGCAGGGAGGGCACCCCGGGTGAGTGTGATCTTCCCTTCCTACTTCCTGGCCCCCATTCCCCTTCCTGGCCCCACACCTTCCCTAAGGTGGGTCCCCCCATCCTGCATCCCATCTGCGGGTATCCTACTGCAGGTCTTGCCCTAAATCTTTCAAGTTCAGCCTCCTCCTGCTTCAAACTTTTCTCTAAGTCAGGAAGGCAGCCAGATCTGAGCCCATCGTGGCTGCTCAGCCCCTTCCTCCTCCTCTGGGGTCTCATCCTGAGAGGTGCACGCTGAGTTTGGGGTGACCTTTCTCGGGGGGATCAGCTGCCTGTGCATGGGGTAGAGCTGCTGGTGCTTGGGAGCAGGAGGGAAAAGGGTGGATGCCTGGGGGGGGTGACAGTGTTTTGTAGGGCCAGCATGTCCCAAAGGACAGCACACGTGGGGGACTGTGTCCTGGTGTCCCTTCCTGGCCCAGGCAAGGGAAGGTGCACAAGGGCACAGAGGGGGCATATGGAGGTCCAGGGGGTGCTGGCAGAGGGGCACAATGTCCAAAAGGGAGGCAGGTCAGAGGAGGTCTGGGACCCCTAGGAAGGGAGGTTTAGGGCAGCGACCCCTTGATATGCATGTGTCTACAGGGGTGTGTGGGGAGCTGTGCCAGCTCTACACCTTGCAAGGGTACAGGATATGTGCCTGCCATCCCCACACATTCCCAGGGAAAGCAGACCTTGAAACCAACTGTCCTGGCCCCCAGGTCAGCTTTGTTCCGTTGTCCTCACAGGACACACGAGAGGGGGTCAGGCAGCTGCCTCAGAGCCCCGGGAGCTTTATTCCCTTTGTAGAAGGAGTGAAATTTAAAGAGGGGGCTGCCAGGAATGCAAAGGGTTTGGACAGCCCTGCTCTGTGGTAGAGGAGGTGCTTTAGGGATCATTTTGGGGTCATTGTTGCGTCCAGCAGGACCAGGGGCTGCCAGGAATGCAAAGGGTTTGGACAGCCCTGCTTTGTTGCACAGGAGGTGCTTCAGGGATCATTTTTGGGGTCACTGTCGCATCCAGCAGGACCATCATCCTGGGAGCTGCCCCACCATGAGGGCAGCCTGTTATGAGTCTCCCTGTCCTTTCCTGCAGCCTAGAGAAGGACATGGAAGAGAACAACCAGACGGAGACCTGGCACCAAAGCCTGCAGGCTATGCTTAACGCCTTAAACCAGACACTGCATGGGGTCATCCTCTGCCCCGGTGACCGCTCTGCCACCACTGCTGCTGCTACACAGAACACCCGCCTTGGCCATCCCGGCCGGAACGACAACGCCTACATGTACATCCTCTTTGTCATGACGCTCTTCGCTGTCACGGTGGGCAGCCTCATCCTGGGCTACACCCGCTCCCGAAAGGTGGACAAGCGCAGTGACCCGTACCACGTCTACATCAAGAACAGGGTCTCCATGATCTGAGCCTGGCCCTAACGCCTTGTCCCCATAGAGCCAGTGGGTTTGGGGTCAGGTTGCTCTGCATATCCCACTGTCTGTGGGATGTGGCAGTGTTGCCGGCCCCAAATCTCCTGGGAACCCTCACCGTGGAGATGCTCAGCCCTGGTGTGAGCAGCACCAGGATATCCTCACCAGGGTACAGCTCTTGGCTGGCAGGAGCTGGCAGAATGCAAGCCACAGGCAGGTCCTGGTCCTGCAGACCCACCTTGACTGAGCCCCATGGGGACAGGGATGGTAAAGGCAGCTACTTTCCCACCTGCTGAGGCTGGTAGGGGTCTTCCAGGAGAAAAATTTCCCATTTTCTGATGCCTACTGGATCAACCAGCATTGACCTCCATGGGCTCCCAGCAGCTGTGTGACACAGGCTTTTCTGGTGCTGCAATCCTGTAATTTTTGAGCTGGTCTAGGCCCTGCTTTTCTGGCAGGGAATTAAAGGAGGTGGTGGGTTCCAGGGTGGTTGTGTTTGCTTCTTCTCTGACTAGAGTCACTGCTGGGGGCAGTCCATGGGGCACTGCTCCATGCCAGGGCCTGGGGGATGCTGGAATGGCTAAACTTGCTCCCTGTGTGCTACCAAGGTGGATTCAAGGGCAATCCCTGGGTGGCATCACAGCCCCTATGATGGGAAAGTTCCTGCAGGATAGAGCAAGCCTACAACCCAAGGAGCTGCTTTGTCTCTGCTGCTGTCTGGAGAGTGTTGCTGGAGCCGTGGGCACACTGTGAGCATGGCCCAAGCCTGGCTGGAGTCGTGTGGCTCCACGCATCTCCAAAGGTCTCTCCGAGCTCCGGACGGTGATGCTGGAGTTTTTCCTGCTTCCTTCCTGCTGTCAGCTGTAGCTTTGGCCTTTTGTACTGCAGGTCCCAAATGTGTTTTCCACAGGGTCAGGGCGCAGTGATGGACGGGAAAGGGATGTTCTTGGGTCCTGCTTGGCTCCTTGGCTTTGACTCTGCTATTAAGCTGGCTGGGTTTGGATCTGGTCTGTGGAGTGGCCGGTGTCCAGAACAGTGAATGTCCCTGTCCTTCAAAACAGGCTGTGGGGCAGCACTGGTGACCCAGTCTCCCACAGGTCTTAACCTGTTCATAATGGCATAATGATTGTCTTTAATTGCAGCTAGATTAGCTGGCCCACAGGGGCCTTTCTGCCTGCATTCCAAGGTTAAACACGGCTGCACTCCTGAGCCCAAACAGTGGCGCCAAACCCTAAACCGAAAAATGATAGTAGGTGTGAGAGTGTTTGGGGAAGGGCTGGAAACCTTGGCACCAGAGGCACTGATATGGCAGCAGCTCAGTGACTAATTCCTGATTTTCCACACCCTCTGCTTGGGCACAAAACCTGAAGCAGGGGTTTTGGGGAGCTCGCTTTGGGGCTGATCCCGCTGGGATTCCTGAGGCAGCAGGGCTTTCTGGGGTCCAGGTGCAACCACTGTCCTCCAGCACCTGGCCCAAGCAGGAAGTAGCTGGAGAAGCTTTATTGTGTTTGTCTTTCAGTTGCAGCGCTGGGAAAGGAAAATAAACCTATCTGCAAATAAATCAGGGGAACTGGGCCAGGTGGGGACAGAGACACATAATCCACTCTTGGGTTTCTTCCACCACTGTTATGTTTGTCCTCCTCCGATGAGAAGAGCCATGGAGCAGCCTCGTATGCCAGGGGCAAGATGTGGGGCCCTGGAACGGGATGGGTGCTGGATGGTGAGTGTGGTGCCCCAAATCCCCCCTGGTGATCTGGTCTTTTTGCTTTTCCCACTTCTGTGAGAGAGGGATGAATCTGGTGAACCTGGAGTCTCTTCTTCTGCTATGACCTAAGGGGAAAAACCCTGTTAAAGGGTGGCATATCATGAGAATGCTTTTCCCTAGTCCAGCAGACTCTAAATGGGAAAATCCCTCCTACAAGACATAGCTTCTGCAGATCATTACCCACCTGATTTCTGATCCATCAGCAGCTCCTCCTGTCCATCCCTGCAGTTAAATTTGGACCATAGCCTGTGGCAGGGGTTCTCCCACCCTGCAGCTGCTGGCTGGATGCCACCAGGCTGGGTGACAAGAGGCCAGTGCCACCTTGTGGCAACTGCCTCAGGGTCCCAGTGCCACATGCTCCTCTTTCCCAGGATACTCTGGCATCCCCGGGAGCAAGAACAGATGGACTTCTCTCCACGGGACCTTTGGCTCCTATTTGGCTGCCCTTGTCCCCATGGAATCCACATCTCTGGCACAGGGGAGTCACAAACAACAACAGATCTTTCCCCACCAAGAGGGCAGTGTGGAGACACCTGCAGATGCCACCACTTTGCCCCAGCCCACAAGCAAACCAAACCCACCACCTGGATTAGGAGAGGAGTCACTGCAGGGGGCAGGTTTGCCTGAAGCCTCCCCACCCCAAAGGTCTTTGCATCTTATATAATTCCAGAAGGGGAAAGCCAGAGGTGCTCCTGTGCTCCTGTGCTCCAAGGTGATGTCTTGTGCCCAAGGGTTTCGCTGTAAAACCACACAGCACAGCTCCCTGCCACATGGTAACCCAGCCTCCAGATTAGGCACTATGTGAAGTTCCTAGTTATACTTGCAGAAGGATACCCACCATACCCTTCACAAGTTTTCTGGGCTATGTTACAGGGAAATATCAGAGGCTGAGGGAGCTGGGGTTGTTCAGCCTGGAGAAGAGGAGGCTCAGGGGAGACCTCATCACTCTCTACAACTCCGTGAAAGGAGGTTGTAACCAGGTGGGCGTTGGTCTCTTCTCCCAGGCAACCAGCAGTGGGACAAGAGGGCACACTCTTAAGCTGTGCCAGGGGAGGTTTAGGTTGAATATTAGGAAAAAAATTTTTACACAGAGAGTTATCAGACATTGGAATGGGCTGCCCAGAGAGGTGATGGATTCTCCGTCCCTGGAGGTTTTTAAGATGAGACTGGATGTGGCACTTAGTGCCATGGTCTAGTAACCACGGTGGTGTTGGGTCAAGGGCTGGACTTGATGATCTCAGAGTTCTTTTCCAACCCGGTCAATTCTATGATTCTGTGATTCTATGATCTCTGTGTTCATCTCTGCTATTCATGAATTTGATTCCATGAATAGCAGAGTGATGGATTCCATCCATCAGGGGCAGCATCACAAGGTCTCTAGTTGTCATCAGTTCTATGACTTCTTGTAGGTCTATAAGTGTTTATATCAGTTCCCCCTCCCTTCAACTGCCCCATCTTGTAGACTAAGTCACAATAAGGTGAGATGGACTCCAGAACATCCTTCCTGGAACCTCCACTAGGGGAAGGGTCTCCATCCAGCCTCTCCTTTAGCCTCACAGCACCAGCTTGCAGTGCAGGCAAAGAGTAGGGAAGTGAAACCAGTGCACTCTGTCAGAGCCTTTCCAGAGGATCTCCCAGGAATTTTCAGATTCTGTTCCCTTTCTTGGTCCTATCATCTCTCTCCTCCCATGAAGGCTCCCATCTGAGCCTCCTGTTTCCCAGACTTCTGCTCTGGGCAGAAGTGGTGGCCCTACTGCCAGCCATGCAGAAGCATTTGGGGCTCAGAGCGAGCTCCCAGGGGCTGGCTAAGTGGTGCTCCACAGCAAACTCTATGACACGTAGCAGAGAAAGCCATGTCAACTCACTCACATGACAACACCAGCAGCCTGGTTTGAAGTTCCAATGGGAACTCTAAACTGGGGAGTACCATTCCTTCTGTCAAGAACATAAGCAAAGCCCAACCTTTTAAAGATTTTTCACAACTTGCAAAAAATAGAAGAGATAATCAACTGCAAAGCAGCTGATTAAGTTAAAAAAGGAGGGTTGATTAATAAATAAATTAATTAGAGGAAGAAAAAAAGAAAAAAATTCCCATCAAACTTGTGCACACAATGCATACACACACAAACAGTAGCCTACCTTTAAATTTTAAACACACCATGTATAACAACTCCTGATACTACTCTGGAGTTACCAGGCATGAATAGAGACCAAGTTCTTATGTGTAAAATTAGGAAACGAGAATCTGTCAGTAACAATTCCAAAGAATAAAGAGTTTGCCAGATAATACAGCGCAGTCAGATATTCGAGCATGGATCTAAGAAATTCAGATAGATATTCCTAAAATCATGGGGGAATCAAGGGCTGGCATAGCAAGCAGAAAATACCAAGTTACATTAAGTGTTTATAAAGCAGTGAAAAATGTGCCACACCTGCAGGCAAGCCCAGTTTTCTACTATAGTCTTTTGTCTCACTGCTTTAGTACCTGTTAAAGCCCTTATTGCACCACTGCGCGTACCCAGGGTAGCTACAAGATTTCACACGATGAGGAACCAGGCACCAAAAAAGAAGTCTCTTTAGGTCACAACCCCAATCATGCATACTGCAGAGGTAAAAAAAAAACCCAACAAAACAAAACAACAACAAACCACAGAAGAAAGGGGGGGAGGGTGGAAGGGAAGGCATTAAAGACTGGGGCAAGCAAAGCGAGAATCTTTGACTGTGCCTTCGCCTCCCAAACCCCACAGCGGAGGGCTCCTGAGCCACCGGCTGTGCCCCTTTCTGGACAAACCGCTCCTGCACCACTTTCTGTGAAACAACTTCAACTTTAAAGAAACTTTTATCCTTCTGGCGACCGGCTCCAGTAACTGCTCGGCGTCACACGGGCTTCAGAAGGCAGCTGCTGCGCGAGCCCGGCACCCGGGGGAGCCTCCCGGTTAAGAAAGGCGGAGGAAGGAGGCGCGGGCACCTCTCCCACATCTGGGAACAGCCCGGAGCCGCTCCTGCTCCCGATGCGCCTCGGCCGCCAGCAGCCGCTGCCCGCCCGGGCGGCCGAACCTCCGCCGGGGGAGCCTCTCCGGGCCGAGCCTCAGGGCACGGCAGGGGCCGAGCGGTGGGGATACGGGCCTCTGCCCCGACCCCGCCGCGGGCGGTGGCTCCAGCCTTCCTCCCTCCCGGCGGGCCTCACTCCCGGCCCCGCCGGGGTACCCGGCGGCGATGCCAGGCTGCGCCTCCCTACCCACCCCCCCCCGCACGGACACCTCCCCACCTCAGACCTGGAAATGAGACCGAGGAAGGCAGCGAGAGGGATGGATGCTCACGGCCAAGTACCTGGAAACAGGGAGATGAATGGAAGGAGAGCCTCGGGCAGACGGAGGTGCCCAGACCGGTCCTCGTCCCGGTCCAGGCGCGGTGGCAGCGGGGATTTGTCCCTCGTCCAGCGTCGGAGCTTGCAGTGTTCCCAACGTGGCGGGGGAGCTGTCATGCCTCCTGGTACAAGAGCAAGTGCCATACTCATCCACCGGTAACCTTTCCCTCAAGGGTTATGAATTTCAACCAAGTAACAAATTTGCCTTGGAAGAACAAATTAAAAAAATTGAACCCTGAAACGTTCCAGGTTTCAGTAATGCACAGCTGTCAGCACAGAGTTAGTTACAGCAACTCTCTGGGGCAGATGGATAATTGCAGTGCTGTTGAAAATCAGTGGTATAAACCTGAACTTCCCTCTAGGAAATTTTGGGTTTCACTCCAGTGTACAACAGAGAAATTCCTTTTATGTTCAAAGCATATCTTTCTGTGGTTTTAGTTCAAGGGTAGTATCAGTCACATCGACAATGAATTTTTGTGAAAGACTTCTATACTATCATAAACCACTAAAACTAGAATCCAATAGCAGAACACAATGTAATAATAATAATAATGAATTATAATAATTTATAATAATGGCCAAGAGCTGTGACATTCACCATATACTGGACTGTAAATACTTAGTATTCCAAAAAGTATTTGGGATTTTTTCAGACCAGGTCAATTTCTTGAACTGACAAGTTGTCTCCATTGTAGTTTTGTCAGGCTTGTTCCAGGTTTGACAGAAACAACTCATTTCTCAATGTGATTAGTTAGAAACAGCATCCTTATCAATCAATACAGGACATTCAGTTGCTTTCATACACGTGCACATGTTTATACACCATTCATATCAGCTGCAATATTTGTCTTTCAAGGTCTTAAAAGGTCTAAAGGTCTCTTGCTTTAAACCATCATTGCTCATGGGAATATCAAAACTGGCACAATTTCAAGCCCCTGCCAAAATTAATTGACAAAGACACCCAGGTAGTGGCCAAGTGCCCACATAAACCAAGAAACCCTTTCTTATTTAAGACACAGATGTGTGGGAGTATTTGAAACACTGCTACTAAACTGTCCTAAGGAGCAGAGTGGTGTTTGAACCTTTCACAAGCCATCCCAGGCTCACCATGTGTTAACGTTGCCTGTTCCACTGCTCTCAGTACCTCAGTGCACAAAGCAGCGCCTTTTGTCCTGTGAAAACAGAAAGCTCCTGCTGCCCCCCCAACAGATTAGGTCCAACTTGTTGCTGGAGTCTGGAGGTCAGGGCAGGGTCTCTTCCAGATGGATACAGCTGTCCTTGGAAACACCTTCTCCACTGCTGTGCTTGATTTAGTGCAGGTCTTTCCCTGCCAACTAACATACCAAAGCTACTTGGCTTTTCAACAAAATTTCAACACTACCGCTACCTTTATTTCAATGTTTCCTTCTATCTCCTAGGATCAATAGGTAGGTCTTGAATCACTCAAATTTCACTCTGCCAGCATTCCCTTTTTTGTTCCTTCTGAAGTAGGTAATGTCTCCAGCAACTATAACCTACTTGTTGTTTGAGACTGATGTACCTACACGCTTCACACACTTTTTTCTTTTAACGAGAAAAATATGTTAGCAAATCTCCTGTGCTCACCTGCCTTCACTATAGTTGAGGGGATTTCAGAGGGAACTCCAGAGAACTGCCAACTGCACAGATTAAAATAAAGTTTTCCAGAAGTGTGCTGTCCCATCAAAGCAACAAAAGAAGGGAAGTCCCAGGGACATCTTCTTGCTCTTATTTAATGAAAATAAAGGGGACATTTGGGGAAATTGAGCAATATTTTACAGTAACTCACATCTGCTGACATGGAAAAGGTTCTGTATTTAGGCAAATGTTACTACTTCTTCAATGGGCTGGAGAAACCTAGAGAAGAAAGAAGAAAATTATGAAAGAGTCTGGGAAAGTAAGAGGGCTGGTTCTTGGGAAGAGAAAGAGTAAACTAGAGCTGAGCAGGGAAAGGACAGTACTGAAGTAGTAGGGGAAGACCAGAGGCAACCTCAGGGCAGATAGGCAAATGGAAGGTACTCTAAGCAGACCAGCAATGGCAGAAGGTTCAAAGCCTTTTGTATTCAGAGGGGAACAAGACAGAAAAATCCTCTTCTACCCTATTCTGTGTTCTCATGTCAACTGTTTCTTTTTACAGGGACCTGGCTCAGCTCAGCAATCTTTGCCAAGTTTTACAAAGTTCTTTGTACTTTACCTTCTCTGGAGCTCGCGTTGGCTGACATGGATTCTTTGGAGTGACAAAGCCTTTGAAGTTAGTGAGAAAGAGAGCAAGTAGAGACCTCTTGTCCTAAAATCCAGGGTTCTTTGTTCCTCTCCTTTTATTTATTCACCTGTAATAAATCCTGCGTGCTGGTGGAAAAGGCAATCTGAAATTCCTTCTGTCGTGAGGTCTGTTCTTTCCTCTGCCTTCTGGATGGACACATTCTGCAGTTAATATATTTCATCACTCTTCCCTGGATTTCTGGACTAATAACCTATTGTAAGCAGAGCAATTTGAGCCACTAACCAGTGAAACCTGTACAGATTTAAGGAAAAGGATACGATACAGCTGACTCAAGTTGCCATTATTTAACAGGGAAAGAAAAAAAGGCTGACTGAAATCTGTGACACAAATTCAAATAAAATAAAATAAAACCAAACCCACTAAGGTGTGCTGCGTGTTGGAGGCTTATATCAGGACATTGGCTCAGGTGATTCAACTTTTCCTGCCTATTTGTTTTCCAAGTCCTTGGGGAGCATTTCATCATATATTCAGTTTCCTTCCCAATCACCAAAGCTAACTTCTGCTCTTTGAAATTACACCTTTGCACTGTTCTCATGCTCTTGCTACCAGAAACATGAAGGTGAGGCCATTCCTCTCCCCCTCCTTCAGCAGCCTCTGAACCACTCAGCTGGAGCACCGCTGGTTGCTCTCTCACAGTACTGAGCCTGCACGTTTTCTCTTTACAATTTCCATTTCCTGGGAAAAAGTTAACTTTAAAAAGCAGTAGTTAAACTCACTCATCTCTTGTTTTGTTGTGTTTATACAAATACATTGATGGCTTCCAATCAAAGCCACAACTGAAGATCACAAAAGCACCTGTGACTACCGTGGAAAAAACCCACAGATAATTTAACTGAAAAAAATTATATTAATGGGCATTTAGTCTCAGGAAACTCTAATTTGAGGAATGCAAGGTTGAAGACCTCTTTGTAACATACATGATGGGACATGACAGGTTTCAAGGCAAGTTGAATCAGCACATGATTTTCAGAATGCAAGGAACAGTTGTCTTCTAAATACCGAGCAACTCTTGCTTGAAACATCACCCAAGATTGATTTCTAAAGGTTCCACTGGCACTGCACCTTCTTTTATCCATTGCCGGCCAGCCTGGGAGTGTGGAGAACAGCCTTGGGAACATGTCTGTGTTCCCTTCCCTGGTCCTTTGTGAGAGCTCTTTCTCCAGGAGAGCAAGGAAGCACTGAAACTCAAAGCCCAGTTCTTTCTGGCAGTCCATTTCAATCAGCAACCACAGTCAGTCTCTGCTGCAGAAAAATGCTCATAGAATCATTTAATCATGGAACAACTTCGGATATGATTGTTGTAACTTCTTGATAGCTGGGATGAGGTTGCTGGATACCCAGTGGGTATTTGAAAGTCAAAAGAGAGAAAACACAGTACTAGTGAGTTACTATTTTAATGAAAGACTCACTGGAGGCACTTTCCCTTCCACTGGTGATCTCTCCCACTAGAGGGTACTCTGCAGCTACCAAAGACAGTGCTCTGTGCTGAAGCTGCACTCAACACGAGCTTCTTTGGGGGGCCTTAACAAAAATACACTGGAAACACTTCTCTAACGTACATCATGTAACGATACAGAGAACTGGGAGGAACTTTTCCAGCTCGAGCCCTTAAAAATGTAACTTTTTTTTTTTCCCCAATACCGGTCTTGGTATAGTTCTGTGGGTCCTGCCACATCAATAGCATAGATCCTTCTGCCTGATTTCTTGTGAGACATCAAAGAGCATCCTGGGACATGTCACCTACTCACTAGCTTGCCTGGTTTGATTCTTGCTGTTGCTCAGATTTCCACACATGTCTGCTCCAGGTGCTGCAGCAGGGACACACAGGCTCTGACCCTGGTCCAGGCTGGTGGCTGGCACTTGGCTTCCCTCACTCAGGTCTCCCCAGTTACCAGCACCCAGGCACATGTGGCCTATGGTTCTGGCCCAGCTGCTGGCACCAGTTCCCCATACACATATGCACACCAGCTAGGGCATCCCTCACCCAGGAGAAGACTCAGAAATGGAGTTTATTTGGGAGCTGGGACACACCATGGGGAACAGGTGCTGGGCATGCCCAGACAAATGTACTGACCAGCCTCCTATATACCCTTTTATTCTTTTATCCATCCATTTTCCCTTGCTTTTTATTCCCAGATCCCTTTGATTCCTCCCCTTTCTCACCTTTGTCTCCTCCCAAAGCATCGCATAACAGTCCAGTACTATCCCAAAGTGCACTTCTTTTGCATGGCATGACACGTCCATACCCTTTCTTTTAGGCAGTGATGCCCCTCAGTTCAAAAGATGTTCTACTGATGGACTCATCTGGATGAGTCCACACAGACCCCACGGCTTAGGATCTCCTGGGACATCACTGGGAGAGGCTTCAGCGAGCTGCCCCTTCCTCTGAGTCCTTAGTCGGGGTTCCCCATCTGCCCTTGGGCCCCTGTGCTCCTCTTTGTGGGGATGGCTGATGTCTCTCCTTCCTCTCCTGGGCTGGGGAGCAGGTGTGGTGGGGTGTTCCTTGGACTCCATCACCTACCTTTTCCTCACTGTCCTCATTCATGGGTGAGCAGCCAAGCTCCTTCATGGATAACCCAGCAGATCCACTCTCAAATGCAATTTGGAAGTTGCTGTTCAGGTTTTCAACTTCCTCTGAAAACAAGCCCCTGCGATTTTTTTGCTTTCTTGGATTTCTCTTCCACCTTTTGTGAAGTGAGGTGCCTCGTGTCTGCTCCTGCAAGAGACCCAGCACAAAAAGCTCCACCCTACCTCGCATAGAGAAGTGAGGGGAAGACAAGAGGGTTCCCATTCACAGTGCAGGATTAGCAAGAGCTTGCAAGGGAAACAGGGAGATCAAAGCAAAGTGTCTAGGGGGTGAATAACTACTAGAAACCTTGGGTGTTTGTGTTACCTCATTTTGATAAACAATGTGCTGGTCTGTGGGTGTGTGCAGGCTCACAGAGGCCTTCTTGCCTAGGTCTTGGTGTAAGCCTGTCTCCTTTGCAGGTGTTCTGGGTGCACTACGGCTCTTCTGTCTAGAAAAAAACCCAACACCATTAATTAGTCACATAATGCCCAGATACCTCCTGGCATTTAGACTGAATTGTGCTAAATGTGCTGTTACTACCTGGATGGGTTTCCAGGGCAGGTATATAAAATCACCAACAAGAAACAGGCAGGGAAATTGCCAGGTGAACGCAGGAAAGCCACATAATTTGCAAGAAAATGGAAAGTATTCTTACTTTTCCCTTCTGTTTAGTCTCGTGACACAATATATCATCAAGATTGTCAAGGGCAACAGAACTATTACAACTGGCGTGATTATTGTGGTCTTCTGAACACCTGTGAAAAGAAACAGGTAAGTTCACACAGAACATGAAGTGATGCCAACATGTGTCTTCAAAAGGTTGGGACTGAGGTGAAACATTCAGCATTTTGTGCTCATTTATTCCTTGAAGGAGAGAAAGGAACAGTGTGACAACGTAACACTATGGAATGTAAGAAATTATTTTGGTTTTTAAATAAATGCTGGTAATGTCTCACATTTCCCTGGTATCAGGGAACCCAAACCCCAGCATTTTAGCTCTTGATCTATTTGTGTTCATCTTTCTGTAGGAAGATGCTTTATCATGACAGAAGTCTCCCATCCTTCCTGAGGCACATCGCCCAGCAAGATCTTCCATTTATCAGCCAGGAACCTCGTCTGCTGATAACCTCCATCTGTGGATACTGCTGGAAGGCTGATTGCATCTCCCCTAAATCAATGATTATATAGAAATGTAAACATACAGAGGCATATATACCTATGTTGCACAAAATAATGTATTTATTAGATCTATATGTGCACACAGCCATCACACAGACACAAAGGTACCACAGGAAAGAGCCTTCTGCATGGTTTCAAATCACAAAGTCTCTGTCTAGCATGAGATCTGAACTCACAACCTCCCCAACCACTCCCCAGTGCACGTCTCCATACAACTGCAGCCTACCTTCCTCTCCTTTTTTCTCCAGAAAAAGTGACTTTATTTTCCTTCCTTGTGGGTGTTCAAGCAGGCAATGCAAGGCATGGAGGTGGTTGGCAGAGAAGGTAAGTCTGCTTGCCACTGTTACAGTTCCATTTGGGTTCTGGATGTGGTGTATTTCAGGGGACTCATCCAGGCCTCTGTCATCCAGCCAAGTGATGGTGGGAGCAGGCTTTCCTGTTGCTGAGCAAACTGCAGCAAGGAGACCCTTGGTGGGCAGGTGTGAATCAAATTCAACAGTGAGCTCAGAAATTGCTGAGAGCAAAAAGAGAAGGTACTTTTTACAATCTGTGGTGAGTTTATGGTCAAAGCTGGATGGATCACCTCTCTGTGCAGGGTTTCTTATCCAAAAGCATCTCCTGGCTTACTTACCTTCACCTTCTCCGAGGAATGGTGTCAATCTGGAGACTATCCGCCAAGGAGATGCTGCAGCATGGAATGTCTCCATGCAGCACTGGAGGGGATAATGACCCACCCACCTCCTGACTACACCAGACCTGTGCTGAGTACCAGAGAGTAAGAAGATATTAGTGTAAAACTTACTTTGGATGTTGAGGCGTATGTCTTTGCTGAAAGAGCCATGACGGAACACATTGAAAATGCATCTGTAATAGGACTCATCCTCAAATGTGAGATTTTGGAGGGTGATAGCTGAGGCCTTTGAGGTTGCTCCAGTGAAACGCACCTTCTTCTGAAATGACCCTATCAGCCTCAGACCATGTATTGAGCTGTAGGTGGCTATGTTCTGAAAGAAAGACCCATTTGTCTTCTGCCAGGTGACTTGCAAAACCTCCATCGAGAGCGAGAAGTTGCAATATAAATTTGCCTCTCCACCAAAGGCTGCTAGGATGACACTATCAGATTTGATGACTTCCTTGAAACCTAGGAACAAAGCAAATCCCAAATCAGAGCAAGAGGAAAAACAATTCACTCACAGAATCATCAGAGTTGGAGGAGACCTTCAATATCATCTTGTCAAACTGTCAACGTAGCACCACCATAATCCCCTTAAACCATATCCACAAGTGCCACCCACATCCAGATGCCTCCTGAACAATTCCAGGGCACCAATGCCCTGGGCAACTTATTGCAATGTCTAACCCCTCTTTCATTCAATTATGTTTTCCAATGTCTAATCTGAAACCCCCATGGTAAAACTTGAGGTCAATTCTTCTTGTTCTTTCATTTGGGACAGGGCAGAAGAGACCAACCCCCACATCACTACAACCTCCCTTCAAGTAGCTGTAGAAAGCAATGAGGTCTCCGCCTCCTTTACTCCAGGTTAAACACCACCAGCTCCCTCACACACTCCACATGTGACTTGCTCTCTAGACCCTTCATCAGCTTTGTTGCTCCTCTCTGAACACGCTTCAGCACCTCAATGTCTTTCTTGAAGTGAGTGGCTCAAAAATGAACAGAGTACTCGAGGTGTGGCCTCACCAGTGCTGAGTACAGAGGGACAATCATTTCCCTGGTCCTACTGGCCACACTATTCTTGATACAGGCCAGGATGCCATTGGCCTTCTTGGCCAAAGAGACAGATCCTATCCAGTTGACTGTCAACCAGCACCCCCAAGGCCCTTTCTGCTGAGCATCCCTCAAGCCACTCCTCACCCAGCCTGTAGCACTTCTCCCATTAACCAGGACTGCTGGTGACTGATTTAAAGTGGCTCATCAAGCTCTCTCACCAGTTCCCTCATCATTCTCATCCAGGTCCATAGACTTGTGGTTGTCTAATTAGCATAGCAGGTCACTAACCATTTCCTCCTGGATTATGGGGGCTTCAGTCAGCTCCCTGTCACTAACTTTCAGCTCTGGGAGCTGGGTGTCTTGAGGACAACTGGTTTTGGTATTAAAGACATAGGAAAAAAAGGCATTAAGTAACCCAGCCTTTTTCTCACCTCCTGACACTGTGCTACTCTACTGGGAAGGCTATAGTGCCTTGCAGCATCCCTTCATAGAGCTCTTATCTTGCAGAGCTCTGGAGCAAGGAACTCCACCACGTGGCTGTGTGGCACACTGTGAGAACTCAGACAGCTTGGTCTCACAAGTGGCTGTCGCGTCTTTAGCCTCTGCTGTACATATCCCGCAGAGAGAGGAAGGCAGCATGGGAATGGAGGGTGGGCAGGCTCCTTAGGAAGCACAGCAACCACCCAGAGAAAACATCTGTCACTCCCAAGAGTGTCCCTGCTCCCCTGTTGCTGGCACCTGCAGGGCTGTGGGGGAAGGCAGAGCAGCCCCGTGCACCCCGCAGACAAAGGGCTGTGCAAAGGGCTGCAGGGGGTTATCCCCCTGCTCCAGCCTGTCCCCAGAGAAGCGTGCACCACCCAGACACGTGCATTAGAAATGCAAACCTGCACTATCCTTTGCGCTGAGGAGCTTAGCAAGAATTAGAAAGAAGGGGAATATATAGGCAGAAAATACAGCTTGAGTGCAAAGATTATCTGAGGTTCCCTCTCTGACCTGCATTTCTCAACTTGAACAACCCCCAGGTTTCTAGCTGCTATTCCAGACACCAATTAGTATTTTTTAGTCAGGATGGGGTCTGGATCTCTCTGCTCACCAGAAAAGGCTGGTGTTGCTCTAGAGTTAACCTGGTGCGGGTAAAGGACACTCCACTCACCCATCGCTGGTTCCTCTGGCTGGCAGCCTCCACAGAGCAGCAGGTGGCAGCTTTCAGCCCAGAAAAGCAGGGAGGAAAGCATCGTGGGACAAAGCAGTTGCCTGAGAAAGCTCATCTCTTTCCTCATATCCCTGAAGGCGGCTGGTGTGCCCAGGGGTAAAGTTGAAGATTTTGGCGCCTTTTTGAGCGCGCTCCTCGGAGGCCAATTGGCAGTGCCAGGCAGCAACTGTTTCAGGACCCTGGTGAATCATTAATCACTGTCTTCTGGCAGCACTGGCTCCAGAGCTGGAAACAAACAGCACCCACTTTTTTTTTCTCCCCCAGCAGCAAAGCTTGGTGTTGTTCCTCACAAGCCCCCTGCATCTGCTCTGCCACGAGCCATCTGACGGACTTGCACCTCACACGGTGTAATTGTGGGATCTTCCTGGTAGGCAGGAGTGGTGGCTGGTGGAGAGGGAAGAAATGAGGGACCACAGGCCCTGACAAGCCCTGACAGCCCCTCCTCTGTTTCTCTTTGGCAGGAAAGGAAGTGTGGGCAGGCAAATGCTGCCTGTGGATCACTGCCTCTGCTGCTTGCTGGACACCACACTGAGTGCCAATACCAGACTCCTGAGTGAGATCACTTTACTCCCCTGGATCTGGCAGAGAGGAATCACAAGCAAGAACAGATCCTTTCCCACCAAGAGGACAGTGTGGAGACACTGTAGATGCCACCACTTTGTTCCAACCCACAAGCAAACCAAACCCACCAACTGGATTAGGAAATGAGTCACTGCAGGGGGCAGGTTTGCCTGAAGCCTCCCCACCCCAAATGTGTTTGTGTATAATTCCAGAAAGGGAAAGCCGGGGTGTGATTGTGCTCCTGCACTCCGAGGTGATGTCTTGTGCCCAAGGGTTTTACTGTAAAACCACACAGCATAGCTCCCTGCCACATGGTAACCTGGCATTGTGAAGTTCCTAACTGTACTTGCAGAAGGATGCCCACCATGCTCGGCATATGTTTTCAGTAAGAAAGGGAGAAAGCTGTCTTACAGGAAAATATGAGAAGCAAGTACCACGTACACTCTGTGTGTGTCTTTGCTGTTTATAAATTTGACTCTTCCATCCATCAGGAGCAGCATCATCAAGTTCTCTAATGCTCATCAGTTCTGTGATTTCTTGCAGGTCTACATGAGTTTGCATCCTCCCACCACCACTCCCTGCCCCATCTTGTAGACTAAGTCATAACAAGGTGAGATGGACTCCAGAACATCCCTCCTGGAACATCCACTAGGGGAAGGGGCTCCATCCAGCCTCTCCTTTAGCCTCACAGCACCAGCTTGCACTGCAGGCAAAGAGCAGGGAAGTGAAACCAGTGCACATCAAACACTGTGTCAAGAGCCTTTCCAGAGGATTCCCCAGGAATTTTCAGGTTCTGTTCCCTTTCTTGGTCCTTTCATCTCTCTCCTCCCATGTAGGCTCCCATCTGAGCCTCCTGTTTCCCAGACTTCTGCTCTGGGCAGAAGTGGTGGCCGTACTGCCAGCCATGCAGAAGCATTTGGGGCTCAGAGTGAGCTCCGAGGGGCTGGCTAAGTGATGCTCCACAGCAAACTCTATGCCAGAGAAACTCAAGACAACTCATTTTCCCCTTCCCAGGGGCAGAATTGCCAACCAAATTCACTACACTGACAAACTCAGAAACCTCAACAAAAACAAGCATCAGAGATTCTTGCAGAAACAGCTCAAGGCAAGAAATGATGAGAAAGGACAAGAGAGGATGCAGCTATTGCTGCGGAGGTTGCACAGGGAGCTTTCCTGGCTTAGAAGGGCCAAAGAGCATGTGAAGGTGAATATGCTCAATGCACATGGCACTTGCACCTCTAGAGGGGCCTGGTAACAGGTCAGATTATTGAAACAGAATCTGTCCAACTTCTCACATGGTTTCCCACATCCTCCTTCCCTAACTTTTACTTTTTTCTGTATAGTTCCTAAACTTTGTACACAGAAAGGAGCTTTTTTTCATTTTTCAGTAATTTATCAAAGTTTCTGGAAGATGCAGTTCTTTTTTTGTTTAAACAGAACTATCCCAGAGGACTGCTTGTCCAAGCCAGACCTCAATGTTTTCAACTTTTCAGATAAAGCAGCATACTCAGACTGTGAGTACTGAAGGCTGTGACCTTAATTACTTAATTCTTATTTTCCGAAGAAAAAAAAAGTTTTAAAGTCTGCCTAAGTGTGCTAGGTTTGAGTTGAAAAGACAATGTTCTGGGGGCTTATTCCTTTTTCAGGCTTTAGTTTTGCTATTTGTGCTGATGCCAAAGATCATAATTACTAGTAAAGAGAAAGACAGTTTGTCAGAAGTTTTATGACACTGTACTTCCCTCCACTCTTTCTGTTGGTTCATGTTTATTGTTCTCAGTTATGCCACAGGCCAAGGGACACCCTGCTCCTGCTTACAGCCTGGGTGAAAGGGAGAGGGGGAAAGGAAATGTTGGCTCTCTCCTGGCTGCAAGCTCAGACACACTGCTGAGCTGAGAGGGGCAGACATCAGCCTGGCAAAAGCCACGAGAGCAGGTTATCATCCAAAAGGTTCAGCCCCCTGGTTTCCTGCTGGTAACATAGTTTCTTCAGTTCGGAAGTTATGGGGATTTTACTCTTTTGATCACAAACCTATTGAGGAACATGGAGTTTTGCAATACCCAGTGCCAGTTCCTCACTTGTGTGTCAGCTCCCAGCTGCGCCCAACCCTCATCTTCCCTGGCTGCATCATCCATACCCACTCTTATGTCATATGCTGGTCATCAAGGGTCAAAAGAGACCATCCATCACTAATTAACTCTGCAGACTTTGCAAAACATGACACTTGCTCGTGCTCTTAAGTGGTATGCTTTCCAAGCACTCCTCAATTCTTTTGCCAAGACCTTGGCACATGTGGTTTGGTTGCAAAACTGGGCAAACTCCTCAAGCCAATTAGTCTGCTATTGCCTACAGAAGAGAGGCCACAGAGAGGTACAGATTCCAGATAATGGTCTCAATGCGAAGATAATCTTGTGAGAAGTGCCACTCCTGGAAGTAGCCAAAGGCCTAATCATCCATTTTCTAACAAATTACCAACTTGAGAGATTTCCTGTGAAAATTATTCCTGCATTTGACTCCATTTAGAGAATCAAACCCTTCCCCCATCTTCAGGCTCTACGTGTGCCCTTTTGCTCTGATCTTTCCTCCCTCCTCCCTCCCTAGCTCCCACTTGCCAGATCAGCCCTATGACAACACTAGATGGAGAAGAACAAGAGGTGCCCAGCAGGGTAGAGGTGATCCAGGCAGGAGGACAGCATCTTCAAAGGTATGATGAGACAGAATAACATCAGGGAGAGGAAACAACCTCAAACCAGCCAGGAGAGACAAATGACGTGGCTGGGTCAAAACAAAGCAAAGCTAAGGACAAACTTGTTGTTTGTGGCAGAGGTATTGCACTGATTGATAGTTCATCAGGTCTGGATCCTATGGACAAGAAGAAGAGCAAAGGAGGAATAAACGTTATAAGGCAATGAAGAAAGCTGTAGAGAATCAAATAGAGGGTCCCAGACCTTCTCACTCACCTGTCAGGAAAAACATCTGTCCCCCTACTGATGACTGGTGACCTCTGGCTTCAGTTTTTCCAAGCTGGCCTCCCAACCCATGTCTGCCAGTTCCACAGCAGAATGATACAGAGCCACAAATCTGAGAGCAGAGGAGTTAAAACTACACAATGACCACAAGATCCTTCTACTGGGCCAGAGCCTGCTGGAGAGCCTGGTACATCACACCCCTTCAGTTTGGGGTGTTATTACCTGTGACCCAGGATTTCACCTGCTTTTGTTTTGCATCTCAGTCAGAAGGTTTCCACCCCAGAGGAGCCTGCAGGGAGCTCAGCACTTTCTCTTGGTGATGCAGCAAAGTCTTGGTTTCCCTATGCAGCCTTGAGCTAGATTCCAAGGAATGTTTTCTGATTGTCTTGATGTGGTCAGAAATTGTTATAATGCAGATTTTCAGAAAGAAATGTTGAATGTATATACATAAATACTGAAGTATTGAATAGAGAACTGACACCTTGTTTCTACTGATAAATCCTAGAAAGTAGACAGTGTACATTTAATACCCTTAAAATTAAACCATTCTAAAGTAGGTATGCAAAGATTTTAATTCCCCCTTGTCTCCTCTTTGTGTATAGGTTCCGGTATTTAGAGAAAAACCTGCAGCAAACAATGATATTTCTTGTTACTGAAATCCACCACAATCTCACTTATGAAAATAGCTACATTCCTATAGACAAGGAAGGCTCAGGGCAGACTGATTTCTTTAAATCTAAAATGTAAGCCTGGGTGTTTATGATGAAACACTGGACTTTCTATAGTTTATTTGAGGGAAAATATCAAATAAAATATTCTGATTGAAAAAAATTAACTTTTTTTGACTAAAAGTTTAGGTTTTTTTTTCTGCTAACTTTTCATTGCATCTTAGTCTTTCATGTATAATTTCAGATGCTGTTTTACTAGAAAAGCTTCCTTTTCCTCCTTTTTCTTTAGGGTGGTTAAAGACCACAGCTTCTGACAAGGTAGAGAACTCAGAACTCTGTTTATATTGTGCATGGGTTTTAGGCTGAGGATTCCCTCAGTCTTCCCAGAAATTTCAGATGGCTTTTTTCAAAGCTGAGCAGACTACAACAGAGTCCACAAACCAAACTCTTGTCCACAAACACTTGGGCAAGAGTTCATTGCTCCTTTCACACACAGCTTTATATGTGCAAAGATGAAAGAAGCAGATATATGAGAAAGCCCTTTGTATGGCTTCCAAAATGTGAGTAATTACTGGTATACTGAGAGTGAAAACAAAAATATACTTGATTTCTGTCTACCTGGTTTGATAGTCTTATTTATGAAAGAAAAATGTACTCAATTAGTGCAATTCTCTTGTTTCAGCTATTTCCAGGGCTCAAGTGTTGAAAACTGAATGAAAAACAATAGGTCATATTTTCTTCCATTTGTGAGTTCATAGGAAAATTTACTGGTGTGGTATTTAGATGAATTGTTCCCCTAGGGTCAGGGGAACTGATGAATGATGCTTTCAAACTTCCATCATCAAAATAAGGTTTGTTTTCACTGTATGAATTTAGTCCCAAAACAAAGTTCCTTTTCACTGTATGAATTTAGTCTCAGCCCACTGCCAGTAGTGGTTTCAGAAGAAGAATATTCCTCCTATTTCAGCCATGACTTGTAAAATATCTAAGGCCAGATTTTCAGCTACATTTCCAAGTCACTTCTTCAGCCAGAGCTGTTGGGGCAACGCATTTGCACCTTACTGCTCTCTTAGAACCAGGAACCCAGTACCTGGGCAGAGAAAAATACCAATACAATACATTTTTGAAATAGCCTGACATGCCAAAACAGGAACATGGGCATTTTATACAGCCTGAGGACCCTTCATTATATATCAACATAGATAGATAGATAGATATAGTATACCATCAGTTAAAAAGGACACTCCTTACATGAGTTAAAACCTTAACGCAAACTGGTTAATGTCAAGATCAAAGGATCCCAGAGCTGAGAGGTGCAGGCTAAATTTGCTTTATGAAGAGAAACACATTACCCAGAGCCAATTTTACTCATGTAAGAGGCAAGCAGGAGGGTGACATTCTCACTTGCTTTCTTTCCATCTGTTAGGAGAAATTATGCCCTGCATCAATACCACTGTTGCCCTGGGCTGGACAAGTGGCAGTGACAAGGGGTGGCCAAAGGCAGAGTTAGGTGAGACCAACAACTGTCCAGTCCCAAAAGAGACAAACTCCTTCTGATCCCCTCAGTCAGGTGCTTGTTTGTCTTTATTTCATATTCTTTTTTTTCCACCCAACGGCTAAGAGCTAGTTAATTATCCAGTCTGTATGCTTGCATTCAATTTGTTGCTATGTGAAGCCAAACTCCACTGCACTAGTATACAGCATTTTATGGCACTGCATCTTAGTAGGTGGCTTTGTATAGCATGAAGGTAAATACATGTATTGGTTTTAAGTGTTCTGCCTTTGGATGTCATTTGCTGTTCTCATTCCAATATTGTGAAAGAAAAATAAATCTTGTACAGAATTTTGCTTATGGGTAAACTGCCTCATCCCTCTCTTTTACTCAGTCTCTGGATCTATCATGCCACAAAAGCTTCTCACAATTCAGCATTCAGCTAAAAAGCAAAAGAAATTGCAATCCCACAGATAAACAGATACTTTCATGACTCCAAACCCTCCTTTCTCCCACTCCAGGTGATCAGCTTGTAGAAAAGAATAGTAGGTAACCTATGCTGTCTTCCTGGGTTTGAAAAGGTTTCTTTGCAACTTTGTTCCTTTCTTTCTTCCCTCAGAAATTTGTTTTAATTACCTATGTCCAGACTCCCTGTTTCTGTGAGAGAATCCTTTCTCTCTTTTTTTTTTTTTTTTTTTTGCAAGGACCCCTTAGTCTAAACAGTAGCAGAAACTCTATGTTCAAACTCAAGTAAGCCTTTCTAAATTGCAAGTACAGACTGTGCAGAATGCAGGCTGAGGCTGCACAGCCTGCTCAGGAGGGGTACCAGGGGCTCTCACCCCCTTCCTGTTCTCCACGAACCCAGGGGTAAAACCTACTTCTCCCCAGCCTCATCCCTCACAGAGGAAGAAATAAAGCTGCAATGATGGAAAAATTTGGAAAAAACATTGCTTCCTCCTTTGAAAATTAGGGAGCTGAGGAGAAAAAATCCCAATTGTGACAGCTGCAGCCAGTTCCCCTTTCCCCTCACTCACCAGCTGCTCTATTACTAAGTGTTAGGGAGCCTAAAAAAGCATTTTATGGCAAGGACCAGATTTAGTCATTCTCAACTCACCCACTTGGTTTCATTTTAGGTTACTTGGCTTTTTGACTACAACTCAGTCTGATTCATCTGGGATGCCCATTTGAAATAGATGGATGAGGAAAAACCAGATGACATGCACTTGCTCCAGGAAGCCAGAAAGAGAGGAAAAATCCTGCACTTGCAGTCTTCATGCTCCCCACAAGACCAACATCAGCCAGGTGGTCTCATTTCTCCTTCCCTGGGTCTATAAGGTTTCATGAGCATATGGTGCAATTCAGAGAATTACAGGAGATTACAGCTCAGAGCTGACCTACAGGTTATAAGCAAAGAATTTTCACCATAGGTAACACTTGTTGCGCTGTCATTGTGTATATCTGCCCATATGCAGCACCCACCTGCAGCCATCTGCATTCCACTGCACTCGCTGCTACACCAGAACAAAACCAAAACACACCAAGCAGCCCTACTACCCCTCCAACTGCTCTTTTATTGCCCTGCTTCCTCCTGCAGATGGGTGGGCTGCCCGGAAACACAAGGCAGCTGTGATGGATCAGGGAAATTACGATGGGGGCTGTGGAAACCACTGAAGAAGAGGGGAGAAGAAAACGTATTTGTGCCTTTTGCTTTTGCTTTACTTTCCAGGAAAGGCTGGTGGAAGTCAGAGTTGGCACTTCCACGTGCCTGATGACTCTTGGCTTAAAGCCTGTTGCTCCTGGCGCCTGGGTTGCAGTCTTGGCCTGATCTCCTGTGCCCTTTGGGGAACAAGTTCAACACTTGAAGCTCACAGCAGTGTGCTGGGCTGCTCCATGGGTTTTCTGCAGCCCAGTTCCTTGCAGAGGTCTCCTTTGGCCCACCAGCAGCACTTCCCAGGCTAACAGCCCTACAAAACGCTGCCTTGTTTCAGAAAATTCCCCCACCTCCTTTTGAGCTTGCAATGTTAAAATATTGAAAAGGAATAAACATAATGTTCAAACCCCCAGAAAATACAAAGAACAAGTTTCATTAAGTGGATCCACACAGCCAGCCTGAATCTCAAATAAATACTTTACATCTTTTTTCCTACAAAACGGAATATTATAGTGTAACAAAATAAATAAATATCTATTATAAATTGTCCTTTTCTGTGTTACTCTTGGAAAGAGTCACAGCAGGTTTGCTTGGAAGCTTGAGGTGCCGTTGTAAGAGTTTCCCTCTTGCATGTGTAGTGTGGGTAGTTTCTCAGGTGTTCAGTGGTGCACTTGGGCTGAGGGACACCACAGGATCCCACCTGCCTGCAGCTCCATACTGCCTGCACTTCTTGGCCTTGCTACAGGCAGGAAGTACCTGATGGAAGAGAGGTTGTTTCGTTTATTTCTTAAAAATACATGGATGTTTGAAGTGCAAGGGTAAAGATCCTGGCTATATGTATTGTCAAACGAGTCCTTTCATCTCTCTGTGTGAGGGGAGCCTCAAGTTTTCCCCTTGCAATCTCACCAGCAGTCTTTAGCTTGGACCTACGGGCATAATGCCCGTGGAAGACGTATTGTATTTCCTCAACTCCTTCTTTTTGTCCAAAATGCTTATCAAAAGTCAGGGTGTACAGGCTAGGCTTATCCTGCAAGGAAGAGGAGGAACCTTCTCAAAACTGGGCTGTGATTTTCTGAAACAATGGCTCCTCACTCAGTGGACCCCCCACCTCAAGCTTGCACCCGTCATCATCAGGATGGCCTCGGTGGACAACAAGCACCCTGGGCTTTCCTCACAGAGGCACAGTTTTCCTCTAAGACCCCATTTTGTTTGAGACACATCCTCAAAGCTGCTGCCTTTGTGAGCTGCGCTGGGAGTGCTGAGGGAGGTTATTTTAGGAGCTGCAGAAGAATGGCCCAAGGGTCTGGCCACTGCTTGCACAACTATTTTGTGCATAAATATAGTAGTAGAGTGACTCTTCTGCCACAGTGTGCCTTGTCATTGACATAGTGAATATTTTCTAGCTGCCAGTGCTGTCAGGTGCATATGGCCTGGCTATGCAGAATCAGGTTTCCCCTTCCCAGTGTGCTGCTGCCCAGCTCTCTGGCTGGAGGCTGCTCCCTGTGTCCCTCTCCAGCCCAGGAGCAGCCTGGGCTGGGCAGTGTGTAGGCAGCCCTGGTGTGGCTGGGCAGAGCTGGATCATGGTACTGAGCCCTGTGACGGTGGGGTTGAGCCCTGCTGCACCCTAGGGAAAGGCAGACCTACCCAGCATGGCCAGGCTGGGTTTCTCTCCAGGTCACATGAGTGCCTGAGGCAGTGGCAGAGAAGACAGGTGAGAAGGAGGAGGGAAGTCAGGGGGACCAGTACTCCCACTGCAATGGCAATAGTGGGTGCCACGGTGCTGTCCGGACCTGTGGGGAAGGCAGCAGGTACTCAGTAAAAAAAAGTAAAAAACCAGCCCAAATCCCATTTCAAACATCTCTTGGCTATTCCCTGGGGTGAGATAGGGTGAATAGGGGCACTGGGACCACATGCCAGCATGACACACACAAGTAGCAGTGCCAGCAGACCTGTGCTTGGGGTCTGATGTCATGATCAGGTGTTAGGAACCCAGCCCTCCAAGCTACCCAACACTGGCATGTCTTGTTGGTGTGTCAGGCTATGTGACAGGGAAACCTGTCAGAGAGGAAGGGAGCCTGGGGCACATCATGGCATATAGGGGGACCTAGCAAGGAGTAAGACATTGTATGCCATAGCCCAGGGCATCTGGATGTTCCCAGGCACCTCCTCCATCACTCCCAAGCCCAGTCCCGGCTGCTCTTCAGGATGCCTTCCCCACCTGTCCCCAACCCTCTGAGTAGTTTTGTGGTCTGTCCCAGGGAGTGTTTCTCCACCCCACTTCAGAGCCCGAGCAGAGTTACACACTTACCTTGCTCCAGGCTGTCTGTGGGCAGGACCAGGGTCACATTTAGAGAAGGGTGTTGGATCATGCAGGCGATGGGGTACTCATGGAGGATTTTGGAGGGGGTGTGGGTGAAATTGCTGATGACAGTCATGGTCTGGTTGCTGAACTTGATGTGATATTCCCTTGGCTTCTGCTGCAGGATGCTGGGAAGGTGCCAGGTTATTTTTGGAGCTGGTTTCCCTGTTGCTGAGCAGCTTATCCCCACCACTTTCTCAGAGTCCTCAGCTTTGTCTGGATTGGGTATAAGTTTAGCTTCCACTTTGGGGTCCGAGATGGCTGTAAATGACAAAATGATAAAATGCATTAGTTTCTGCCCACATTTGAGCAAAGAGCCTCTGTATTTACAATTATCTTGGAGAACAAGCTTGATATCTCATCTTACTTCCCCCTTCCCAAAGCCCCAGCAGTGACAATAAAACATGAAAGTGATCAGGCGGCAGCGTAGAAGTGAAGAACTAGACAAAAATAAAGGGCAAGGGGCAGAAACATCTGTGTTTCAATTCTATTATTATCAGCTGCACTGCACCATCCCAGCTGAGAAGTGGTGATTATGGATGGGTTAAAATCAGTAGGTAGTGAAACTATGAAACTATACATCTTCTTCTCTCTGGAAGAGCTGATCTGCTTGAACGAGTTAAAATTCTTGTTCTTTTCCCTTAAACTTACCTGCAGGATTAGCTTTACTGCTGTTTGAGGTGTGTAGAGTTGTGGATCACAGGACTAAATAAAGCCCGACCTCATTCATTTACTATGGTTGCGGCTGCCTAGGAAAAATAAGTGTGTATTTCTCATTTTTTGTATGACCAATAGACAGAAACTCAAACCCCACAGGGTTGCTGAAACCTCTGAGAGCAACAAGGAAAGTGTGTAGGGGGATTTCAGCTGGAACTTCTCAAAATCTCCCGTGTATGAAAAGACTAGTGTCACAAACAGTTTATGTTTCAACTAATAAACGATCTCTGAACTTCTTCTTTCACTCACAGGATGCATAAAAATAACGTATCCACCCCCAGCATTAACACAGCATTCAAACATTAGGTTGCAAAATTCAAAAGCAGTCAAAGAGAGTAGTCACAGATGTTTCCATAGAGGATGAGCAAAATTGCTTAGTATCTTGCCAGAAACACGTGCACTCCATGCCTGCTCTTCTCCAGACTAAGCAGTTCTCTTTCTTCTCACGTTGGACCCCAAAGCATTTTCCTGCAGGGCCAAACTTCTCGCTAGCAAATGTCTGTAATAGATGCACTCTCAAAACCTGTAAGTGCTCACTTTTGCAGCAAAGTCCCGCTACACTGTTTGCTACTGTGTGCCCGCTGTTGATGTTTGATGCACACACTTAAATTAACTGCTTCTTTTACCTTTCATTAAAATATTTGTTTCCAGTGAAAAAGTCTTTGCAAAAAAGGTTGTGTGCAAGTACTTGCTTTAGTTGCTCTTGAAGAGAAGTAACGCAGATGTTTCCAAATTCGAGCTCTGTCAGCATTCCCAAATATTTGAAAAAGGGAGTTTCTAATGAGGTACATCACTTTGATTATCTGTAATGGCTTCTGTAATTAGAGGGAGACTGTCAGATCATGATTTGCTTTTTATGTTTAAAAACTCTTGACAGTGGTGTCATGGAGACTGATAAAAGGTTATAGGCATTATAATATGCCTCATGATGACATCAAGCCTTTTCCAACCCTATGGGTGTTCACCAGCAGCCCTGTGCCTCAGTTTCCCTGTCTAAGAAAGAGTGATGGCATTTCTCCAGTATGCTCAAGACTTCCAGGCAAATGGTGGTGTCTATGATAAAGGCAAGTCTCTGAGGATGGCCCAGCAAATGCCCAGGGAATTTTGTGACCCAGCAAGTCTTGCCCATTCTTGTGTGTCACATGCCTCTTTCTCCACACCTGCTCCCTCAGTCCTCTTCCTGGATTTCATTCTAATACTCTTTGGCAATGAAGACTGACAAAACATTTCCAAAGTAAAGTGGAAAGGGAAGGGGAATAGACTGTTCAAAAGAGACCGACCAAGCATGATTGAAACTATTCTATTCCAAAATTGATTATGCTAAAGGGTTAAGAAATTTCTGCTTCTTCCTGGGTTTACTGTTCCCAACAGGCAAGTCTGAGATCCCTCTAGTCATACCTGTTTCTTTTTTCACAGTGTTATATCCAGTTCTTACAGGGTTTCACTTCCCCTCACCACACAGCGATGGTGCCCATCCGGGAACAGCCTCTCTTGTGAGGGCTGTGTAACAGGGCAATTACCACCTTGTAAACTCCCTGGCAGTCCCCTCTTGAGGGCAAAGACATGGCAGCGTTTCATTTTCAGCTGGTCACTCTGGCTTGCTTACCTTGCCCTGTGCCCCTGAGCCTTGGGAGATTCCTGCTGGCTTCACACTCCATCATGGGGCACCCTCTGAACTTGTTCAGACAAGTCGCTCCCATCATTATGAGTAAGGGGATAAGGGAGCAAGACCATAGCTTTTAAGTAGCATCACATGTATTAGCTTCAATGAAAGATACCATATATGAACCAAAATCTTCTGTCACAGTGCCAAATACTCAGATTGTTCGTGCTGACCTCCCCAGGACAAGTTTGATGCAGCACGTTCCAGGAAGACCACCATGATCCCCATGAGGCAGCCCCTGGCAGTGGCCCACAAGGGCATGAGAGAACTGAAACCCTTCTCAGTTGATACATTTTCATATGAGATGCAGGAAAAGATGCTTGCATGAGTGTGTGTGGCAGCAGAAAAACAACTTCTTTTTTTAGAAGTAGTACTCTGGTGAAGGATGAACCGGAGCCACAAGGCTGGTGGTTTTGGTAAGAAATTCCCCCACTTGGAGAAAAAAAAAAAACCCAAAGCAAACCAAAAACAGAAACAAAAGAAATCTAACTTTGTGTTCAATTTACATGATAAAGAAGAATGGGATCCCACTGCAAGGCACTTCCATGTTTTTCCTGTAATGTATAGCCAGTGTTTACCCTCCAAGTGACTCAGAGCTGGGTGTCTTTAAGAAACACCTTCCTCTTCATGTATGAAATATTGTATGAATTTATTGTAATTTTTCTTTTCTGGTCTAGGAGTTTTCCCAAAAGAAGGGAAAAAGCACTTTTGTTCCAGACTTGATTTCCCCCTGTATTTCCCTCCACCTTTCCCCTATAATCCAGGAGCGTCTTTTCTCCACACAGAGGACTCCAGACACATGTGCGTGGACACATGGATCTGTGTCTTTGTCAGCTGAAGGTACTAGGGATGAGCAAAATACTCTGCAGAGGTCATATCACCAGCAACAGGTCACAGACACTGATATTCTCCACATGGGACATGATCTTTGGCTGATGTCCTCACAGCAGAGTATTCCATGAGGAAGTCAGGAGCCAACAGGTTGGCCTTAGAGCATGTTTAATGTCTCAGCTTTCTCACAGGCAGCAAAGCAGCAGCCTTCCTCAAAAGATAAGCAGCTTTTCGCTTGTTTCAGTTGAGTTCATCGATTTGTCTGTATTTCAGCTTGTACTTGCTAGTTGACAATTAGCTATGAAGGTGACAAATATTGCCACCTTGACTCCTGATTTGTTTCAACTATCTTCTTTAAGGTAGTTAATGCTGACTTGCGCAAGATTCATGTGGCAAATCTCATGAGCCCTTTTCCTGACCCCAGCAGAACTACTGTATTTTTTACTATTGCTTAAAAATGATCTTTCAACTACCCTAGTCATGCATGTGCCTCTTTGCCTTTTGAATACTTTGCGATTTTTTTAAGACCAAATGCAGACCAAGGAAACAATTGCCTGAGTTCCAGGCTTAGGATGTGACAGCAGCAGTGAAATTAAGGAGAGGAGTGCAGGGTTCATGGCTGTGGCCAGCCAGCTGTCACCACAGGACTAGGGAAACTTGGAGGAAGTTCATGGGTTGCACATCAGCTTTTGAATCTCACTGTTGCTGACTTGAAAGGGAAGAAAATTAAATAAATGTTGAACGCTGGTTTCCGGTCAGAGGTAAAACCAGACAGGGAGAGAAAGTCAGAGAAGAAGCCGAGCCACTTTTCCCATAGCAATGTAGCAATGTCAGGGAAGGTTTTTCACAGGGGAAATTACTTGGTCCTCAGAAGAAAGTCTGTACACAATTACAGTGCCTTACCATAAACCTTGAGACACATCCTGCCAGTGACAGCCCCCGAGGGAAACGTGTTGAAGATGCATTTGTAGCATCCTTCGTCTTGGAGGGTGACTCCATGAAGGGAGATGGCTGAGGCTTGTAACTCGCTGTGGGCGAAGCTCACGTGGCTGACATAGCCCTTGGCTATCTTCTGGCCATTCATTGTACTGTAAGTCGCTATGTTGTCTTCAGGCCCATCCGTCTCCTTCTGCCAGGTCACCTGTATCACATCTTCTTTTGTGACTGACTGGCATGAAAAAGTAACGTTTCCTCCTACCTGGACCGACTGGACTCTTCTGTTCATCACCTGCACAGAGGCTGCGAGAGAAGCAGGTGCCATACTCAGCATTTCTCACACTCGTCTGCAGCCCACCTCCAGCAGAGGCCCCCACAGCCCTTCACTCTCACTTCCAACCAGAGCAACTCTGGAGGATTTCTCTGCCCCTCCATCCAGGGAAAAAAATTAAAATGCAGCTTGAAAGATCTACTCCAAGAGTTTTACTGGACCTGCTACCTCTCACACAAGGCATCTCACCAGCCTGATACCTATGCTGCAGAGAGCACCCCTGAGAAAGGCAGCTCTGGTGCTGGGAGCCACTGATTTCTTTCTGCTAGGACTGCTATGCCACGGGCACCCACAGAGAAGTTCCCTAAAGTTTCAGCTATGCTAGTGACCAGACATCAGGCCATTACCTCTCTCTTAGCCCTTCTGCGGTGCAGAGTGAAAGAAATCTGCAAAACTGCTAAAAATTATGTCTCACTTTATGCCGTTCATTCACACTTTTCAGAGGCTGGCAAGAGAACAGAAAACCAGAAGGAAACAGCAAAGTAGGAGACCAGAGGCAAACTGCATTTGTCCTGCTATCTCAGGCTTGAGGCCATGCAGCTGGGAAGCAGCTGCTGAAGAGACCTTGCTGAAGGTCCACAGACAGAAAACTTCCACAGCATAAATGCCATGGTATTAAAGGTCTCCAGGGAAAAGAAAAAACAGTTTCCTCTTCCAATTTATAGACCCGTGAAAAAACTGTTAAGGGTACAGGCAAGGAAAAGGGATGCTCCCAGGCTTACAGCTCAGCTCCACAGTCCTCTTAGGGTAATAGTTTTCAAAGTTTATTTGTGTACATTAGCAGGGGGAGGAAGGTGTCAGCAAGGACAGGTGCATCACTGAAGACATATAATTCAGTGTATAAGAACACTAAATATCTTTGCAGGCTTTAAAGAGGAGCGAGGCTGTCTGCAGTGCCCAGAGGTACACTTGGCTAACCCACCCAACAAAGTGTTCTCAGGTTCTGGCTGTGGCCATGGCCAGGCAGATCTCCACCAGAGAGCAAGAACCCAGCTGTGAAGCTGTACCAGTCATTTTGCTGTACCATAGGTAGAATACAAATCACGATCATGAAAGCTAGTTTGAAACTAAGTCAGCCTTTTCTATATGCTTTTTAAATACAAAACCAGCGTAACACCCATACACACTTTTGGTGGTCTAAGCAGATACCTACAAGCAATATTTGGCCGGTTGCAATAAATTTGTGCATCTCTCCGGAGCATATAAATGCACTGGTAGTAAATTAAGCAGCAGATGCTGTCAACGCAACCAGCAATGACATGCCTGAAGCTCCAGGCATTGCAGACTGAGCACTGCAGTCGTGTGCAGTGCCACAAGTGCTGTGTCACCTATGGACTTGCCCCAGGGGGGTGAGAGATGGGGACTGTAGCATCCAGCAGTACAGAAGGCTGGCAGGGCCACCGAGGTCCCTAAGGCCATTACAGTAATGACACAGACACACAGACAGACAGAAGGAGTTACCTGATGTAACGGTCCAGATGCTGGAGAGGAGCAGGCAAGCGACCATCATCATCTCAGCTGTACGCTCAGCGGGACGAAAGAGCGACTGATGCCTCGAGTGTGACTTCCCCCTTTTTATTCACTGCACTCTTACTCTAGGGACATTCCCACACCCTTCAACTACAGTAAGAGGGACCTCATAAAAACTTCCTGCCCCTCTGACAATCAGCTGAATAACAAAATTTTTGGGGGACATGACAACAAA
Source organism: Corapipo altera (assembly GCF_003945725.1). NCBI lineage: Eukaryota > Metazoa > Chordata > Aves > Passeriformes > Pipridae > Corapipo > Corapipo altera. Next base: position 3,611,047 of record NW_020884898.1, on the reverse strand, counting down.
CGTCAGAGTCAGAAACTGACAATTTCCCGGCTGGGCTACTAGACAGACAGGGGGAATGGGTTTTTCACAAGCACCTTTTCCATAAGGTTGGATTTTCACAAGTGCCAAAATGCAAACAGAGATTTCTAAGCCAGCTGAGCAGTGCCTGTGAGTTGCAGGATGAAAGGCCACCCTGGTCCTGACCTGAGCTCTAGGAAAGGAGTTCGGGTCAGTAGTCATGCTGCAATCAGTAGTGCAAATGTCCCCAACTCAGAGGACCCAGTTAGAGGTCTGCACGCTTTGTGTAAGTCAGTGGACACCCAGGAGCTGCTGATGCTGCTGTAACACAACTCTTTTTCTAAGTTAAGGAGACCAGAGCAAGCCAAGGGCCAGACCCAGGACCTAGGTCATATGTTGCCTCAGAGAGAAAGCAGAGCTTTGGTCTCCCCTTTCTTCCATTGAGGTTGCCCCCATCTCCAGAGGTCCATGATCCCTTCCCAGGCCTGTCCCTAGGAAAGACAGGCCTGCTGTCCCACAAGCACACGCCTTCCTCTCCATCCTCACTTGAGATGACATTAAAATAGGTGACACAGCTGGTTTGAGCCATTGTTTTTGTGCATTTTTGCTTTGTCATTGTTGCTCCTGTGTTTCCCTTTTTTCTGTGGGTTGTGATCATACTGCCGAAACCAGTCAAACCCTCAGCCCACGGGTGGCTCACACACCGCATAGTGGGGCAGCCAGCCAGTGACACCTCATCTGCTAATCAAACTTCTACTGGTAAACTGTGTCTCGTGTTTCTGCTTCCTGATGAGGTGGTTTACATTTTTACAAGTTCTTACTACTGAAAATGACTATGATTGCAATTAAAATGTTTTCTTTCAGTCAAATGGCTGCAGAGATCAGCCTTGAATCATGCAAATATTTTGGGGGAAGCCAGCGGGGCCCAAGTCATAACTTTACACAAAAAATTCTCAGACATGCTTACACATTTACAGTTCCTTTTCTCTTCCCAAGTGGTAATTAATCTGAACACAGAAACAGCTCAGGTATCAGCATGCCTCTAAAGAAACATTTTGGATGTGCTTTTGAGTAAGTTCAATAATTAATTATTATCAGTCTACAAAACTGCAATTGCTTCATACTATTGTCTTTTTCATTTGTGGTATCTTGTTTTCCTTTCCTTGAGTTATTTTCATAGTTGCGTTTTCATGCAAAATTTCTGGAAGGGCATTCTGACCTGATCAAAATGTGAAAACAACGTAAAAATGGTTCTTGTGGGGTTTGCCAGACCATTTTACAGCTATTAAGCAGTACGATTAGCTCCAACAGGCTCTGGACCAAGACTCAGGAAAAAGTCAGACAGAAAACTGCCAGCCCTGAAACGGAGATTCACAAGCAAATATTTAATTTCTGATTGTCAGCCTCTCAGAACTTTCAAAACTGAAATGAAACCCTCCCCAAACCATAACCCATTGAAGATTTGCTGTACGTCCTTTTGCAGCAGAGTCTCTTAGCTGGGTGCACATTATCTCTGAAAAGATTTGTCACAGGCTTTGTTGATGTCCTCATCTTGATTCTGCTACAATTTAGAAACAATAGTTTAACAGGAGAACTTTCCACAAGCTTGCAGACACTGTCCTTATAGCTGACACCACTTAGTGATCACAAAAGGAACTGCATTTGATTCTAAAAAGAATTGCAAGCCCAGTTGATATATAGGAAATGTTTGTGTCGACTTTAACTATCTTATTTTCTGCCAGAAACACCGTAATCTTCCAATGCGTGCTGCTAGAGTAAACACTTCTTGATAAAGATCAGTCCTTCAGTCTTAGCAGAGGATGAAGAAAAATGGTGGGAAAAATTTCTTGGCTCCATTTGCAGCACCCCTGTATACCCAGCATAACTGGTGATAAAAGCCATGCGTTCTGGCTACTCTTTCCAAGCTCTGCCTTTTTCCATGTTCTGAGCATGCAGAGACCTCCCTACCAGTCTACATGGGAGGGTGTCTGCATGCACATCTGACTGCTGCAGCATCTCTGTCTGATCCCTTCCCTTTCTCCAGGGACTGGGCAACATCAGCACTTGATTAATTACTTTAAACACAAGGCAGGCAGAAATATGAGATCCACTCATTAACCCCACCACTTATTTAAATTTTGTATCTTTAAGTTCATATATTCAGACAGTTCCTGCTCTGTTCATCTTTACATAGACTTTTGGTGGATTACAGACCTCTTCCTTCCTTGTCAGTCAAATCCTATGCTCCTCTGCTTCAGTTGCACAGCATCTTCATTTCTGAGAACTGCACACCATGCCTGAGCTTCAGTCACATTTTAATATCAGTGAAAGCTTGGGAATAAATCAGGCAGAAGATTGTTCTGCAGCTACTGCTTGAAAAACCCCGTGATTCACATTCATTTCTTCCTTTCTGCTCCACCAGGATGTTCTCTCTAGTTCCCAGTAAATCAAAAAAAGACATACAAGAATTAATTGCACAGTCATGAAATGCCAACTTTTCCCCACAGCCCAAATGACTAATGGAGTTGATGACTTGTATGGATGAACTTCCAGAAAATGTTCCCAATGGGAACCACTCAGGCACAATTGGAGTCTAAAACATTGTTTTGTCAACCATCAATCTAAAACACTGGTTTTTTAACCACCCAAACCCTGGTTAACAACCGGGCAGCTACCTACCTCATCAGCAGAATTCAGTGCCACCTCTTAAGGCATTGCCTCTAAAGAGAACAAAACAGGTGGGGACGTTTTCATCCACTCCTGATTTGCATTGACTTTTGGAGGTTGGTTCACCAGTACTAGTAGTAGGTACTACCACTGGGAAGCAGCTTGTCAAATGCAATTGAACAGGCCTGGAACTTTATAACATGTTTGTAGGTAATGCCTGCATACAGCAAATCCCTCCACATCTCCACTGAGTTTGGAGAGCTGCAGTACTGGGGTAAAGACAGTATCTGCATCCACCAACATATGCTCCAGCCTATGTCACTGCACCAGGGTGAGCTGCAGCAGGACCTGCAATCCGCAGCCAAGGGATGCTGCAGGACTGAGTGGGGCTCATCTTGGCTAGGTTACAGACAAATTGTCATGTTTGTGCCTAAGTTTTAGATCAGAGAACACAAGGGTAGTTTATCCACAGACACAGCTGTTTATCATGTCATATTTGGATTTGTGATCTCTCCCCAAACTGGACTTCCTCCCTCTGCTAACACACTGCTGTCAGCTAGAAGTTACAGCTGCTGCTGCTGAAATCCAGTGTGGGACTGCCTAGTAAAGTGCAAAAGAGGAGAAAAGGAGGTGGCTAATAAGCTGAGACCTAGCTTGTGGTGGTGTATATCTATCTGCAAAACTACGTGTTCCCAGGGGACAGCACATGCTGTCAAACTGTCCTGTTAAGTGCCCAACCCTTTTTACCTCTGAGTTTTGATGAAACTGTTGCAGACACCTAAAGTCTTACAGAGATTTGTTTTTCTTTTCCAGCAATGTACCACAATTAGAATGTGTGAACAAAAACTTGCTCGTTCCCCAGGCCACCGACCCTGCAAATAGTATTTCTGGTTCTTCTATTTTATTTCTTCCTTGTAGCTGAGAAGGAAAGGGATAAAAATGATAATAATTATAAAAAAAAAGAAAGACAAAAAGGAGAGGAAGAAGCAAAAAAAGGCTGCACTGAAAAGCTTCAGTAGGAAAGGCTATGCTTCGTTGGGGTTTGAAGTGTTTGGTTTTTACCATTCAGTGTGTCACTCCATTTCTCAGAAGAGCGAGATGGCCAGGCATGTGGTTTCCTCTTGCCAAAAGTACCCTAAGTTACTATTTTTGGTCAAGGGAACCTAGAGGGAGTCCATGCTGCAGCCTCCTAATCACTTCATTAAGGTCATCAGCACCAGCACACATGCCAGTGTCCCAGGAAACCACATCACTCATCCATTCCACCCTTCTTCCTCTCCCACCCCCGCTCATAAGGTTTTCACGCAGTGGAGGCTTTGGGGTGGGGTTTTTTTGTAGGTGAACAACATCTAGGTCCTACATATGTTTTTCAGTGTGAGAGCTGCTTTGGTCACTCAGTTTCATTCTGTAACACAGACAGTATAGAAAACAATTTAGCCAGAAGGGAAATCACACCAAAATTGGCTACCCAACGTGCAGAGATCCAGTGGAAGGATGGGAAACTGCCCACCAAAAATAAGGTAGGTCCGATACCATTTTATATTTAATTACTAAACAAGAGGATTAAAAGAGCGATTCCATTAAAATTGGAGCAAATAATACCTTCAATGAATCAGACTTGATTAAAGGAAGGTAATTTAGAAGCAAATTAAGATGAACAATATAGTTCTTAGTATGTCAAAGAGCATTACCTCAGGATGATTTTTAGGGAGGTGACTTCATCTGTAGGCTCCCAGCATGGAGAACCTGCTGAAGGGAGGACGGATGTTCATCCTGGTGAGGAACACAAGGAACAGAAAGTACTTGTCATCTGCTCCAACTTTCCAGGAAGGAAAATTACGTGTAGAGGTTCACCTTACCATCTCTTATCTGTTAGCACCACGTCTCGTAAAGACAAGCTTTTATATACACAATAAAAAAAATAGATTAAACTGTACAATGTATTTAAATGCTGTACATGAGATATGTAAGTGTGCTACAGTTATGGACAACAGTGGTTAGGAATAGATTGTCTCCTAAGGAGCTGTGAAGACAGAGGAGGATGCTCAGCAGAAGCCACCTAGGAGAGGTGGAAAATTCCCTTTCTTTTGCCTTGTTTTCTTGGTAGGTCAGAGAAAAGGTCCTGCAATCTCTGAGTATTGTATCCTGACTGCTTACTTGGTCTTGTGGTGCTCAGATGAGGCACTTCATTGCCAAAATTAAATGTTCTGCTTGTTTCCAAAGAGAATCCACCCCTCATCTCCCTGCAGGTCTGTGTCCAGACATCTAAGTCATGACCACTTTACCTGGCCTTGAGGGAAAGGGCAAAAGTCCCCAAAGCATGAAGCCTTACTCTCAAAAGCACTTTGAGTCAAGGCAGGCAAAATCTGTACGAAGCTGATGGGTCCTCTCTTGTGGTAGCAAGGAGCAGAGATGAGCTCACACGCCTTCAGGGTCTCAGCTCCAGGCTCTTTGCTCCCAGGCTGGCAGAATACCCACCGCTTTAAGTGGCTGTGTCACACGTACAGGTGGGACTTCTGATCCTTTTGAAATCATTCCTGACTGCTTTTTGGGAGAAGGAATCAGAACTGTGAGCAAAGTTTGTGTAAGGCAGATTTTTCCTTCTAGCTTGACAAGGCCATGAACCCCATATCCCTCATGAGAGCAGAGGGGAGGAAGGGCCACTGCTGTAAAAGGCAGCACCAACATGGTGCTGTGTCCCAGCCTGTGCTCATCCACAGTCTGTTTTCCTCACTGTCAAAAACTCTAACAAATCACTACCAGGAGAAGTAACTCAGGGAGAGCATTGACCAGCTGCCCTTGCAGGACAGAAAGTGCAGTTAATCTCACTGCAGCTCCTGCCAATGGGCTGTGTCAGCCTGGTGTGACTTTTGTGTAGCATGTCACTCCTCTGTCATGAAGTTGCGTCTTTCAAAAAAATCGTAGACCTCACGGAAGTTCAGAGGGGTGGAGAAATAACAAGGGTGGGTTTTTTTTTTTTTGTCTGTTTGTGGCTTTTTTTTCAGTGAAATAGCCATTCCTGTGCAGCGACTCATCCTTGCAAAGCTCTGGTGCTGCAGAGGTCCAGTCCTAGCTGCTGCTGCTCACTAGGCAGCATGAGATGCAGAGACTGAGGAAAGGCTCCTCTGCTCCACAGCACCGGGCAAGCTCAGAGTCAGCCTAAAGAGATAGCTCAGGTTACAATATAAAATTTACATGTAACTTGTGGAAGTCAGCCCATCCACACCAAATTCCTAAGGAATGAGGCTCATGCAGGTACATCAGTATCTCTCCTGAGTAACCTTAACCAGACCTGGAAAAAAAATTAAAGTAAAGGGGCACCTGCAGGTGGTGCAGTATCTACAAGGCTTGAGAAGATTGGCAGTCGGGTGGAGGAAATAACCCCAAATTATCAATCCCGTGAGACTGGCAGGAAAAGTTCATCAGCTTCAGGTGAATTAGTCTGTATGTCAGTGCTGACCAGCCATGACCAGTGGGGTCCCAAGAAGGAGAGGCCAAAGCCAATTACAGAGTGACAGGAATTAAAATGTACTGAAGTGATGTGGCATTGGGCCTTCTTTGCCAAGCAGCCAGACACAGAGCAAGAATGACACTTTTTCGCTTGGTTGGATGTGGGTTTTTTTTTCAGGTTTGGCGGTTTTGTGTCAGAGGTGGTGGGTTTAAGGAGTCAAGTGGGAACTGGATATTTCTGGAGGAAGGTCCTGCTGTTTCTGGACCAGTAACCTCTTGCTGAGGGACACCAAGTTAGATGGAGACAACAGCTGCAGCGGCTCCCCTTGCTCCTTAAAGCTGGTGCTGTCAAGTCCCACAGCAGTTCAGAGGAGCATCATATTTCTGGAAGCGGGGGAGGGCTGGTGGCTCATAAAGGTGGCTTTATGGGTCTCTGCGTGACCTTACCAGCAGCATCCCACTACCTTTGCCCAAGAAATCCCCCTTCATGGACAGAAAGTGCACCCACTGCCTTGTTTCTTGTCCCTTTGGCAGTTGGATAGAAGTAAAGTCAGATTGAAAGCAATCTTAATTTCAGGTGTACGAAGCAGACCTAACACAAACTTGAGCTCTTAATAGCAGGTGCTTAATGCTGCAGCTGCTGGGAGAAAATGTTGCAGATTTCAGACCCACCATTTATCCATAGCCTCTGCTGCTTCCTCTAATTAATTTCTTGACTTTCTTTCCTTCTTCCTATACATCCCCAAGTCTGCCACTTCATCCCTTCTGTTTGAAGAGTTCACTTTTAAGCAGCACTTCTATATTTGGGTTGACCACTTCCCGAGCATGACAGCTCATGCAGCTGCTCTACAAAGAGCAAAGTGAAACTATAGAAAGAAAGAAAAGGAATTCTGCCTTTGTTTTCGTTTTAATAGTTGAGTCACATTTCTCCTCTTTTGAGATTGCTGGTCAGAACTATTTCCCAGCAGTTTCACTGATAAGGCTATGCCTTTAATTGCCTCCAAAAAAACCCCATCAAGAGCCAATCCCCAGAACCCCTCCAACCCTAGGCAAGTTGGGCTCCCTTCCTCTAACTGCTGGAGACCTGCCTCAGGGAGTCACAATATCTGTAGCATGAATGCTGATGCTGAGAAATGCTTTCAATTCTCAGACCACACCACATATTTTCCCACAGGATTACATATGATTGACTAAATTAGAATTTATCTGAGAGCTGTGCAGCAGTTTACAGGTCTAATTTGCTAGAGGAACATATGCTGTTTATCTTTTGACAGTCCTGGGGAAGAGCTACCCAAGTCCAACAGCCTTTCCCCCTGAGCTAGAGACTAAAAAGTCAGAAGCCAACTCAATATAAACAAGAAAAAGTGGAATAAATAAAGATTAGAAAACAAAAATACTTAAACTCACGATACTTGACAGTTACAATAGACTCCTAATGTGAATTATGTGTATTATAAATATACACACATATTTTATTTTAAATGTATCTCATAGGAATTCTAGGACTGAATTGCATGAAACAGTCCCTCTTGTGTCTCCAACTAGGGTAGAGGAGTTTGTGCTCAGTGTAGGAAAACCACTATACATAATTCAGAGAAAATCAAGTAGGCAGCCTGGAAGGAGGTAGGATTATAGCTTTATTTTTATACACAGCTGTAATGAAAGCAATCTAAATTCTCCCACTAAACAGAAAGTTGGGAAGTTTACTAATAGTTTAAAAACTTTCTGCTACTCTTATAAAAGCATCAGAGGCACATATAGAAAGAAATTATTTCAGGCAAGTTGCCGAACGTAGGTAGTATATAAAAGAAATTAGACCAAAGAGCACACATTTATCAAGGAAAGTATCAACAACAACAAAGGATCATGGCATCACCTATTTACCTCAGTCCTGGGAAAGAAAGAGAATATGCAAATAAGCAACTAGAGACCGACTCATAATGTACCTCCATCAGCAAGTTGGGCATAATTCCCAAGTTCATATGACTTGGCAGCTTCACACCCCTTAGTGCATTTTTATTATGTATATAAATCTAACATATAAATATTAACACTACATTGCAAAATGCTTGTATATTACAGGCATTGTACAAACACAACATTTTAAACCATAAGCGATAATACACACCCCAGCAAGCCTAGTTCTAATTACCAAGAAACATGGTAACAGCAATCTGAACATAATGTAAAGGCTCCAAATTTGCCAAATAATTTCAGTACCTAAACCTGGAAGCATAGTCTTCTGCTTGAAACAGCAAGGATTATTTCAGCTGCTGGAGGCAGACGTGCCAGAAGCTGTCGTGTCTGCTAGCCTTGTACTCACCCGTGTGTTTGCAATTTGTGTTGCACAACTGCTGTGTTTTTCTTCCTTTTGCTTTTCACCAAGGCACACTAAAGGTCAGATTGATGTAGATCATTTGTGGGAGCATGAGACCGGTTCTCCACTCTCTCTCCCCAATATTTACTGCTCACTCACTCATCTAGAGGTACTTAATACAGACAAGCCCAGAAGGGCCGATTGCTTCTCAAATCCACGAACTTCGCAGAGGTACTGCCAGGCTCTCCACAGGGAGACACAGGCCGTACTTCCCACGAATAGCTACGTGCTGTAACACCTGCCAACAGGCACCAGCTTGTCCCTACCATCCCTCCATCCTCGGATTTGTGCCTCTACCCCCCCGCAACAGCTCCTGCTCCTGCAGCTTCCAGGGCAGAGCTGGATGCCTTGCCAGGGACTGCCTCCATGGGAGAACAGCAGCAGAGAAGCTAAATAAAGTGCCTCATCCAAAAAGCCGGAGAAGGGGTCTCCCTATGGGAACACAGGTGCCCATGGGTTGGCAGTGGGGATGAGGACTGTGAAGTGCCAGACCTACATGCTCACCTTTGTTTTCGTGCCCTAGGTGGAAAATACCCATCCCGATCAGGAGAAAAAGATATTCCCACAAGCAAAGTAAGTAAAGAGGCTCCTTCAGCACTTCGGGGGTGATGTGGCATGGCATGGGTGGGGGCAAGGGGGAGCTCTCTGCCAGTATCCAGCATCACTGCGGAGGTGGTGGGCAGCAGCCATGAGCAGGCATTTTGCATCCCAGCGGATAGAAACCTCCTTGCATCCAGTGAGGGATATCTGCTCTCTTGATGCCCCACTGTGCTGGATTATTTGGAGCCTCTGGTCTATTTTGTTTCTGGAGAAGGCAGCATGAGGGGGCAGCTGTCCTCTCCAGCTACAAAACCATGCGTGCATCAGCCACTGCTTTGCAGCTGCCTCCTGCAGTGGTGAACCTCGCCTTCCTACATCCCAAACAGGATTGCAAGCACTCAAACCAGAGTGGGGGAGCCTCTGCTATGCCTCTGCTTCATCCCCTGCAAATGAGGTGGAGGGCTGCTGAAGGAAGTGGGCTGTCAGCACAGCACAGCCTGCATTTGGTCACACACCAGCCGGCGTTCCCCATACACAAGCACAGTTTAGAACTTTCTCTAAACACATCAGTATGACATATTCTCCTAATAAAACAGTTTCTGCATATTGAATATGCAAATAGGGAAGACTCACATGATAGCCAGGATCACATGTGTTCATGTGAATCAGGAGGTCTTTGGTTTCAATTCAGACTGCTACATTTTTCCTCTGTGGGTAGACATTCATGTAGCAAAGACATAATACTTTTACCATTTGCACAAGCTGCAGTATTTGCTTAGCAAAAAACAGCTTCTTGTTAGTCATTTACATCAGCAATTTCATGGCAGTGTTAAGGCAGCACAATAATGTTTGAAAACACCTTAAATTCTCTAAGATAGCAGCTTTAACAAAATATCGAGAGACAGATGTCTCTCCCTCTGTTGGGTTGCAAAACAAGTATGCTTAAAAATCCCATTATCTTAGGCAAAAGTGAAAACTCAGCTCTAAAATTTTACAGGAGCAATCCATATTTCAATCAACCTCATAAACAAGAACCAACTAGACCGATAAAAACAAGGCTGTGAGAAAGCACCATGCAAATGACAGCCCTCTGCCATTTAGATGCTTATGGGACAGAGAGACAAATTTCCAGAAAGGCTCAAGCCTGCCAGACCCATGCACACAAACACCCAGTGCACAGTCAGGCATGTAGGCATCACGTAGTGTCTCTGCGCCCCAGCGCCCAGTCAGTGATCCCAGGCACAATTCAGGCTCCATTGGCATAAAGCTAAAGCAGAGTCAGAGAACGAGCAAGCAAGATCATCCATTTCTAAGCAGACATGTACAACTGATTTCAGTTAATTAAACCCCCCAAAACAAAACAACAAAAAGAAAAACCCAATAAGGCTGCAAATCTAGGTTTTCTTAAGGTCGTTGAGCACTACTGCATGACCCAAGTCTGTGTTAAACTAGAGAGAAGATAAATCTTGAAAGTCATCAGATTTATTTAGCCCTCAGAGATTCAACTCTTTCCCCAACTAATGCCATGTGAGCTCATGCTTTTGCACAGCCTGTGCTCAGTCTGTAGCTAAGTCCTGTGCTGCCAAAAATCCTTGTCTCATATCGCTGCACCAAAGTATGACAATCACGTGTTTTCTTCCTCTCTCCTCAGCACAGACCTACAGCTATCCATCAAGTACCATCAAGGTAAAGACTAAAAGCAATTTTTTTTTTTTTTGCTGCTCTCTGGGGTAACTGAATCAAAACATTAATGTATCAGAAAGACATGGTGTCCGTCATGTTCCCGTGGGAGAGAGAAAAGCCCATAATCAGAGTATTTGCTTGGGACACAGAAAACCATCACTTAAGCCTACCTACAAAATAAGTGTATGCGCAAAAAACTGTAGCATTGATACTCAGCCCCAGTCTTGGGCAGCCAGTGGCCAAACAGGCTGCAGCACTCACCCATCATTTCCAAGGCTGAGTGTAATGCTGCCCGGCCCAAATCAGACAATTCAGGAGGCTGAACCTTGGGATCACATCCTGGGTGAGTGTCCCCAGCCACTGCACAAGTTACAGCTGTGGGGGTGCTTCTCTGTCCTCAACCCCCCTCCCTTCTCCCTTCAGCTTTCTGGTAGCCAGCGTAGCCTCCCTTGACTATTGACATGTTTCCACAAAAGGTTTCAGTTTCAACATGACATTTTCTAAAAATCATTTAACTGGACTATGGTCAACCAGGTTTAGTAATAAAAGAAATCTTCAGCTGAAAAACAATGGGAATTTTAATGCTTTGAGGCTTAAAGGTTAATTTTTACACTGTAAATGTAATTTAAATGTAAATTTGTTGATGCCTCAACAAATGGCTAAGTCTCTGTTGGAACAGAATAAGGTTTCCCTTTCCAATGTTCCACTGACTGTAGAAGGAAGAAAAGAAAAAAATAACCAAACAAAAATGCCCCTTCAGATCATGCATTTAGCTTCTTATGAACCAGAATGAAGCAAATGGTTGCATTGCAGCACAAAAAAGACTGATAAACACTTTGCCCAGTCCTAATTGCCTCCCTACTTTAGGGTTAGATTTAGGAATTCTGGCAATGCAATCCACAGTAATTTAAGAGGTAACTCTATAAGCTGGTATGTTCCCTGCTTCTGTGCCCAAACTTATCATCCTGGAAGGCAGGGGTGGGGGAACAGCCACTTCTCAACTGCTGCACTCAGTCTTGTGTGCGTGTTTGTCTGTGTTAATACGCTGGGCTCCGAGAAGCAGCAGCTGAGTACCTGTGGTTTGCTACCTCTGCTTTGTAAATAGTTCATTTTAGCAGAGGGTTAGTGAAGTTGCCTCCAGTCCCTGCTGACCAATGATCACCAGGAGCCCTATGTACTGCAGAACAAAGCACTGCCATTTAGCACCCTAACTGGGTTGTTTTAGGGTTTTTTTTCAATAAAGATGACATCAGTAAAACAAAAGTTGGTGTCCAGCAGATAAGTGGGTGTTTAGCAGAAAATTTTGAAGAAGGTGGGCAAGATGACAGAAAATGGTGTGATTAAATGAGTTCATCATTTGTACATGTAAGTGTGGGACGGATTGCGGGGGAAAAGAAGGGGGTGGAGCTGTAATGGGGAACCTGCCAAGAAGCTGTCAAGTTCTGAGTTTTTGGTGTCCTGAGTAAAAGCTCCAGAGCATGGTTCAAAGACAGTCCCAGGAGCACTGTTAGTGCAGTAGGAGAGATGCCCCTTCTGAGGTTACACTTGGCCTGTGAATAATGAAGGTCTTCACTCTTGCTCCTCCTGCACCGTTGGCATGCGGGAGAAATCACTCCACCTCTGCACTTTGATCTCCCCACTGAGAAGAGAAGGTTGATGATAACAGCCTTTTAAAACATGAAGACTGGAAGGATTCTGGAAAATGTGGCTATGAGCAAGTCTTGGTTAGAGACCTGTATGTTTGACAGATAAGAGGTGCTCCAGACTTCACTCAGTGGACTAGGAGCCAGAAACTCACGAAAATTAAGAGCCTACCTATTCTCATTTCATAGGCACGTTAAGAGAAACACTGCTGTCCTCCAAGTTCTTTGCAATCATGACTAGATGAGGAGAGAGCCATGCACTTGCAGATAGGTAGGAAATTCCTTTTCTTGGGCAAGTCTACCCTGATCGCTTTGGTCCTTAAAATTTCTGGAATTTCTAAATCTTGTAACTCAATAAAGCCCCAAATCAAAACTCAGGATTTATTTTTGGTGAAGTGTCCTCAAGGTCAGGAGATCTTTCACACTGAAATTCAAGCAGAATCTATACAGACAGTACGATTTACATAAACTTGGAAAATCCAAGACAAATTCTGCAGGAATTTTGTTCTAAGAATTCTTTCTCACTTCTAGGTTTGAAAAATAAAATCTAACGTTTTGGGGTTTTTAACCCATAAAGCAGAGACCACTGCTACAGAGTGTGAAAGGTATCTATAAATGTCATCATGAACCCAGCAACACTCACTTAAAACACTACCACTGCTGAGGACAATCGCTATAAAGGCTGTGCTTACTCACTGGCTTCATTAACCAGTGGGTTCAAACCAAGAACACCAGGGCAAACAAGTTTTTAACTTCTGGCTTCAAGTACTTAATCATTTCACATTGTCCCTTTAGATTTAATGAGTAATCGTGCTAGCTATTTAGATGCACAATCACTCACGACCCATTAGCAAACACCTTCAAGAGGCAAAAGGAGGGACAAGTCTAAACAGAGTTGGGAAAGCATTTGCCTACACAGTCTTACCTCCTCTGCTAATGGAAATTACAGAAATTACAGCAGACAGGAGTTAGAGAATATTCTGAGTGGGGAGGGACTCTTCTTTCTCCTCCCTCTATTTTCACAGAGAGCATTAGATGAGGACTGCCAGGGAAGGGATTAGCCATTGCTTCATCTCCAGTGAGGCCAGGGCCCCTTCCAGGACACACAACATGCACACTTGGAGTCTTAGACCCTACAGTCTCTCTGCCAACTGGCTGTGACTCCTCTATCCCTCCCTTTATTCCTCTGTTTTCTTATGCACTTTACTCTGCAAATCACCCTGAACCCTCCCTTTAGTTCCTCCCCTAAACACCCCATCTTAAGTCCTGTGCAAATCCCAAGTGCTCTCCTTTCACATACATCGATACAGTGTCCCGTCTAATTCTCCCTCCACTCCCATCAGCTCCCATTCACAGGTTGGATGGATATCACCTTGGGCTCACGGGGATGATATCCCTTATGGAACAGCCCTGGGGGGAGCTGGGGCGGGGCTGCTGGCTGCAGTTGTGCTGCTGTGCTCCCTCATGTGGTGATGAGCTTTCACCTCGTAAGCCACTGCTGGCGGTGGTGGTACCTCAGGAGAAGAGTCAGGCCTTCGCCCTCCACCCACACCAGGTGTCCATGTGTTGTTGGGGTCTCCAAGTGTGCCACCACAGTCTGTGTAGTAGGGAAATGAGTGTGGATTTACAAACCCTTCTTGGTACTGTGTATATTGGTCAATAGCACTGCGTGAGTGTATAGGCTATACTAGGCTTGTTCAGCTTCTTCAGGGTATAATCGTGTTGAGCTTCACTCTTTCTCTCTTTCCCATTTCCACTCTCAGGAACATGTTGCCAAAAGAGATTCTATGAATTCCAGTGAACTGTGGTACTCAGCTCTCAGCCACAATGTAAAACATGAAGCCTCCGAGATTGATGGCAATAATCAGACAGAATACGCACTTGTCAAAGTGCCCAAGGCGAAGAAAACTATCACCATCCCTGAAGAACATAGTGAATATGATGATGTCCTGGTAACTTAGAAGGCACTCTTTTGCTTGAGTGTATGCAGCCATGATAACCATCTTACCTATGCTGTCAGGTCTTCGAACAAACAACTCTCTCTCTCTCTCTCTCTCTCTGCACTAAGCTTACACATTGGGATACATCTACCAGTCATTTCCTGTGAGACAAACCTGTCCATGAAAAGGTGATCAGAGAAAGAAACATGGACAGGGTACAGGACTTGACAACTAAACCAGGAGGAATCAGTAGCAACTGCTATCATAAAGACAACGTTCCCCTATAGAAAATGAGGAGCTTCAATGTCAGAAGCAACTGAGGCTGCACATTTTTCTGGACTTTTATAATACTTTTTAAGGGTGTGTTAAAGAACTACTGATACAAATCTCAAAAATGCAATAATAACAGGGTTATTTTGTTTGTTTGGGGGATCTTTTATGTTTCAAATGAGAGCATAAACCTTGCATTAGGTGCGCTTACACTTTTCCAAAGTTTTTCTGTCCTGCTTGATTAATACCATTATACAATGCACAACTTTTATAAATAACTAATTTCTCAAATTCCCCCCTTTCCCTTTTAATGTAATACTCCTTGTCTAAGAGTGAAGTCTTAATGAAGTTGGAATTAAATAAGAAAACCCAATAAACTGCATGCAAAACAAATATTACACCCACTGAGAAGAGTATGAGTACTGATGCTGCCCAGGTGACAACTACCTCTCAATAGTAGAAGCCCAGGTGTAGCTTCCATGACAAAACTCCTCCAGCTTACTCCTGCTGGAGTCTCAGGTTTGGCTTTCTGCAATGCTGGAATATAATCTCCTCACAGCCCATCACCCCTCTGCAAGCAGTATTTCTGGACATGCGCAAAGGACTGAAACTGGTTATTCAACTGTTTACCAGAGCTCACAAAGTGATTATGTGCCTGTGTTCTTGCTTGAGCATGTTTTTTTGCTCCCTCCATTTTTGTAACAATACAATTTGGAAGGAAATGTTGTACAGTTTTCCCGAATTTAAGTCTTCCTTTGTTTGTGATGGCTGGCTGCAGCCCTGGCTTTGTGGTGTGGTGCCTTTGCCACTCCCACCTGCCACTTCAGTGCTGGGTGCAGTCCCATGGGTGAATGGTTGCACTTAGCATGGAAGGGCACAGACTGCCTGCAGGTACTACTGCTGTGACAGGCAGCTGAGCCTGCCCAAAACTGCTACTGGCTGCTGGGGCTACACAGATGACTTCCTGCTACGGGGTTTTAAAGGGCTGGTTGTCTCAGTTGTCTCAGTCGTTAAAGTGTTACCCACATTCCTTCTATTAAAATTCACATTAAGCATCCACACAAAATATCTAACTTGATGAAATAATGTGTTTTCACACTGCTGTGTCCCTAATTAACTGAATCATAATTAATACAATTTGACTAGATGTAGACTGTAAAGTTGGACATTTTCTGTTTAATATCACTTCTTACTACAACTCCACTTCCTTCTTTCCTTGGGGTTAAGGTGCTGGGGCAGAGGAGGATGACTGGGTAAAAAATGAATGCTTGTCTCCTTTTTTTCTCTCAGCTCTTAATGTTCATAGGTGTATCACCATAAAGAAGTCTAATCATTACATTATTTTTCAGTTCTTAGAATTAAGATAAAGAAATGTTCAAGGATATGTTCAGGTGTCTTAGTAAAAGCAGTAAGTTTGAGCAGCATCTCAACAGCAACTTATTTCTTTGCTGCTGGTACTTTCACAGCCTGCTGCTTTTGGGACAAACCATACAGGCCATGAAGTTTATCCTTCCCCAGTGTAACAATCAAAATGAATATCTCTTCTAGCTCTATGCTGTATAGAAAATTACAGCAAGAGAAATTATAGTTCTTACAGCCAGTGCTACATTTTACAACTCAAGATGGGATCAGAATTACCCACAAACAGGAGAGTTATGTGAACTACTAATTTGGTCCAGAATGTTTCCCAAGTTCAGATAAAACTCATGCAACAACAACTATGGATGTGAGTGTACAGCTCTGTCAGACTGAAGCTTCGTACAGCTCTTAGCATTTAGAATTACAGAGGTTATTTTCCAGTTCAAACACCTGAAAGAATGGAGCTTGAAAACAATCACTTTAAGACTAAAAATAATTTAATGCACAATAACATTGACAGATTACTCCTTAAATAAACTATTAGTATTAGAAAACACAATTTACCATAAGGTATTTCTTAAAATACAAAATGTTTCTTAAAATAAATGTGTCTGTCTATCCAACAGGCTATAAATAAATGACAAGAAGGTATACTTCACTAACATGGTAGTGAATACATTCCATTCTGCATGAAGTTAATGCTTCATTTTCAGGTCATAGCCAGGTACTGTTTATAACTCTCATGCCATGCTGATCTAAACGGTCTGCTTCAGCATCTTCCTCTTGGCATTGATCCATCTCATCTGATCTTTCATCAACAAGAACAACTATTTGCTGCCTTATTAAGGCAAATATCTTGCATCTGTTCATTTTTATCCCCAGTGCTGGGACAGGGACTATAGCTAAGGCAGTAGACTAGTTTGTCTTCAGATTTACAAATGCGGGGCAAATATCTGTCTATTCACTAGTAGCAGTAGTTAATTATTAAAGCACACAGCTAATTTGACCCTTGATAGATTCCTGTGACATTCAGATACGTTAGTGAACAAGACATGTTTCTTCACGATGTTTCTTCCTTCTTTTCTATGTCACACAGAAGAAGAGAAAAATAGAGCAGATACCACCTTATCCAGGAAGACTCTAGGATGAATAAGGAGAGTTAAAGCTTTCTTGAGAATCTAGTGCAAAGGTCTTGCACGTAATTAAGGAATACATACATACATACATATATATATATATATATATATAAAAAAGTAAGTTTTCAGGCTGTTTTACAAGAAAGGAGCAATGGGAAAACATGGTATATGAAGTTAGGAGAGAAAAAAGTAACAGCATTAAGGGTGAAGCTGTGCAGATAATTTTGGATAAACCAAGAGAAGAAGAAAGCCATGTGCAAGACCACTTTTAAAGCTTGCACAGAGTATTCAGATTTAAACATAAGACAAGACAAAGCAGAGCTTTCAAAGTCAACAGAGCATGCATCAGAGAAGATATATGATTTTCACAAGAGCAAAATGGATTATTGAGGTATCAGGACAATTAAGAAGGAGGTAGTGGTGGTGTAGGAGTGCAACACTGTTATAAATATGCCACATATTCCATTTACAATATTGCATCACAGGCAGTATTTAGAAGTGTTTCTACCTAATGAATAGCTCCCTGCCCTGGGATTACTAACAGATAGGAGATCTCATCTCTTCTAGGTGGTGATGAAGACGAGGAACTTTTCCATCATTTCTCTGAAAGTTAAAACAGTACAGTATTAAAATTAAAATGAAACTTTAATATGAGTTAATCACAATATACACTGCATGCTGAAGTGTTGGCCTAGGGTTACTCTGAAAGCACATAAGTTTGGCTTAGCAAATTGGGGGTGGGGGAAGAAGCTCTGTGCATTGTTTTCATTATAACTGCAAAGCTCATGGGACTTTTATACTGGCATTTCTATCAAGACAAATATAAATTTGTTGGAATTGCTGGCTAGTCACTGGTAGTCATTGGAATCACTGCTTAGGAAACCTAGGAGAATGAATATTTGGTGATTTTAAAAGGTATCTCTGTGCATAATAAATTTTAAAAAAACCCCAAACTTCCAAAGAGACAAAAATTAGGAGTCTTTTTCACCCTTGACTGTGAAAAATAAAATTGAGAAATCGAATCCCAAATTACTTATCCTGTTTTACTTGGATTAAAATTTGGTTCGTAAGTATTCAGAAATGAATATACAATAAGGAAAAATATTTTTCATTTTTTGTCTTCCCACTATGGTACACACACATATGAGAAGAATTTCTTTGTATAGAAAAAATGTAAGAATGGATTTAAGGAGTTTGATTGGTGTCCATAGCTGACCAGTCTCATCACTATTCCCTTTCTCATCAGAGCACCTGACATTGAATCCTCGGTAATAAGTTATGCATAGCAGGACTTTCTCAAAACTATTTTACACTGTTCCTAATGTTGTTGTGCAAAATATATTTCCTAACAAATATCAACACTTTTCTAGAATTATTTCCCTTCTTTACCATAAATGCTTCTGCTCTTTGTAAAGAAACAGTTTCTATAATGTACAGCACTTACATGTGAGAGAAGTTCGGTCAAGCTTTAACTTGTCACATTCAGATGTCTCAGGATTAAAAGTATCATCTTCATCATAAATATTTTGACGTAAAATGTTCCTTATAAAATCTGGGTTCATAATGTTTTCCATAAATCCTTCTGTTGTTGGTGGTACAGAAAACACTAGCTGATAAATTACAGTGGAGCTTTCATTACTGAAAAACAAAGTCAGGTATGAATGCCTTCAAACTCCCCCTGGATGTTTTATTTTTTTGAAAAGACTATCTTTACATATCAATCTTGACATGGATTTTTTTTTTAGAATGTTTTCTAAAGAAAAGTATTATAAAAGAAAACTGTCATCAAAGCTTCCAGTTTTGTCCTCAAATCTCCTCCCTTCTCCGAACAGCTCTTGAAACTGGGTATGTACTTGAAGCCAGCCAGGGACATGTTTTCAAATGCACAAAGGGCAGTTGGACATGTGTCCTAATGGGGTGTGGTTTTCAGCACCCCTGCTTCACAAGTACACACTGATAAGAGGTGTTGCAATATCACGTACATAGCTTAGCTAGGAACCTGCAGAAAGGTCTGCTCTCCTGCCAGCAGTACCTGGGACCACCCAGCTGTGCTCCTAACTCAACTCTGGAGTGGATTACACAAACCAGTGAATGGGAGACCACCTCTGGAGATTTCGTTCTACATCCACTGTCTACAATTCAACAGTTACATTTTGTGCTCACAGAACTTAAACATTACAAAAAGTAGTTGAATGTGAGAAAATAAAAGAAAACAAAGAGAGAGGCAGCAAGAGAGAGACAAAGAGGCAGAGAGGGAGAGATCAGCTGATCAGTGTATGTGCAGAACTAGACCTTTGTACCTGGTCTAAATCATAATTTTTAGGCATAGAGGAAATAAGGCTTAGAAGCTACAGTTCACCATGGAACAGCGTTGGCATGCCCAAGGTTGGCAGTGCAAGGGAGCATATTCCCTCAAGTGAGCAAAGTGACCTCAGGACTGCCCCTTGCCACATCCCAGGGTAGCTCTATCTCTGTCCTTGCTCTCTCAAGGACCTTGGGACTTTGTGAATCTACTTTCCTTGATTTTCTCCCATCTTTCTAATTCCTTTTGTAATTGAGCTTTTCAGAACTCCTTGGGGAAGCTCTCTGTCTTCCCTTGCCTCTCTGCTATTTCTCCATGACAGGAGGCATGTATATTCCTGTTGCCTTTACCTCTTTTGGAAACAAAACAGTTCTCTCCTCCCCCTGAACCCTGTTTTATTTATTTAAGCCAATTCAATTTTAAGTGTCTCCACCAATTAATTTTCCCTTTAATAAATATCATTGAATATGTTTATTAAGGGCTGCAATTGGAACCAAAAATAACAGAGATGAATACTTTACAGCAACAAAATGCTACTGTCATATACTATTAGCAGCATTTTCCGTTTACACCAGAGTCCTTTGACCAGTTTTGCCTATCTATAAACCTAACTTTCCCCCAAACAACCTATATATACACATGCTTATGTGTTTATTTCATCAAAAGCCTATAATTTTCAGATAATTTTGGTGACAAATTGCTTACCTGAAAGAAATCACTTGAGCTGACCTAAAGTAACGCCCTAAAGCTGGAGATGAACTGTAGACCTCTGTTAGCTGGGATAGGAAAAAAAAAAGAAAAAAAGCAAAACATATTTCTTCTATTCAATCTCTCTTTTCTGTACAAAAGAAAGCACAGCAATTCATTCCTAGAAGGTATCTTATGGGCATAAACACAGCTACTGAAGGTCAAATTTCAGCAAATATCTGCCGTGGAAGAGGTACATGGTCCTTTTAAATTTGACAGAAAAGTTAATTGCACATTTGAGTGATTGCTATATAACCTTAACACAATAGAGGCACTCAAGGTGATGTAAAAGTGTGTGCTCATGTTGTCATGTGCAATTCACATCGTTAGGTTTGTGATTTAATTAGTGCCAAAAAGCTCTTCTAACTTTTACTTGGTAGAGGGAAGGGTTTCTCTACTGACACTCCCTTTCCACGATGTCTAAATGAGCACTGTTATGCCTGCTGAGCTTATTTCAGCTGTAACTCAGAGCCATGATGGCTTGATGGAAATTGCAGCTATAAACCCAGGCTGTCATTGTGTACTCATGAAAGAATGTAGCAGCACACAGGATTTTGAGCACCTATTGGCTTTAGATGACTTCCACAAGCCCCTCCTAAATTATTCAATGATTCTGTGAAAAAGGTAGAGACTGTGTCCTAACCATTAGTCAAATTTGGTGGAAAAAAATCAGATGCTCTTTTTGTGCTTAAAAGCAGACAACGCTTTTTTTCTAGATCTGGACTTTAAGAAGTACAACTCAATTTTTTTGTGGACTTGCTACACGGAGAAACAGAAACTTCTTGAAAGGAAAAACACTGAAACTATGTTGTAAGCAGAATCAACTTTGCCAAGAACCACATCAAGACATACCCTCTTAGTAATGTCCTCAGAGAAAAAGTGTGGGAGACCACACATTAACTCCAATGTTCCCGAAAAATTGTGAAAATTTCCACTGTTTAGTAGTGCATCAGGATCCCAATAGTCATCCTCATCTGTGTAAACATCTAATAATAAAAGGAGACAGAAAGAGAAGGAAAAAGTTCCAGTTAGCTAAGTATTGAAAAAAACCATCTTGGCTTGCTCCTTGTAGCTTTCTCACAAATTTCCTAGGTAAGGACTGGCTGGGAGTGACAGAAAGAAAGTGCAAGCGTTAGACACCAGGTCAGTTATTATTGGGTCAGAACCACCTTGTGTGTGTGTGTGTGTGTGTGGAGGGGGTGGCTTGAACCTCACGGAGGTGGGGTGGTGTCATGTCCCTCATGGCAGGCCCCTGGAGACCACAGGGGGAAACTCTGGAGGAACTGTCAGTCACAAACAGCCCAGGAAAACTATAACACCCCAGAGCTCCTGCAGCCCCTCGCCCAACTCAGATTGGTAGGGACAGTGAGAACACTACTCCTTCCCCTGACCTGGTACCCCCAGAGTGGTTGGTGGGTCAGAGGCCCCGCCTGGGGGGTTGTCCATGAGGATCAGAGCAGATAACACCAAGGGCATGTGTTTGCCTCGTGTTGCAGCCCTGCCACTGGACTTGTGAGAGCTGGTCTTCTACAAGGCTGCAGTGGTAGCTATATGATCTGTCTCTTTCTCCTTCTCTCTTCTTGATCCCTCTGCTTCTCTTTCTCTGCTCCTTTCTTGATGCTTAGGGTGGTTTGGAGCTGGAGTGATTGTATTTTGATATAAGCGTTGTTGGTTTACTGGATTTTGACTTAAGTGTTGTGGATTAATAATATATGCTGAGTCAGTATTGTGGTGGAACATTTTTGTCTAGCTTGTGGGGTGTCCTTTTGAACTTTGGCCAAGTTCCCTTATTTGCTCCCCTAAATAAATAAAGAAATTCCTTGGGAACAAGCCTGTGGCTTATTCTCTTGACACCATCTAGAGATATTAATGAACCCCTACATCTATATATTAAAGCAAAATTCCTAGGCAGTCCTGTGAGCCAGCAGCTCCCTGGGCTTGGAGTCTTACAGCAAGTCACCTGAAGAGAAGTGACAGCACGTGGAGGTCAAACACCCACCCCCATTAGGAAAAGTCAGCTGCTCTGGGAGCCTGACTGACAATGACACCACTTGAGGGGAGCTAAGTGATCCATGGCACTTGTAACATGACAAACATAATTTCCATCCTCATCCCCACATCTCTTCTCACAACATTTTCTCACTTAGCTACAAACCGGAATTGCCACCTGATCAGGATACAAGTTGCTTGCTGCATGCTAAGATAAAACCATTCACATCCACTACTCAACACACCAGCCTCTGCACTCAGTATCCCAGTCCCTTCAGCAGTTTAATGAAGGAGTTTAAAGGATGCTACTCTTGCATTTGTGTTATATTAGACTGTACATATTGTACATTTGTATTACTGTAACTAAGAGTGAGATACTTACTAGAATAAAGAATTAGGCTGATGAGAATGACGAGGAAAATTACTAGAAATATTGCAGTTATAACCATCCATAGTTTACACTTCCAGAAAACTACATTCCTGCAGGACTTCCAATGATCTGTCTCCTAGGTATAAAAGGGAAGGACATATTGATTAACGAAATAAGGCAAGAAAAAAATATTGAAGTGAGTCTCTACTGTCACATTTAGAAACAAAAACTCCGCACAGATAGGAAAGCCACATTGGTAAGCAAATGCCCTACACCAGGGGGTCCCACCCTTGACTGCTGCTGCAGGTGGGAATGTGGACCTGCAGAAGGCAAAGGACTTTCACAGGTAGGTGATTACTTGAAAGAAAAACGTTTAATTCCCATTTGTGCAGAATTTCCAACTGAGTTGCCCTTAAAGTCAAAGTACTACAAAGGTGCATTCTTGGCTCCCTCTTTATTTTTAACTACATGAATTTGAGTTGCATGTTCCACAAGCTGTCCTTTTAATGTTTGTCATCTCTCCCAACCCAAAGGGTGTTTATAGAGGTATTTCCAAAATCATTCACCTTTGCAATGTTGATGATGTCAATCTGCATAGCTACTGGGTGCCAGCTATTCAATAGATGCTATTGCATTAAATCCACCATAAAATAACTGAGACCTTTATCTCCCTTTTTCTGCAGAAGATGGGAAACTTGAAGGTTATTGAATATATTTAACAGAGTTTAATGGGAATCTCACCTGTTCTAGGAGAGCACAAGAAAACTGTCTCCAAAGCAATTGTGCACATGTACATTCATACCGGAAAGGACAGTACTTGCCTGATGTTTAATTTTTAATACTACTTAAGACCATAGAAAAAATTAATCTTTTAATTAGTTAACTTAGCTGTATGAATATTATAAAACAAACAAACAAAACCCCAAAACAACCAAACAATTAAAACCTCACTTAGGTGAATAGCAAAACAAAAAACTTCAACTGCTTTGTTCCACAGCCAGAAGACTGAAGGAAGGGCTTGAATTCATAAGTAGACCATGCTGCCTTTTTATTCCTTCTCTTTCCCCCTCTCCATCCATCATAAACCCAGTAGTAAACTCCACATCCTTTTTGACATTAGTACCAAGTAAGGAAAAGGTTGTCTGGGCCACACACAAGCAGATTGGTGGGAGGCACTAATCCAGGCTACCATCCTTTACTTTTTTAACTTTCTAAGAATCCAGCATAACAGAAAGGCTTTCACTGAATTTTACTGAATCCACGAGCTGGCTAAAAGTTTTTGTGAGGGTGGCAAGGGGACAGGGAGAGAAAACAAACACTTACAGAAAGATCTTACAAGAGTCATTTCTCCAGGAGCAGGGGCAGAAAAAGGGAAACACTCTCTGCAGACATCTCTGCACACAGAACTTTGCTTTGGTGGAGAACAAAGAGCAGAAACTGAATATGGTTTGACTTACAGCATACTTTCAGGTGTTATTACATTTACATAAAAATTTTTTAATTTAATTTTTAAATGTGTTAGAAGACTGAAGCTTCAATTTAACACTTAACACTAGCATATAATTTTGTATTTAAGAAATTTTTAAAAGCCAGTAACTACTGCCTAGAGTGCAACTTTGAAATCAGACATAGTAATATTGGATGAGACAGACAGCTGTCAAGTCCAAGTTTCGATTGAGCTGCCACATATTTAGATTACCACAAAATGTAATCCTTAATCACGCATAGCATACTGCCTTGATCTCAAGAAAACCTTCAGCTCCACAACTAGTCCAAAAGCCTCTGGACATTGCCCATAGGCATCACAAGACTGCTGGGGGGAAGCAACAGCAGCAGAGAAAAATATCTCCCTGATGGGCAGGGCAGCTCTGATTAACCTGCCACCTAAGCAGAAAGCAAAGCATGATAATTTTCCAGCAGTCGCTATAGGAAAGGAAGCCAATTGCCAGAATCAGCAGAAACAGAGCCTGAATGAAAACTCAGTTCTGGGAAGGGGAAGGATAAACTTAAGGGTAAAGTTTTGCAATATAGCCAAGCAGATCTAGCTCACCCCTGTCTCTCTTCCACCCTCTCCCGTTCCTCTTTGCACCTCCCTCAAATTTGTCTCACCCTGCAGCAAGCTGATTCAGCTTACCAGACCAGAGGAGAAGTAGCTGACCCCTGATATAGTAGAACAAATGGGGGTTTTGCCCAGCCAGTGGAATGGATCAGCACACAGAGATGATCAGTGGGGCTTGCACAAGGAAGCAGTTGCAGTTACTCCACCAGGAGCAGGAAGGGAGGGGTGGTGTGACTAATACAGACAGCTCTCGGGGGGCTCAGCCATGCCTAGAGAAGAGTGGGAAACATCTTTGCTCTATCACAAATATTCCTTGAGTGAGTAATGTAAATCATTTTACAACAGTCACCTGTGAACATATATTATACCTCTGCCAGCATTAGTCTGCTCCATAGCTTTAAGCTATGGAGCTATGGAAGCTACCTTTCTCAGGACTCATGTTGGTTTTGACTGAGGCTTTGAAGCATTCTATTAATACAAATTTATAATGGTTAGTAACTCTGAATTACTCAAAGATAAAAAGAAAGAGAATCCAGCATGCTCTGTTGGAGGACATTCTTGTTTTGGCAGCACTGTTTTCTGGTTAATTTGTACTGAAGGGAAGCCTGGGTTTAAAATCGATTTCAACTTTTCTCCTTTCTGATTTTGAGCCCAATCCCACTGACAGCACATGAAAATAGAAAGCAAAACTCAGAGTATCAATTGAAACTTTAGTTCCCAAGTTAAAGCTTAAAATACCACTTCAATATTAGAACACCTCATTGAGAAGAAGAAAAAAAGTATGTTTTCAGCTCCTTTCCCTCTCTCTCAAACAATTAATTGAACCACCCCAGCAAGATGTTTCTGCAAAGTGTCATTTCTCTTGCTATGTAGTGTTTTCCCCAACAGCAAAGATCAAATGAACAAGTAAAATTCCTACCTTTCTCGTTGGAGCATTTAGAGGCTTGTCATGATCAGCCTCACTTTCCTCCGCATTATCTTCTTGTAATTCAATAGTCTCATGCTCCTGAGCAGAGCTTTGCCTTTTTGTTTCTTCTGTCTCTGTGCGAGGACCTCTGACTCTAAAGCAAGTACGGAGGCAACTCATTTCCTTCTGGTTTCGGGTCAGTAATACCTCTGATACGAGGCTGGAGACACTAACAGGGAGAGTTGGGATAGTTTTCACAGAAGTGATCTCAAAACACTGATTAATAAGGGGAATTCCTTGGAAGAACAAATGACGTCGGCTGCACTAGCTACAGAGAAACAGGAGGTGGAGGAAGTATCAATTTGCCCAGCCGTGAGAACTACAGCTCTCTGCTGTGCAATACTAGGTTTTCCAGTTTGCCTGCCTTCCTGTACCAGCCCTTGACAAGCAAGTGACTAAACCTTCAGCAACGTTATCATTTGCTGAGGCAATTTTGAAAGGAGCCAGAATGCTTTCCCTGCTGCTGTTAGCCAGAGCAATAAATTACTATTAATGTTTTCCATGCAGCTAAACAGATGTGGTTCTGACCAGCACAAACTGAGTAAAGGATCATATAGATTGTGGTCTGCTTAGGCTGTGACTCTAGCAATGCTTGTAATTTTAGTCTCCCTGTATAGAGAATAAAGAAATGAATGCTACTGATCTTTGTGCTGTGAATTGTCCTTTCTCTAGCTGTTATACTCCCTAAAATCATATCTGGTGTTAAAGAACCATTTCTGTCTATTAACATACTATCCAACCTAAACCTGAGAAGCTGCTTTCAGGTAAAACAAAAAAAAACAACTCAAAAACACAAAGTACAGATCTGAGGAGAAGAGGGAGATGACCTTCAATTTCAACCTATGGTCTACAGGGCATGTTTTTATGAAGCAGTCATGGTGATCTGGTTTGCATTAACTTCCCACGTGAACACTCTTGTGCACTTAAAGTCACTCACCACTGCTTACTGCAGCCAGGGCTGATTCCTCCCCCAACCTCCCCACTATCTACCATCCTACCTCCTGTTCTGACTCCACCCTCATGTTTCTCCTTCCTCCCCACAGAGCATCTCTCTCCCCTCTGGATCTAAAGGGCTGGGCAAATAGCTGTTTACTGCATTCTTGCTTACTCTTTTGTTCCAGCACAGGGACGATCATGCATTAAGAGCAAAACAAAACCTCTCTCAGCAACTCCCTTCTCTGCTGCCTGGGTATCCATTCAGAGCACTGCTACTTCTTTTTCCTACCAAAAGCCTGGGATGCTCTCTCTCCCCATCCTGCCACTTTGATTTTTTTTCTTTGTGCAACTCATCTGGCTACTGATGGCCAGGGTTCAGATTCCTGATGTGTCACAGCCACCCAGGCAAAGGAACTCCACAAAATTGAGCACATCTTATGTTTATTCAGCAAGTAAAAAGAAATACAAATTTTATAACTCCACCTTTGGTTCTGAGAATCCTGAGGACTGAGGATGAAGCTAAGTAGTCATCAAGATTATAATGTGTCTGGATCCACAAGATTTTACCTGGGACATCTTCACTAGAAAAGCCTTTATCAGCTGTTTCTCAGTACTCTGGCTAGAGACTAGCTTCATTTATTTAATTTCCACTCACAGTAAAAGACATTACCTTCCTACAGAATTGTCTGAAACCAGAAAGGTTTTTCTAAGTCAAATGAGTTAATGATTATGGATCTCACCATGCACAGGCCAAAGTCCTTATTTTCTTTATATCTGTGAAGGAGTTCCTTAAAGTGTTGAGTTTCTTTCATCTGGGGGAATCTAACTTCCACACTTGGTGCCCTTTTTGCATGTGAAGTACCAGCCCTTCTGACACACGTTGCTGAGAAACTCCTAAATAAAATGAGAAGTCGAGAACTGACCTGAACTTTCTGGGCTAAGCTTTTATCTAAAACAGAACAGCAGGAAAACTGTTTTCTCCCCTAGCCAAGACATCTCTGGTTTCAATACAAGGAGAAGAAACTTGTACCTTTAAATGTGCACTTTAGAAATAGGGTTACGCTAGGCTTAGCTTTACAAAAAGAGGAAACTCCAAGGTACACATGTAGTCTGATTGCACCTGGGGATTAGGGTTTCAGAGGCACAAACAAATAAAACATGTCCACTTGCAGTTTTAGCATGTGTTTATTGAAAAGGAAGATCTGAATGACCAACTAGTCATTAAAGATAATAACCTCGTAAAATATAGGCTTTGAGTATAGCTTATGTTGTAAGTTTGGCAGAAGCCAAGGTAAGGTGCCCAACACTAAAGTGAGAAAGGAAGGAAAAGCAATATCAGTGTTAGAAAGAAATACCTCAGTGCATGCAGATTACAGTGGTAGCTCATTCCAGCATTTTCCCCACATGCTGCCAAGGTGGGTCTAAAACTAAAGATCACATGTTTATGTGCTGCAGAGTAAGTGTGCTCTGTGGACAGCAATGACAGGCATTCAAATTGTCAGCTTCTTTTTTAAACACATTAAAGTTGAAAGCTCAACACTCCCAAATATTGAGCACAATTTAAAGACCACCTGCATGGTCTTAAAGACATCTAAATAAATCTTTTATTAAGCTAAATACCAGTATTCTTAAGTCTCATAAGCAGTTTTGGAAATCTTAAATCAGCTAGATTTGGGATGATCCGCTCATCAGGAGATTATAATTATCAAAACTAGAGTTACTAACAGGGTTAAAGGAATGTGGCTGTCATTTCCTTTTCTACTTTCTTTGAGCCCAAGGATGCATCCAATCACATAAATCTATTTTCCTTTCATGTCCCTTTCAACAAAGTGTGGCCACATGGGCACAGCCCAGAAAGATACACAAAACAAAACTCCTGAACCTGAAATTCTGCTTGCTGTGGACCAAGGAAATCAGAAAAAATAGTGAACCCATGCTTAAAATTCACAATGCATGCCAGAGATGGAGCTGGGGAAATACACCTGTAACAAACTGAAAACATTAAACCCTTCAGTTATGTTGAAATTGTAAAGATAATGTAAGAAAAAGCATTAGAATTTTGTAGTTTAATTAATTAAGAGTGATTAATTCTTTCCATTTACCTAGACATCATCCTCTTCCAGTTCTTTCAGAGAAATATCTTGCATCCCAAGGTTTGTGAGCAATATATCTTGTATTTTTTAAGAAAACACAGGAGAGAACCTAAAAGTTACGGCCCAGAAAGTAATAGTTGGGCAGTGGGAGCATAACTATAGAATGAATTAATCTAAGCTTTGTACACTATACATTATTTATATTTTTGAGAAATATGAAATAATCATTCATGTTTAGAATCCTGTAACATCACTAAGGCAATATACATAAGTTGAATATATATGGAATGTGGCTATGAATATGCAGATATGTGTATGTGGAAACATTTAGATATATAGAGATAACAAGAGACATGGAAGAAGAAAAGACTTGCACAAGAGAGTTTTGGCTGGATTTTTGTTACAGGTTCTAATCCATTTTGTTTTGTTATTAAGGCAGTGCTGTTTCTGGTAATGGGGATAAAGAAGATGAATACATAAGGAACGAGAAGTTGCTCTGGATCTGAACAGTTATTTCTAGGTGATCCACAAATTATAGTTTCTTCATTAAGAAGGTATGTTCTTTCACAAAGGAACAATGGCATTTCCCTGTTATGCCATCAGATAGACTACAGGAGGAAGTGCCTTTCACATGGAGATGATGTGTATTTTCTCCTTGGCTGATCAGTTTGTGTTCTGATGGATCCAGTCATAAAGTGCTGTCACCTTAGTGTACACACCAGGACGATTGCGCCGAGCACATCCTTCACCCCAGCTCACAATGCCAGCAAGATACCATCTATTTCCCTTCCCTGTGCAGGCCAAGGGACCTCCAGAATCTCCCTAAAATGAAGGGAGTCCAGCCATTAGTATACACACACACAAAGCAATGTAACAAAAGTTAGGTTGTTTAAGAACAGTAAATACCTACCTTTCTGTTTCTCAAATTAAAACTTAATACTAGAGTCTAAATTCTGGATAGAATGTACCCAGCTAGACACCAAATTTTTTCAGTTATCTTAATTTGTGGAAGTAGCACACAAAGCAATATAAATCACTGGCAAGAAGTAGTTTGTAAAAGTACCCCTTGTTAATTCCCACTACAGGATTCATAACTCAACACAGCCCAAATGGGAAGAGATGATGATAGGGACAGAAATGTGGAATTCTGCTACCATTTGACCATAAATTGTTCACAGGTTGAAGGCAGAATTCTCATGCTGTGTGTTAAATCGGAGCAGAAAGATACCACACATCCCCAATTAAAAACAAACAAACAACACCCCAAACAAACAACAACAACAAACCCCAACAATCTAAACCAAATCCCCACCCCTGAGACAAACCAGGCACAATTAAGGATTATCATTAGTTTCATAATCAAGATTGTGTCTACATTTGTAGATGGAAAGGAAGGAATAAAGACTAAGGAACACGCAAATAAGAACCCAGTCCTCAAATGGAACATGCAACTCTGCTCAGCAATGTGGGAAAATAAAAAATTCCATTTGGTTCAGTTCACAGGATCCAAATGCATTCAGGCTCATCAATGCTTTTGTGTCCTTCATTGTTTTTAACCTTGTATGTCTTCTGTGAACTGGTCTGTTCACAGAACTCTGAGCAGCTACAGTGCAGCTCCTCTGCAGCTGTTCTTTATGCACACAAGGCAGTCAGCAGCCTTCAAAGTGACCCTGGGATTTGTTTGCTGCCCCCAGTCGGAGCTAAAACATGTAAAAGGTCAGAAGAAAGCCATGTACCAAGAAAAGAGTAATAAAAGAAAAGCCTTCATCATCCAACCAAACAAAATTATCTAGAGATAAGACAACAGAGCACTTCTTCCTCTCTCTCAGGCTGCTGTCCTATGAGCAATTTTAATGATCCAAGAGGCTGATCCCAAAGTGACTTGAGAAAGGAGGATACACAGTCCAGCTGATTACACAGCCTGTTGTGAAAGACTGAAAGGGCGGTATGATGGTGGTGAGAGGAAAGATCCTACACAGACAAACTGAGACCAAAGAAAATCCTGGAGTGCTAAGAAAACAGTGTGAAAGAATAATTGTTTCATTTTTCACTGTAAGTATCAGATCCTCTAAAGATGAAAAGTGTTTGGAAGCTTCACATAACTTGTGCAACACACGCACAGCTTACATGTCCAGGAAGAAATGAACAAAACAGGATGACCACAAGTCTGGAACTACAGTAAGAGGGTTTCAGGGTGCTGTGGGGGTTTCCTGAACTGCCAGTGTCATTTCTCTCTAGCACTGTACAGGAAATATACTAGTGACAGAAAAGAAAAAAATAGCAAAGATGCTACCCAGGCCAAGAACTTAGAGGCCCAGAGGGCCAGCATGCTAGGATTCAAACACAGCATATTGTATTGGAAACTAGCCAGTATGATATATAGCTGAATTGCTTAAAAATGTCCATCTGAAAATTCAAGGGCATTTCTTAAGCAATACATCTTTGGAGGAACATTGCACTCCTAAACCAACATGTTTTAACAAAACAATTCCAAGGTCTAAGGTTATAGACAAACTGTACATAAAGTTAACAAAAATAATAGTTCATTGAATTAGAACTTCGGGACTGCAAAAAAATCCTGCAAATAGTCTATTCCATATAAAGAAGCTTGACCCATTTTGAGCTATAATCTTGCAAAAATTATCCTATTACATTAAAATACTAGAATTTATATATTACACAAATATTATATCAAATTGCCACAGTGTAAAAATCAGTAACACATTTCTCTCCCTTTACACAGGAACTGGTATAAAAACCATGTTTGTAATTTCAGAAGTTGATATTTATCGTAAGTTTAAATACAAAAAAAAGTACACAACGAGTCTAATAACTCAGATGGAGAAAGAAAGCAGAGTCAGGACAACTGAAGTACATCCAAAGAGCAGTTTCTGATTGTGCATATAAATAAGTGAGGTCATATAACTTACGATACAGTGATGTAGTCAAAAGTTGTATTAAAAGGGAACATTGCAGCTACAGTTCCCAAACCTAGCTTAGCTTTTCTGTTTGTATTTCTTTGTAACTATAACAATACATTACTCATCATACTGTTACAATATTTTAGCAATTACACACCCAGACACTAAAAAAGAAAGAAAGAAATTAATACAAATTAATACAGATGGACCTAACTTCATTCCTTTTATCCTTATATTTTTCTTCTACAGTTATATTTCATATAAGAGAAGATGAAAAACAATTCTCGACACATTTGGCCCTTTGTCTTTGCAAAACAACATTTCTCAAGAGTCAGAGATTATCTATGCCAAATTTCCTTCCTTGTTTTGGAGAGCCTTTAGTTGTCATTTTAAGTTAACCATACACTCACACTCAAGATCTCTCTCTCTCTATTACTAATAAAAACAAAAAGAAAAAAAAAAGGAAAAAAGAAAAACCACACAAACAACCCACAACTCTGAACAGCTTTCTAATGAAAGCAAGTATTTCTTTGTAGTTTTTCTACAAGTTACAGATTACCTGGCATGCATCAATGCCACCATTAAGATTCCCAGCACAGAGCATACGTGATGTAATAAGATCATCATACAGCTTGTTGCAAACACTTTGGTTAATTATTCTCACTCGAGCTTCTTGCAGTGTTTTGGCAAAATGACCTAGGAAAAAATACAAATAGTATTGCAGAGGTTAAGGTGGCACAAATTTCTAATAGAGATATCACTTATAAAAACAAAAGAGAATTGCTTCAAGCTCTAAATCTACCCAGCTAATGACAGCAGAGTAATTCTGTTCCCTTCACCTTTTAAAAGTTGTTGTCCACACTACCCTCTGGACGCAGAGGTCTCAATGCACCATCTTTCCATTTCCCTAGTCTTTATCCTAATGAGCCTTTTCTGCCAGAAAGTAGTAAAAGCACCATGCAAACTGTAAAATAAGACTCTACACAGAGTAACTATCTTTGAATGCCATTTGAAATTATGTCCAAAGACAATATGTTGTTATTCACACTATAGTTGTGCTCCAAAAAATGTCCAAGTCCTACAAAATGAAATTAATATGTTGTTTTCAATCCTCTCTAAACTGAGGAATAAAGTTAAAGGGGAAAAACCAAATAATTTAAAAAAACCCAGTAAACCCCAACAAAAAACAGCCTGCAAGTCACACATAATGCTAAGAACTTAATTCTGTTCTATAGTATTGACATAAGTTGTTGTGAACTAAAAATCCTGAGTCATGTTTTGGCCCAAGAGTGTACATAACCTCTTTGATACTTGAATGATCAGAGGAAGTACAGGATTTTGGTTTGTTTGCTTAGTCAGCTTTGAGGTTGGGTTCGGAGTGAAACAGATAGAAAAATATGTTTCTTTTGCATATCATTATATTGAATTTGAATGTTACCCACGTAATTTTGATAAAAAGCAAGACATTGTATCAAGGCATCAATTGTAAAGCCTTTTGCACTTCATTAGGTTGTTCTGTTATTAATGAGATTTAATTATTTTTAAGGCGTATTAAGTAAGCCAGAACTACACAGCCTGGGGGCTTCTGACCAAACATGAGGAACTAGGTCTCAGCACAACTGTGGGGACCTCTGAAGTGCTGAGGGGCTGTCCAAGCCCAGGTTTCAATGCTGGCTCCTGTTTAATGCTGAGACAGGGCCGAGATCCCATGGGCTCCCCCACCTCCCCTCTCCAATTCAATTTGCTTTTTTTCTGCCTCCTTCCTGCAGCATGCTATTTCAAGCACAGAGGCAAAACTCTTCATGGGGCATACATTAAACTGCCTTTAGTTGAGAGACAGAAAACAAAAAACCCTCCATATTTTTGCAATTACTGCTGTTCATGGCCCCCTATTGTCACAAATGTAGATATAGAGACAAATTCTTTCTCTGCAATAGCTACAAGTCACTGTTTACTTTACATGCAAAATACCTATTCACCAGATAAAAAAAGCCATGAGCACAGGTACATTTTTGTAAATCTGTGGTAATTTGGTTTTCAATGATCTGTGACACCTGACTGTGCATTTTGTCACTTATCACCTGCCACCCAAGCAAACATTCAGAATTCACAGACTGCAGCTAAGGAGATTTTTTTCTAGCTTTTTATAGACTCACTAAGTAAACCACAATTAGGGTTTTTTTTGCTTACAAGTATAAATATTTCATTGTTAGAGTTTAAAACTAAGCCAAACTTGCCAGAAGTATATCCAAGAAATGAACATACTATTTTCTTTTATGGCTCCCCAGCCAGTTACATAGCAGACAGTTCCATAAAGAAATACTCTAGAGGTGCTGGGTAAACAAATGGGCTGTACCAGCTCACTGAAGAATACAGGCATCTCCATTTCCAACAGGGCAATGTCATAATCTGAGATAGATTGGTCATACTGTGGGTGGACAATAATCCTTTTGATTGATCTCATAGCTACACGATTGCTCTTTCCATTAATAGTGCGTAAGCCCATATATGCTCTCCATCCCAAAGGAACAGAGTATCTGTAAAGAAAATGTTTTAGAAGATCCCATTGGAAAGTAATGTAGTGTTAGTTCACTCCATTTTAACTACTTTTTGGTATTGGATGAGATTAATCAAAACCGAAGTGAATAGAGTAGAATAGTACTTCAGAAGATAGATGTACTATAATCTCTGCCTCCTAAAACATTAAGTAATGTTTTTACTTGCTATTTTGAAAACAATTAATTTCCTAGAGCTTTAAGATCAATTCCATGCAATGCACCATGCTTTGGGAGTCAGAAAAGCATATTATTAAATTCTAATTCCTCCTTGTTGCATGTAGGAGGTATGTCTTTTCAATTTGCACTGCCTAAACTGAACATCAGTGAGTTTTACACTCAATAAATAGGAACTTTTCTGGAGAGAAAAGGCCGCAGATTCTATTCAGAAAATCACTGCCTTAAGAAAAAAAAAAAAGAAAGAATTAAAAAAAGGGTGTTTACCCTAAATCTAACAAAACAGTGTTTTACCTTGCAGGATTGACTGACAATAGAAACAAAGGAGTAACTTTGAATACTTCAGATTTTTGAAGCCAGCAGAATACAATACTGAGTGTTGATGTACTGATATGTCACAGAATTAAAACCTTAATCAACTTCTCTAGACAAGGAATAGCTACTGCAGACTTTTGAAAGCAACACTGTAAGGTTATTAAACTGTACATACTCTGAGAAAATATAATTTCTTCATACCTCACAGAATCAGAATCCAGGAAGCAGTGGGCAGCAGATATGAGCCACCTGTTGGAAATAACAGATGCACCACATACATGACCTTGTGCTCCCATCTGTAAACTTGCTTGCCAAGGCCACTTTCCAGATCTTGCATCTTCACCTCCAACGATTCTGTTTTTCTTAATCTGGTGTCTTCCACAAGCTAACAGAAATCATTGAATACAATAGTAACAAAGCCCACAAGGTCATTTCACTTTGCCATGCTTAACACAAACTTTTATCTGCAGACCACAAAGCTGTTGGAAAAAAAAGAGTATTTTCTTACTGTGCAATTTGTAAAAAGGTGAGTACTTGCTCCTTCTCACTCAATGGGCAGGTGAGATATAAGCCAATCATTGCTTATCCTCCCTTGTAGCTTTCTAAAGAGGTTAAAATTTCAAAAAGACATTTAGGCACAAATCTAAGCTGGGTTGTTTCTGAAAGTTCACTTGAATATATTTGCACATTTTTCCCTCCTTCCAAACACAGCACTTAGACTGCATTTTATTCAGCTGCAACAAGCGCTAAGACCTTCCAAATACTCCTGGAAGTGTTCATTGCTTGAAATAAGTCGTCACACACAGAACGGATGAGTGGATTTAAAAGAAACCATGCAAAATTCAAGATGTACGTTTTCATACAGATATTGCGGGGAATTATTTTTTTTTTAACTTCCATTTGATTTAATCAATTCTTTATCCAATAGTGCTTGACTGTAACACAAATTCCTGACTCAGTTTCCCAAGTCATAAACTAATTTTTACATAAATGTTACCACACCACAGTTCATTTCATCAGATCCATCTGCACAGTCTCTCTTCCCATCACACTCAGGATTTGGTTTCAGCAAGCACTCTCCATTGAGGCATTTGTATGCATAAGGGGAGCAACTTTTGTAGGCTGAAATAAGAGAGAGAAGATAGTGTCACAGGTTTGGAGTCAGGCTTTCAAATTATTACAAAAAAACCTTGCATGTTCAAGTAGTTGTTCAAAACTACACATTCCAGTCTGCTGGAAGGCACAGCCTGTACTGGTGTAGACTGGTCCCTCTATGGAGAAGGTACAGTGGAATGTTTTACTCTGAATAATGATCACACTCATTTCAGTCTTCACTATCCATGAGGAAAAAGACATAAAAGCATCCAACTGTCTTCACCACCATTTTACTTAACTCTAAACTGAATCAGCTAGGCTTGTCAGATCCATTCTTTTACCTTCACCAGCACTACTGGCATTATGAATTATAAATCTTCACAGCACCTTTGCATTTTTAAGTGAAATAGAGAGAATTGTGGAAGAACTTTATACCTCTCACCAATAAATTTTTTCTAAGGACTATCAAAGTTTACTATGTGAGAACCCTGACACATCTCAGCAATAGGCTTCCATCACTATTGTTCTTGTTACCAGTTGCTTACACCTCTCAACAGTGGGAAGGAGGTTTTTTTCAGCAAACGAAGACATACTCCTGGCTACCTCAAGGACCTAAGATTCAAAGCAAGCCAAGAACTATAATGGAAAAATGCAGCAAGTCATTAGGGAGACATTGGTAGTACCGGCAATGTCTGTAACCATTGTGGATCTACAGTAAAAAGACCATGAATGTGGCAACAGTCCCCAACCTACCATATCTCTCTCCCTTACATTATTTTGTACAGATCTGGCAGAA
Organism: Corapipo altera; assembly: GCF_003945725.1. Classification (NCBI taxonomy): domain Eukaryota; kingdom Metazoa; phylum Chordata; class Aves; order Passeriformes; family Pipridae; genus Corapipo; species Corapipo altera. Next base: position 3,574,663 of record NW_020884898.1, on the reverse strand, counting down.
CCTGGGGAAAAAGTGCTCTTCCAACAGGATCACCAGCAAACGTGGTTTGTTCATCTTTCTAAAATGACTATTATCTTGGATTTTGCTTCATTAATTGTCTAGACTCCCCCAAGAACTAGTTAAACTCTGCATGTTTTATTTTCACAATTATGAAACTTTGTGCCATGAAAAAAATTAATTTAGAAATAACACATTTATCCATTAAAATAAGCATATTCCCGCTTCTGCCTTCCACCATCTTTCAGAAGGTAGCTAAAAATATATACTTACAGCAGTTGTTTTCATCACTGTCCTCCCCACAGCTGTCATCTTCTTTACATGACTTATACTGATGCTTACACTTTCTGTCACCACAGTTCAACCATTCTGGATTACAACCTGAAGAAGAAAGGTCTGTAAATGCTTTATAATTCCACAAGCTACAAACCCTATCAGAGGTCACCTCGATGTTGCTGTGCTATCTCTGTCAGACATTAATCTACCATGGTTTTGAGAGCATCCAGTGACAGAGAGACTTGTTTCATTACCTAACTTGTGCTGTGCTCTCTGACCTTGTGCTACCTTCTGGTCAGTCTTTCCAGCATCTCTTCAGTGTTCCTTATCTTCTTTGATGTGCAGTGCCCAATTTGGACACAATACTCTAGCTGAGGCTTTCCCACCAGTGACTGGGAAGATATTTTCAAACTCCCACTTTATATCCTAGTGTGATGCTTAAATCCCCCCCCCCCCCAACAAAAGAAGACAACCAAACAACAAAACACCAAGTACACACAAAACACACAAAGAATACTTTATGACTTTGACTCACAAGTCATCTTTTGAGCAACTGTTACCCCCCCAGCTATTTTTAGCAAAAAAGCAACATAGGCAATCCACTTGTCTATTTGGTTCCCTATGTTCAGATCGTGTCTTTATTTTTCTACATATATGTTCTCCAGCATCTCAGGAGCGTTTATAAATACATCCCTCTTTCTATTGTGTAGCACTTTCCCTATATCATAAGCATCTACTCTAGTCTATCATTTAGATCATGAACAAAAATTATGTGACATTCCATAACAGATATTGGCAGAATGACAATGAAAATATCCTTTCACTTTGGTAATTACTCTTGGCCATTTGTTCTCTGGAAACAGTTTTCTGTATTTTTTCCTTACTGTGTTTTCTTCACTTACTGACAAGCTTGTCACACAAGACAGCGTGAAAGTACAGCTTCTCCTCTATTTATCCTCTCACAGTGGGGAATTAAAACAATATTTTAAAACTACATGCTGGTTTTTAATATTTTCACTGTTTACAAATAGTTTATTTGTTGTGCTATTTTTTTTTTCCTTTGGAAGATTAACTTATAAAGGTTGGTGTAAAATTTCCTCTTGATTTTTTTGTTCTCCCACTCTTTAAAGAGATGCATTACACAGCCTCTTCTCCAGACTTTTATATCTTCACCCACATCCCTCATGTGATCTTAAAGATCACCACCAGTATTTTAGAGAACTTCAGACAGCCTCTAAACTTCGTGGAACAAACTCTTTAAAGAGGACAACAAACAAGAAATAATTGCTCTATCACAATCTAGTTCATCACTGCCATTTGAGCAGCCTTTCCAGTCTTCAGAGAGATTGCTTGAAGGAATGCATGTTCTATCTGCATATCTAAGGACAAGCTAGAAAAATAAGAAATCAATGGCACTAGAAACACTTTTATAGTCTAAATGCATTAATGCAGGACTACACCATGCAGAAATACTAAAATGGCTGTTACATATTGAAGCTAGTGTCATTTATAAATTAAATTGAATGTTGAAAAAGGAAACAATATCTTACTTGGCACAACCTGTCAACGATTTTTATCAATCAGTCTGGATCAAATTAATCAATATTCATCTAAATGGAAATTAGCAAATTAATCTCACATTAACTGCCTCACTCTGAGGGTTGAAAGTGATTCAGCACAGACACATAACAAGTACTGATAGCAAACACTTGTTTAATTTGTTAAGGGAATGTATTCTACACAGGAGCATCTAAGGAGAAGGAAAATAAAGAAATCAAAACTAGACATTCTCTTTAATATTATAGATAAATATTTCCTGATATTAAAATGCTGCAGAAACTAACCTGTGTTACTACGTTCATCTGAAGGTCTTATGTGAATAAGTGCCTTATCAAACCTTTCCCAAAACTAATCTCAGCCTTTCTCCAAGAATTTCTTTCACATTCACTTAAACTACCAACTAGTATAGATGAGTCAGTTGTTCGTTTGCAATAAATATAAAAATGATTGTTGTCTTCCACTTTTTCAGATGTGCCAGGAAAGAAAATTTTCTGTGGAAGAACAAGTAGTCAAAAGTTCTCTTCTTTCTGCCCAAGTCAAATGAAACTTTTTTCTCATATAGCACCATAAGCAAATTAAGAGCTACATCAGATTGAAGGACCAAACATATTTGTCCCACAGTTGTCTTATCAGTTCCAATCTGGGGTAATTTAGTCCTCTTCATTGCTTTGCATGTGATGTCAGTGGGAGGAAAGCACACACTTGGTAGCCAGCAGTGTTTCCATTTTCTCTTCATCACTCCCAAAGTTATTTAGATGATGGCTGGCATTTGTTTTCCAGGTCAACTCAGAGCAGTGCCTGTGATTTTTAATAACTGTGTTTTAATGGGTACCCAACAATGGAAAGAAACTAATCCGAGGTGGGTGACTGCAGGTACTACAGATACAGGACACGAATTTTTATCCCCCCTTTTTCTTACTTCTACAGGTACATCTGACCTAGAAAACCAGTGCTCTCAATACATGCTGCGCTCTCAGATGGTCTTCCACAAATTACTGTAATGACTTGATACTGACACATCACAGCTCTTTTACCCCGCCTGCTGAGTCTTAATACAGATCCTTGTGATCATGACTAAGACTTGATTAAATAACTTTGAGCCATCTGCTTGCTCCTCAGTGCTAGAAGCAGAGCACACAGATAGTACTAGACCCCGACAAATTAGAGGACTGGGCAATCACCAGCCATGTGAAGTTTAACAAGGGAAAGGGTTGGATTCTGCACTTGGGATGGGGCAACCCTGGTTGTGTGTATAGACTAGAGAACAAGAAACTGGAGAGCAGTGCCACAGAAAGGGATCTGGGGTTCTTGGTCAATGGTAAGTTGCATATTAGTCAGCAGTGTCCTGGCAGCCAAGAGGGCCAACCATGTCCTGGGGGGCATCAGGCAAAGCATCACCAGTTGGTCAAAGGAGGGGATTGTCCCACTCTGCTCTGCACTGGGGTGGCCTCACCTTGAATATTGTGTGCAGTTTTGGGCACCACAATATAAAAGAGACATTAAACTACTAGAGAGTGTTCAAAGGAGGGCAATGAAGATAGTGAAGGGTCTGGAGGAAGAGCCATATGAGGAGCAGCTTGGTCTGTTCAGCCTGGAGAAGGGGAGACTGAGGGGAGACCTCACTACAGTTACAACTTCCTCCTGACAGGAAGAGGAGAGACAGGCACTGATCTCTTCTCTGTGACAGAGCCCAAAGGAATGGCCTGAAGCTGAGTCAGAGGAGGTTTACGTTGGATATCAGGAAAAGGTTCTTCACCCAGAGGGTGGCTGGGGACTGGAACAGGCTCCCCAGGAAGTGGTCACAGCACCAAGCCTGACAGAGGTGCTGTGAGGCGTTTAGACAATGCCCTCAGGCACATGGTGTGATTCTTGGGGTGTCCTGTGCAAGGCCAGGAGTTGGACTTGATGATCCTGGTAGGTCCCTTCCAACTCAGCATATTCTATGATTCTAATACAGACTGGGGATTTTCTCTGTTAAAAAATGTGTTCGTAGGCTTAGACTCATCTTTAGCCCGTTTTTGAGGCAGTGACTGGAGTAACCATAGCACATGATATAGTCTGTAACTTTTTCTAGTACAAAGAGACACACACAAGTGGAAGAAGAAATCCCTAAAAATTGTGTTAGTCCTGTAGAATGACCAACCATAAAACCTAACACCTGTTTATAACGAAAGGCATGAAACAAGAATCTTTATCAGAGACCTTAATACATAAATGCTTCTGTGTCAACACTGAACTACATTTGGTCAAGCAAGCTGAGGATCTGAAGAGGTTTCAAACACTCATCTGATATCTTGAAATTGCAGAGAACTTTAGTTACCTAGATGTTAATTGGGTAAAGGAAATAAAAGGCATAGAAAAAATAAGACATTCCATCTTTTCTAAGAAATATCTCATGTAGATATGTGTATCCCCTGAAAATTCCTGTTTCACCCTCAGAAGCCCCCCAAGACCTAACACTGATCCAGAAGTGCATCGACTAGGGAATCAGGAGAGGGCTATAAGAAACTCAGTCATATTTCTGCAACATCTGCTAGCAAGGGGTCCTCTTCAACTGTCAGCGAAAATCTAAAGTGTTTGCCTAAACCTGGAAACTAATTTAGAGCAAGTTGAGTTGTGAATGTAGAGAGAAGTCAAAGTATTCATGGTTAACTTCTGCTGGCAGAGGAGTCATGCTTAGAGGCTCTCTGCCATACTATTTTCATGTTGCAGCTTGGCTATTTTAAGGTATTAGCAATGTGCTATATAATTAGATCCACAGAAATTTATTTTTTTACTACCTATTTTACATAATTATTGATAAAATCTAGAAAATAAGTTTCTTAAAGCATCTTATTCTAAATGTGTACATTTATTTGTTCAGTTAAAGACAGAATCATATTTTAAACATTTATCTCTTGAAATTAGGTTAAGAATAAAAGGCAGGTTGATTTGTATGTGGTTGGCCTGTCAAGCATGGTTTCTCAAAGGTTTGTCCTTAAAAATTAAAGTATGTGCTCAATAACTTACGGTCTGTGTGACTGAAGGCTTTATATTCAATATAAAACCCTCTGTGGGTGACCAGTTCATCAGAATGGAAATTGATTGCAACAGAATAGCCATATTCCCTGTTTCTGTTGTTTTCTGAAGGAGCTTTACAGTATCTAGCAAGGCAAAAGTGAGAATTATTAATTTCTAACCAAACAGACCATTACCACCCAGCTACATCTACTTTTACCGAAAGGTAATGACACCAAAAAGCTTTTAAGACAATGCAGTAAAGATCAGTTATATTTTGGTGTTAAAAACAGCCCGACAGAAGCATTGGAAAGCCTATTTACAAATGCCTTCCACTCCACAACTTTTCTGGAACTAATAGACTTTGAAAAAAAATACAGCAAGATGATCCATGTCAGGATCTGCCTTAAAAATATAAACTGCTTCAAGCATGTTTGATTCCAGATTTCCCATTTAGGTTTGCAAATCCAAGAGCTGCAAATCCAGTGAAGGATTAAATCATACAACCAAATCCAATAGGTGTTGCCTATTATAATATGCACCTTCCAAGAGGCAAATTACTCAGAATAGTGGGGTTTTTTAGCGTTAGTGTAACAATTACAGTCACTAAAGAGTAAGTGGTACAGAAAATGAAAGTTCTGATGGACGCAAGCTCTTCACCCACATCAAGACCACTACCAGGAACTTACAGTTCATCTGCAGCTGCATAAAATCCTGTAGTTTTCTACATTATTGCTTTTAAGGGGAACAAAAGTGTAAGTAAGTGCCTGTAGAAAAACCAGGATGCCTAAATTAATGTAATGACAAATGTTTAATACTAGGGCAGGATTAAGAACATTCTGCTGCTGAAGTTCTTTGGAAGCATGCCAATTTTTTGTTGAAATGTATTTTTCTGCACTATAAGTGGTGAAGCATTTTTTTCTTAAGTACAGTACATTGTGCAGCACATTGAAATGCAAATTAATACCTCAGAAAATAGTGTCTTTACTCACCTAACTCCATCAATTTCTAACCAGTCTTTATCACATTTACTGGACCCTGAAGACTTCTCTTGAATTTGTATTACAAGGATTTTTAGTGACAGCTTGTAGCCAGGCAATGGTGCCTAAAAAGCAAAGGATAAATACCCTGACATACATGTTCAAAAGGTGAAAAAGGCCTGTGCTGCCAAGATGGCAAATCTTTGTATACATATTATTAGATTGAAAGTACTGCATTTCTATTGTGCAAATTAGTGCCTTCGAAGAACCAAAAAAACTTTGCTGATTTAAAAAACTATAGAAATCTTTTTAGACCAAATTTTGGCCAGACTGTGCCAAATAAAGGAGTGTGAGCATTTCTGCAGTCAGCATAAAGCACTGTATCAGAAGTTCATCCTATGTTTGTACTGCCATGTGTTCCCATTCCTTTCGTGAACAGAGATGAGAGTTTTATGCTACAAGCTGCTAATAATTTTCATTGAGCACAAGAAAGGTAGAGACTGTTACCAAGTTATATATGTGAAAAGCTTCCTTTACCAGGGAAAGTAAAAAAGTACTTAAATGCTTAGTGGAGCAACAGACAAACACACTGGGGAGTTGGTAAAAATCATGGGCAGATTTTAAGTCCTGCCAAAGGACTTGCTGGACATTCAGAGCTAACTTCTGAGCCAGAGAAGATCCTGTTTCTGCAGAATTCAGGGAAATACAGTGTGGTATCCACCATATGAAGCATGATTTATATGACCATTTTTTCTTTCTGACATAGAAGAAAAGTGCTTTATTATTATTATTATTCTCTGGCTGGTAGGTGTTGTTGTCTTACCCATTAATTTGGTTTTGTCATGAATAATACTCAAACTTTTAGAAGCTGGCAATGTTTCCCTCCCATAGCTGGCACCTGTACATTGGACAGGAAAGAAATGGGTGCCTGAAAAGAAGTCAGGTGCAGTAGTCCCACTAAGTCTTCTCTCTGTTCCACCCACATCAAAAGTAATTTCTCCCAATTTTTTGTCTAATTAACATAAAACAAAGTCATTGGTACTCAAAAGAGATCCCGGAACTTACTTTGATGATCCAGTTGCAGTCAATGTTTGGTGGGTAGTAACTTGGGTAATAAGGGGAACTCAGTGTCCCATTCCAGGAAATGTAATGACCACCACACACTGGGAGAGAAATGTATCAGCAAGGAACACTGTTATCTCAGCCAGGTTAAAGGGCAGAGGCTACTTCACTTTTTAGGACCCTTCTCTATGTACTGACTTAGAAGAATGGGTTGTGACAGTATTAAACTCACATTTTGCCTGTATTAACAGGAAATCACTCAACTTCCACCTCTCCGTCACACTGGATTTCTCTTATTAAATTACAGCTAAGGGTAAGTACAAAACACCTTTGACCGAAATTTTTAAAAAATGTTCTTTCATGGTAGGTGGAAGAAGCAACTAAATGTGGATGCAACAAACCTCCCCCTTCCAATGTGCTTCTGACCTTTCTGTAGGCATTATCAAAAATTAAAAAGCAATAAGCCCAATGAAGTGAAACCTCTGTTTAATTTCACGTAAACCAGGAAGTTTGTGTGTCAGTTCTCAATCTGAAAATTCATGCCACATTTGAACAGTATTTTTGAGGTTTTATTTTCTACCAAGGACTCTCCTAGATATCCAGTCTTCAGTGCTTTTAGTTCCCTTTAGATAACATCATAAATGCAAATACGAATATAACAGAAATGAAGACAATTTTGAAAATAACAATATTTTGTAGCAAACCCCAATCTAAATATTATTTGGAATGCTAATCTTCAGAAAAATTAAGCCATTCTGGTTAGTAATGTGCATGGGATAGGTATTTGCCTAAGCAGCATCCACAAAGACACAAGCTCAAGTGTGTAAGATTTGGAAAAGTTTATCCCCTGTGATTTGTTCCACAAGTTTGAAAATAGTCACTTGCTTAATTGTCAAAATTCTTTCACTTAGGTTTTACCAAATTAGTGTCACTAAACTTGACCTGGTGAAGCCCCTTCATCTCCTCTACAGTACTACAGTTTATCATTACTCATAATATTTCACTAATCATCCGGAACTCATGCAAAATTCATTAGTACCCCATAGGTTCGGAATATACTTCATAGGTCTTGAGACACTTTTCTTGTACATTTAACTACATTGAACAGTACTTTCAGTAAAGGAACAAGGATGTATTAGAACTGTTTGGTCTTGTTTTCCATTTTCTTTAAACACACATTCTACAGGTTGGGGATAGATTGCCAAAACTGATAAAAGTGCTGTTCTTTGACTGGAACTATCCAGCCTTGCCTAGACATATAGGGTCTGTAGGGCTATTTGGTTGGCTGCTCTGCTGCCACTGCCCAGTGTTTTCCATGTAGCAAGACCAATGTCTGGCAAGTATGGCTTGAGTAGTTATCAGAAGACAAAAAAATATCTCAGACCAAAGGATTCTTCTATTCTTTGTTCAGTTCTCAAACTTTTTTCAAAGTGGGTCAGAATGATAATGCCCTGACTTGTATGCCAACATTCCCTCCCACAAGTATGTTCAAAGCAATATCAACTTTTTTAGAGGCAAAACCAGGAATACATTAGATGTTTGTTTCTATTAATTACTTACTGATTTTAGGAATGGCTTGAAAGTGAGCTTTTAATATGCTGCTTCCTTCTCTTTGGTCCAGTGAGAAGGTAAGCAACATTACGTTACTAGACGAAGTTAAACGTACAACAGAAGGAGCCCAGGCCCCAGGTCCACACCATCTGGAATAGTACACAGAAAAATGCATTAAAAAAATCCCGAATTCCAGTTATCTTTGCTGAGAAACCAGGCAGAAATAACACTGATCCAGTCATCTGCGTTTGTGAAGCATTCCTTTGGCTACCACTTCCCTTTTATTCTTCCACCCAGCTGACAGCACACAAGACGCTAGAGTTTCCCATCACTGAGGCTTAGTCACTCAGGGTGAAAAATCACCCTTGTTCTTGCTTAACAAGTGCCCCAGAGTTTTCAGGCCTGCACAAGCTTCAGAGAGGGAGTGCCAGATCATGTTATTTCAGTAGTGGTAGGGGCACTGGGTAATAGAGGTTAGGTCTGAAAAGACAACAAGTGCCAGCGCAGCAGTGTTGAGAAGCATCTACGCAACAGATAAGCCCAAACATTTTCAATCTATTAACATTCACTTTAGTTTCGTGTCACAAGAGCTATTACACAAAATGTGAAGGTCTATGCATGGAAACTATTAATTCTTACTGATCTTCTACTTGAAACTTGAAAACTTACTTCTATTTGGAATTTGAGATTCTATCTCTTGGATCTGTAAATTCACTCTTATGTTTATTCCGTTTTGAAATCCACAGCATATTTTGGATTTCTTTTCATTAATTGATAAATCCGTGCTAAAAATTTCTAGCAGTTTTCTCTTTTCCTTGCACAGCAAATGAAAGCAATTAAGACAAGACCTCTCAGTAACAGAGTCTTTGCACCACAGCCCTGCCACTGTCACCAATATCCACATTGGCAGCATTAAAATAAAATTTTTGAATCTTAAACTGAAAGTAGTTGTCTTTTGCTTTCCAGCAGGCTATTCCTGGTTCCCATTTCATGTGAGACACTAGATCTGCCTCTCTTGCAGACATTATTAAATCTGTTTTATCATAATAGCTGACAAAACCTTTATAAAATAACTATTTGAGTCCTATCTGCACTGAAACATGGAAATCTTTCAGCATCTTGATCAACCCAGTTGACAGCCTGGCTTATCTTCTAGCTGTGCCTTTTGTCACAGTATCATCAGAGTAGCAGGGCAAGCTATGAGAAGAGTTGTTCACATGAGATGCTTATTCTTACAGTACACCTCACCATCGCAGCTTGCTCACTTCTTTAGTACTTGTCACTGAACAGTTGTACTACCACAATTTACAGAAACTGGTGAGAACTGTTTTAGTCACCATGTGTGACCCTAGAACTAAACATTAGGGAATAATGGCTATAAATATCATAGTTACTGGCTGCCATGGCCATTGGACATATTATTATTAGTTCTATTATGTCTGTCTTAAGCAGCCACTAGCTGCTTTTGGCTCCAGTAGAAAACTAATAGACATATGCAAACCCACACATTTTCTATGGTGGCAAGAAAAGCAACCAAAAAAAGTCAGCTTTTGTTGAGGTATCATTTAGCATAATTTCGGTCACAAAATTCTGTTTTGGTTCTTTGATAGACAGGCACTAATGCACATTCTTGAACTTTGCCTTACAGCTCGCTGCATCAATGTTCTCTGAATATGTTACATCACACCCCTGTGTCAGTTTTGCCGTTTTCCAGGCGCTTCCATGCTCATGGACAGCTCTACATTTGTGTTTCCTAAAAATCTCAGCCATTGCTAATAATGCACAGTGGAGTAACAGTTGCAGCAATAATCCATAATCAACAGCAGAACAGATGCAGCCCAGCATCTGGAACAGGATTCTCCTTCCTAGGCTACAGTCTCAGAGTAAGTCCTTACAAAAACCATGTGTTCACTCCATGCCAACAATAGCAAGCTGTTACGTTTTGTTGCATGAAGAGAGAAATAAGTCTGCTAACAGAACTGAAGAGGACTACCTACTCAAGTAAGTTAAAGCACTACTACAGAAGGGCATTTCAGATTCCTACTGAATCTTCATGCTCAGTTAGCCTCTTCCTGAATGTTCTTACAAAAAACTTTTTAAAAATTCCCTTTTTGAATCTCAGATTCTTAAACTTGTTTATTTTTTTTTGACGAAGACAGATTCAATTGTGTCCATACGTGAAATTTGACTCTGAAAAGTGGGCATGGCCACTCAAGTTTAAATATCATATATCTTACTTATGCAAATGGACTACATGGTGACTGAGGATGGAGCCTTCCATAGGCACAATCCCTGCAACTGGACTACTATAAAACATGTATTTTCTAAAAGTGATAGAATACAATACTATAAAAAGTCTGTATCTTTTTGAGTTGTGAGAGTAACTGCATGAAATCAAATCCATTAAAAATTAGTCATAAAATAGAATAAGCCTCACAGAAATTTATAGCAGGTTCCCTAGGGAAGGGGTCATGGCACCAAGCCTGTCAGAGTTCAAGAAGCATCTGGACAGGGCTCTTAGTCATATGGTTTAGCTTTAGTCCAATGAGGAGCAGAGAACTGCACTTATAGGTGCTTATGGCTCCCTTCCAGCTTTTGTAGGAGGTCTTTTCATTGCCTTATACAATATTTTTAATTAAGTTGTATTTGGAGCCTTACATTTTATCAATTTGGTACAGTTTCAGAGAGTTTCTGTACAGCTCAATAAAACATCTTTGCTGTCTCTATCATACCTGGTAATGATCTTGTTTTGCAGTGGAAGAAGGAAATCATATGCTGATAAGTGGTGTGATGCACAGCTCTCTGGAGTGACACCATGCAAAGTGATAACTACCAGTCTCACCACATAGTTAGAAGGAACTCGCAGCCTCCATTGATAAAAAGACTTTTTGGGATTCATCAGAGTTAGAGTCCTGTTGTTACCTGGCTTGGCATACAGGTCAAAGGATACTGCTATACAAAAGAAGCTAGATCAGTGGCTGAAAAACTGTTAAGTTGAAAGATAAATTAAGTTCTTGGATAAAATTTCAAACAAGGTAGAAACAATCACCTTCCCACACTTCTTGACTACTCTAATCCCTTTTTGCCCTTCCCTTTTCAACTCTATTCTCTTTTCCCTACCAGACTACATCACCTTCTCCAGCTCTGGACAAGCCTCACCACCACCAGCTCATCACACGCTCCACAAGCAGGAGGTGATTTGGCTGCAATTGCTATGATCTCTGTTTCACACCTACTGCTTCCTGCATCATTTTCTCTTTGCCCCTCTCCATGCAATGAGAACACTAAGTTCACAAAGCCAGTCTCAAGGTGTGCTTGATGTGGAGAAATCAAGCAAAGTGAATTAGAGCTCTACACTGTCTTACTGATCACTACAAAACTATCTAATCACAAGATAAGTAAGTGATATATAATTTTGTATAGGTGTTTGTTGGTTTTTTTTTAAAGATGTCAAGGATAGGAACTACAGCTCATTGCAATGCAGTGGGAACTATTAAATTTCAACCATTTTAGTCAGAACATCAGAATAAAAGCTGTAAGGTATTTTCATCCAGCCTCTATTTGGAACACAAGCCAGGGAGATTCCCTAGTTTGGTTTAGTTCGTAGGTCCTACAGATATAAATGGCAAGCTGCCATTTTTCTGTTACGGGATTCCCCCCCCTGCCCAGTGGTATCAGTTGGGATTGAAGCATAATTACCTGATTTTAGCATCACATCATATTCTGTGGAATCTGAAACTGAAATTTATTAACTATCAGCTACACAAGTCAAAGACACAAACTGGAGAAAGAAAAATAGACAGAATAGGAATTAAACGACAGGTACATTGTTACCAAAAAGCTCCATTGTAACAAGATCAAAATCTTCCTCCCCAGAAGAACTGAACAAGTGAGCTGCTTGTTTACTACACATTTCTTTTTGTTCCACTGGGGTTAATTTCTTAAGAGAAGCAACTATGTCTTGTGGTGCCCAGAGTGTATTCCAGTAGTAAGCTCGAAGTCCAAATTCCCCTTCACTGTGAAAGGAAAAAAGTGCATCATAAATACACTGTAATTACTATTTTGGATGTGATTTCCTCTGGTCTACATTTTTGGTTGGCACAGTTTCATAGCCAGTTGAACTGCTGTGCAAAGAGTTGCAGCTGAACACAGTGGCAAAAAGTTCTCTTGTTTAACAATTGCTTTTGCTATACAGTAGAAATACTTCGAAAATATGCTGCTTAAAAGGTTACACACTAACACTGAAAACTACACCTCACAAAATCCTTGCAATAATTTTTATGGAATCAGATGTTTCCTTCCCTGCTGTATAATTATACACTTTTAAGATCATGTTACAGCTCCAGAAACATTGTACTTTTTTTTAATCTGAGATTAGCACCATATGACAACACAATTTTATGCCCATACTTTGATACAACATTTCATACAATTGTTGCTGAAAGAAACAATCTTTATGTGTACATATAGAAAGTATGACCTCAGTGATTCAAAGAGACAATCCATCACACTCCTCCTTTCAAAATGGCCTGTGGACTGACCTTTCAGAGTTTTCAGAAACTACCAGGATAGTAGTAGCCATCTGCTCAGTGTATTTATCCTTCTCACAAGGAGCTTAAGCAGAATGTCTTGCCCAAAATTACACATTTAATTTTTGTTTTGATAGGTAAAAAAGGAACTTCATTTGAATAGACAAAACCAAAATAACATTCTGCAAGTACCAGATTGTTTTTTCAAAAATTAGAAACAGATGAATAGACTATAAAACAATCCATAAAACAAGGAACAATTAATTAGACTTCATTTCTCTCACCGATTCTACAGGGCAAGACAGAAATCACTCTATTAGCTTAACTCAAATATACTTAAGTGCATTTCTACATTTTTAATTCTCTTACAGAGATCTGTATGTTCCTCCAGGTAACTCATTTAAAATGCATGGAAAAAAAAAAAAAGAGAAACACAGCTGAGTATTTTAAATTTGTACCACATGTTGAAACAGTACCTACCTGAAAGCAGCCACTACAGACTTCAAGTAGTACTTTCCCAAGAAGGAAGACTCATATGTTTCTGCCAACTGACAATCAAATGGTGGTAAAAGAAAATGCAAAGCATTATATTTTAGTGCCAATATAATCTCTTATGTTATAAAGCATTTGTCTTTTTCTTCCTTTCCTCTTCCTTACACCCCTACACATATCAAAAGCACTGTCCATCACTTTCACAAAATGTATCAAATAAGCCTCATAATTTTGCATTAAATTCCACTAAAATAAAAAATTGCTTCCAAGTCACATCACATTTCAAGACCATTGAACTAGCCATGAAAAACAAGACTTTAGTAATACATTTATATTTTTGTTTCAGTCTTTAAATTTCTGCCACGTAATCTGGGCATAAACAATTTGTATTGGCGGTGCACAAAGCAGTTTTGAGGCACTAGATTAGCTCTTCTGGGAAATACAGGCTAACAGAGAACTGCTTTGTGTTTAAGGCTGCTGTTCACGCGTACCTAGGAAACAGTATTGATCTCACAAATAGAAACTCATAAGAAGTGCAAGAAAGAAAGCATTGTTGTGAGTGATAAAGAAAAACAAAAAGTCAAGCACTGAATTGGAGATATAATTAAAAAAATAAAGGGAAAAATGTAGAAGGAAGAGAGTTTGAATGAAGTAAAACAAAAACACTCTCCTCTTTCCTTTGAGTATTTTTTCCATAATCTTGAAACCCACAGGTTTATTACCTAGAGAACATTTTCCTTACTATAAGACTCACAGCCCCATCTGTCTAGCTACGTTTCAAAATCTGAAAACTGCCAAGGCACTCGCTAGCTTTAAACTTGCAATTTTGAAGGAAAAAAACCAGTTACGACTACCCGGAATCCCCTCCTCAGTCCCAGTCTGATTCTGTAAAAATATTTATAAATTATTGCTCTATTTATGTGGGAACTTACATAATTTTGGATTGCTTCTGCTTGCAGGAGGAATTTCTGTGATGTTGGATCATTGAGGTCATTTGTGTAAGTCAAATTGGGAATTTCTAGGCTTCCACCAATATAAATGAAAGAGAAAGCTGGAGCTGAGGAAAAAAAAAAAGGATTAAAAAAATTAGCACACCTAATAACATTATAGAAAAACTTCCAGAACAAGAGGCTTGCAGAAGCATGTATTTGTCCTTGGTGCCTGTAGGTATTAATTCTTAGGAGAAACATGCAGTAATAGCCAGAATGCTGAATCACTCTCACTGACAGAGTAATGCCCAGCAGGAAAGGAGAGAAATGAGGTACAGGTTCAGACAGGCATTTTTACTAGGAAGATTTAATTGTTAAGCTTCCCTTTTTTGCAGTGCTAATCTCCTGAAGAGGTATGGTTTTAATGGCTATATGTTGAGATTTGGGAAGGTATATATGTAAGTTAGGTACCTGTCCTGTTTTTTGGAAAAGAGGAATAGAAGATAGACATCTAATTCCTGTTGGTTCTTGGGAAAGATGACAGTTATAATAATGATGGTATTCACAAACAGAGTCAAGAAATTGAGATAAAATGCATACCTTCAATATTCTTGTGCAACTATTCACTTGTAAAGGAACAAAATGCACAACACTTAGCAAAGACATTAAGGAGAAGGGAAAGCCAAGTAGCTTAGGTGCACATTATGTGCTCAGCTGCTTAGTGCAGAGCTTTTCACAGTGCAAAATGTGAACCCAGCATGGTCTGGATGGGATGGGTAACACTTACAGAAAGAATAGTGCAGGACTAGCACGATTACTGTAACTGTTAAAGAAACTACAGATAATATTCCTAGAAGCTCTCTCCTCCAGAAAGACAACTTCATCCTTTTGAAGACATGATACTTTTGACACAAGCCATCTTGGTAGGATGGGTAGTAGCAAACATGTGGACTTTCCTAGAGAATGACATGGGAAGGCATCAATTAGTAAGGCAACAAAGAAGAGCTATTACATTTTAGTATATTTACTCTTTAGTTTTAAAGACATTAAAATTGAGATAATATCTTTCACGTTATCAGCTACATCATGCATGAAACTCAGATTTTTTGGCTGTTTGCTTGCTTAGTGCATTTCAATCTATGGAAATGTGTGCATGGGGAAATGATTAACACCTTCGTTAAGAGCAATTTATGAAGAACAGAGGTCAGTGCACACCAGAGTGGACAAGGAGATCATTTACTATGTTCCTACTATAAAGCTTAGCTGGTGCCTCTTACCTGCCCTGCAGTCCGCTCAGTGTCTGGAGCTGGAATGCTGTACACAGAAGTCCGGCTGGAGGGGAGAGCCCGTAGCATGATGCTGCGACACAAACACTTTCTGACAGACCTACTAGCAAAACCCTAAACAACCCTCACTTCTTAAACATAACTGAATAGCATGCTGCTCTCCCCACCACACACCTGGGGCTTCTCTTATTTCCCCTTTGCCACACTGCTTGAAGTTGGAGCCAGCTGATCTGTGATCAAAGAAGGTTGGGAGGAAAAGCTACCATCACTGTAACTCTTTGTTTGCCTAACTAGCTAAGTAGGATATGGATCCCCCCATTTCAAAACAGGTCGCTTCTTTCAGAAATAATAGAGTACAGAAATAATTTATTATACAATGGAAAGGTCATGCAAGCAATTTACAGATAAAAAAATCCCAGAGCAACATAAATGAGGTAACTTCTAATAAACATCCAGTGGAATCCACAGAAATACTGATGAGAGAGAAGAAATGCTCAATTCCACAGACCACTTGAACTTTCCAGTCTCAAGTTGGTACCAAAGAATAAGTGTAACTGCAAAGTAATTCATGTTCACATTTCCTGTTTGAAAGAAAAACTAGTTTTAAGTCAGCAAATCAACAAGGTGACATATTCTGCATGTAAAATAAGAAAATCAAGGATGTGAGAGGGATAATAACATGTTTTATACATGTTGAAAGAGACACTACAAAGAACAAAACCTTGAAAACTGAAACAGGCCCAAGAAACCCAAGCCTCAGAAAAAGAACCCAAAACAAACAAACCCCACCCTCCAAAAAAAAAACCACAAAGGGAAGAAACAAACCCCAACACAGATCACACAGACTGCAAAAGGGATTAACTGGAAGGTAATCCTCAGAGCTCAGAAATTCAAACTACAACTGCAGACAGATGACTTTGTTCAAGTCCTCTTTTTTCCCCAACAGCCTGTCTGCTACACACACAACCTGCTGATTGTCCCTTCCTTTATGGAAAAGAAAAAAAACACAGAAAAAGCCTAGGAGAAACAAACCACTTTTGCATAAAAACTGTATCAGGACCTTTCAGAAACATCAGTTTTACTTGGCAAGGACAAGATCATTACAATAACTTACATCATTATATTTACTCACCTTCTTAAGGTTGCCTGAAGCTAAAGAATTCAAATTCTTAGGTGGATGAACTTGAATATGAAGAAATGAAGGCAGGAAATTGAAGAGTTAGTAGCTCCAAATGACACGGTTAATTAAATGAAAGCTGGAGGAGGAATAAGCATGGAGCAAAATCACTACTCTTTAATTCAAAATTTCTGATCTTCAAAAATTAGGGCCCTACAGATTTGAAAGGATTGAGTTCACCTTCTGCAACCTCTATTCTTCCTTTTGCCTGACAGCTGTTCTTTGTGGAGAAGACAGAGAAAGTAGTATTTGCAAGAGTGCAAATAGTTGATTGCTGCTCCGCAGTTACTTCTGTATTGGCCTTACACATCTCAGAAGAAAGGAGTGACTAAGCCTTAAGCTCTCTCTTTAAGTGATCAATTGTATCTTCAGTTTCCTGACAGAGGATTGCACCTGCACTTAGGTGGTACCTGGAAAATGAATGTAAAGTGCCAGAAGTTTATTATTGCACCTCCTCCTGTGTCTCCAGATATCTGCATAGAACAACCACCACAAGGAAAAGCCTCTTCCTTATTCATGAAGGTTTGAAAAAAGGCTAATTATTACTTCCATATGTGAATTCCAGAATCAGCAAGAGACCCGCAAAGAAATTCCACCACTGAACAGTTTTTCCAAATATGATTTTTAATGAAGATATCCAGGACATGTTTTATTCCACAAAACCAGTTTTCACATTACAAGACTGAAGGCACATATTTGTGAATCCATGGTGCAAAATTTGACACTCTTGTGTAGACACCTGGGAAATTTGGTCTTCCACATCCATAACCCCAGCTCACTATGCCAGTCAAAAACCATTTTCCTTCTCCATTGCTTTGACACGACAATGGTCCGCCGGAATCACCCTAAAAATAATAGATTGAATTGTATGTGTTTACAATGAAATATAAGAACTAGGGAAAAGCCCACAGCAGGTGTTTTGCCTGAGCAATTCCAACAGTGATTATAATTTCATATTTACATAGTTCAAACCATCGATACTTTGTTATTTGTAAGCAGATGGATTGCACAGTTGTACCAAAGTTTGCTCTTTCACAAGAAAGAAGGCTAGCTCTCCTTCTCTAAAGACACTAAAGATATCACTTTTCATGGACTAGATTTGAAATTAAGTTTTTTTTCCTAGGTTCAAACTCACAGCTAGACCCCAAATCTGCTCCTTACTATGTATGTAAATTCATAAGTTACACATGAACAACTCAAAAAATAGTAAGCTTTTTTTTTAAAAAAAAAGATAAATACAATAAATAAAATATTTAATAATTATATAACTTCTCTCAAATTAAAGGTAACAGCTTGAATCCCTCAATTGTTTTGTTTGTGGGTTTTTTTAGTTTAAAGAAGGAAAAAGAGCCTAAATGTCATCCTCTAGTAGATACAAGTCAACAAACTAACAAGTTTAGGCTATGTAATGTCTTTGCAATCAGATCAGTTAAACTGAAGTCTGTAACAGACTTCAAAGTTTTATACACTATGTCATAATGCCGTAGTACAGGACAAAGCAACTAGGACTCTTCCTTTATAGGATGTTCTTGTACAAATACATTGGTAGAGCTTCAGGTAAAAAAAAAAAAGTGCCACCATTTGGGGAAAATTGCTTGGACCAAGCTTATACTTTCCTGTAAGAACCTGCTGTACACACAATATCTCTGAAAAAGACACCAAGTATAGCAAGTTAAACCTTACCAAAACACTGAATGCAAGAAACAACTTCCAAAAGCAAAAAGTGAGCTGGCAAAATTCAATGTTTTGCAAGAAAAGTGCCTTCCTTCTAGACATACATTTTGACAGAGCAGAAAACTGTTTTCTTTTAACAATTAAGATTTTACATTTACTGAGGTCAAATTTTCATTTCTTTTCTTTAATTTCTAGGACAAAAGAAAAGTGGAACACCGGCATTTTTCACACATTTTGATCAGCTCTAACTGCCAGACACAGCCACAAATCCTTTGCCCTTACAAAAATACAGCCAGAAGGCCTGTAAATTATGCTTTTGCTTGGCTATATTTTGAGTGGCCTTACAGAAACAAAGTAGCTGCAGAAACAAATTCTCCAGTTAGTGAAAACAATACTTAATATCAGTGGTCTCCCTAACCTCTAAAAAGCAGCTGGTACATTATACTCCCTCAAAACCCTCAGACATTCCTTGCCTGAGACCCATTGTAGTCTCTCTGACTTCTACATAGATCAGTGAAAGCTAGAACATTCCAGATCTCCATCACTAAAAAAATGGTTTATTATTTTAGCAGAAAATTAACCACTATTTTAGTAGTAGGTTTATATAAGTTCAATATAACATCTGTAATACGAAATGTTATATAAATATATATTGTATGTATACACACACACACACAGTTTTACTACCATTCACTAGAAGTAAATTCAGAACCTCATATTTATTATCTTTCAGCTTTTCCAGATCAGAAATAATTTACATTTGAAAATTTATGCCCAGTTATCATTGTCTCATTATACACTCCAAGTTGGAAGGGAGGGATCCTGAAAAGAGACAAGCTAGTTTCTCATTTTTTTCTTCAACTGAGAGCTTCTTATGCCAAAAATTGCCTGACTTCAGCTTGTTATTGGGACTTGCAAATTGATTGGCTTTTGGCCTGCAACTGAAACTTAGTGATGCTGCTTGTGCACATAAAGCAGCAGAACTCTGAAAGCACCCAGAGGAGAGACTTGCTGACAGACAATTCTTATATTGCTCTTTTTCAGAACTGAAACATACTGACCACAAAGTGGTCTGCCACTCAATTCTTACACCTCAGCATGCAACAATGAAAGACAAGATATGCTCTATGCAAAGTGTGCTGAGATACATACTTTACACCCATCTCTTTTCCCAGACAATAGCCCAGCACAAAACATCCTAGCTGTGATAATCCCATATGTGGAATGACATAATGTCTGGTCAATAATTTCTACCTCTGCTTTCTGAAGAACTGCT
Organism: Corapipo altera; assembly: GCF_003945725.1. Classification (NCBI taxonomy): domain Eukaryota; kingdom Metazoa; phylum Chordata; class Aves; order Passeriformes; family Pipridae; genus Corapipo; species Corapipo altera. The sequence continues at coordinate 3,554,877 of NW_020884898.1, read as the reverse complement.
GAACCTTCATCATCTGGAAAACAAATTCAAAGAAGAGTGATTCAACAGAGCTTAGCATTTTACTTATCTATTGAAATAGAAAACAAATCTTCAGAAAATATCTACGGATACTTTAGATCACTGAGTTTATTTCAGATTCCAAACAACTGCAATAGAGCAGAATGCTTCTTCTAACAGGCAATTGTATAGTGTGGTTTTTGGTCCTTTAGACACACCAAATACAATGGCATAATCACTAAGGTTGGCCAAAAAATTTTTTCTTTGCTTTTTGCAAAAATGCCTCAAGACTTCCTTATTTGTTCTCTTCTTATTTTTAAAAGGAAACAGGATTTTACAAAGGTATTTGGATCATCACATGACAGATTTGCAGTTAGGGCAGTATATCTGAAGGAGCCGAATCCAAGATTAAGATTATGAGTCAGAGTTTCAGAATGCAAGTTTTGGCAGTGTTAAGAACTTGGACATTTCTCAAAATTTGGTTCTCTCTGTCTGAAAGATTTGGTAAAACATCTTTTTGCTGTAAGATATATACTTTCAGAAAAACAGAGTTAAACCTAATTGTCCCCTCCTTTTAATGCAAAAGGTCCAATCTCATCACCAGTTGATCCTCTCAAAATCTGGGTACAGCCAAAGAAACCTCACCTATATATTCAATTATGAAAGTGTTGGTTTACATAACAAAGCTCTGTTTCAGGATTTGATAAAGCTAGTACAAGGTATACTTTAACATTACTTAAAAGACTGATTTGGCACTTGTATTGTGTAGAATAGTGAAGGGAACAGAGGAAAACTGGGGGAAAAAAACACTTTTTTTTTTTTTTTTGAGGCATTGCATTTCAAGTAACCAGCTTTTACATTGCACATATGACTAACCAGCAGCCCAAAGAGAGAAACCACACCGTGCATCCTATCTCAGTCAGGTGGTTGCTCTTGGTTTTCAACCATATATTTGCTCACAGCTATTTATAGAGAGGCTGGATGTAACTTAGCATGTGGGAATCCTGGCTGTGAGCAGCAAGTCCAAACACTGGAGTTTAATGACTGCTGCTGCCACCTTTCACCTTGCACTGGCTGGGCCAGCACAGTGGCAGCAGCCCCGAGAGGGCAGGTGAGGTTGGCCCTGGGCAGATGCAGACAAACCACCTGGCCCACGTCCCTGCAGTGCCACGAGTTATGCCAAGGGAAGTCATCACACCCACACTGGAAGAGCTTTAGGAAGGTGGCCATGGGAGGAGTGGAAGGTACCACCATTCCCACAAGGCAAGAGGCAGGTCAGGACAAGCTGCTGGGAAGGCCAGCCCTACCCCTGCCACGGGGCAGTCCACGATTACAGTGTGGCTGTTCTGTCAAGCTGCAGTCCAAGGATGGAGCTGGCACCTCACAGCCAGGGTCAGCACTACAGGGCTGCTCAGCCTGAAGAGGTTGAAAGTGAGAGAAGAAAGACAGCAATTTCATCTCCGTGCAGCGAGCAGTACAGGCTCCAAGGGTAACAAAGGCAAAAAACAACACCACGTTATTTCAGATTAAGTGTAGCTCCTTGCAAGTCTTAGCTAACAACATGACCCAGAAGACTTTCAGATCCATGGGACCAGTAGCCAATTTTCCTGAACACATGGCACCTACTTGCATAGGACAGAAAATTCAAAACACTATTATTTTCTGCACACCTCAGCAACACACAAAAGCTGGTGTCCTGCACACCCCCACACACATACCAGCTGTGAAGGCTGCTGTTTACCTGGGGGAAAAAATTAACTCAACTGAAGGGATAAAACTCACCTGTTTCCTGCTTTTGGCCCCAGCCTGTTATCCAGCACTTGTCACCGCTGCGGACTTTATGGGAAAAGGGAGGCACACAGATTGGCTGGATGACATGGCTCATTGTGTCTGGCCACGGCTTGCTCAGCTGCAGCAGCGCAATGTCGTAGTCGTAGTTCCTGCTGTTGTAGTATTCATGGACTATGATCCGTCTCACCCCAGACACAAACTTTGCACGGCCTTGCATTCGCATCCCCATGTGGGCTCGCCATGCTCTGGGGTCAGCCAGCCTGCTTGGGAGCACACAGTGAAGGCATTTCTTTAAAAAGTACCTCAAAACACCTGCAGGCAGCAGGGCAGGCGAAAGGTGAGGGCAGCACCTCCATGCAATTCAAACTCTGGGATCTAGAGGCATTTGTGGATGCTGGTCGTGTTTGGGACAGAGTCAGAGGGAAGATTGCTTACTTGCTCCCTTGAAAGCAGTGAGCTGCAGACACGAGCCATTCTTTTGAAATCACTGATGCTCCACAGTAAGCAGCTCCCACAAAATGAAGGCTGACCTGCCAGGGCCATTCACCTTCCTTGGTGTTTGAGCCACCTACAATCCTAGAGATGAGATTGCTGATCTTGCTACTGCCACAACCTGCAAGGGATATTTCAGGTTATAAACCCCATCCCTAGTGCTTTTTCTTTAGTGAGAGGGCTTCCCACACAGGGCATGAAATAATCTTGAACTTTGAAATGTTTGGAATCTATTTCCTTGCCCTGTTCTAATCTATTTGACTACTCTATTACTGAAACAAGAGGTGACTCCAAGTCAGAAAAAGCACCAGTCTAGAAAAGTTCCTTTTCTAACTCTGCTACAGAAATTGGCCTCTGAATATTTCTTATGTCAGCAACGTCAGAGGATCCATTGGTTTAATAATAAGCATCCCAATGAATATATAAAACCAGACAGTATCTCTTTTTGATACTGTCAGCCCTGACCTGAAAAGACACCATCAATAAGGAAGTTCAGCATCATCAGAACACTTATTTCTTGCCAAAACAGTGGGAGTGATACAAGAAAAATGTATGTGGAGATTAGACATTTGTTACTTCAGAAATAAGGTGGTCCAATCATTAATTTGTATGGAAATAACTGACAGCCTGTCAATGCTGTCTATTAGTAACAGGTGAAGAAGTCATATCTCAGCACAAAAAGCTGTACTCTAATTTGAAAAGCAAGGAAGAAAGACCCTTCTGTAGGGCTTTGTGTCCATCCCTACTGCCTGCACATAAAGTTTCTGCTCAAGAATTTTAGTCCCACACAGAGGTGTTAATATTTCTGAACACTTTCCTACACACAGACAAAAAGTCAAATGCAGCATTAATGTTTCCAGACAAAAGTAGTCATATGGCTAGTCTTTTAAGATATCCTACTCTATCCAAGGCAGGTGCTGGCAGATTTGAAATACAGGTAACATGCCAAAAGCAGCTGAGAGCCAGGCAAAATCGTAAAATCATAGAATGGTTTGGGTTGGAACGGACCTTAAAGATCATCTAGTTCCAATCCCCCTGTCATGTTCAGGGACATCTTCCACTAGACCAGGTTGCTCAGGGCCCCATCCAACCTGGTCTTGAATACTTCCAGGGATGGGGCATCCTCTTCTCCAGGCAACCTGTTCCAGAGTCTCAGGACCCTCACAGTGAAGAAGTTTTTCCTTATACCTAACCTAAATCTACCATTTGTCAGTAAAAAGCCATTCCCCCTTGTGCTGTCACTACACGCCCTTATGAAAAGTCCCTTTCCAGCTCTCTTGTAGGCCCCCTTCAGGTACTGGAAGGTGCTAAAAGGTCTCCCCAAAGCCCTCTCTTCTCCTTGCTGAAAAACCCCAGCTCTCAGCCTGTCTTCATATGAGAGGTGGCTCCAGCCTTTGGATCATCTTTGTGGGCCTCCTTTGGACTTGTTTCAACAGGTCTGTGTTATATACTTCAAATACCTGAAAGCATTAAGTTTAAGCAGCTAATCCTAATCCCACTTTTATTGCTACTGCAGTAACAATAATCTGTTCGCTTTAGAGCAAAGCAAACTGCAGACGTTGTACAGAGGTTACTTTAGGAAGATTTGAGACTAGAACATAGCTTGACACTATGAAATACTGGGGTTTTCACCATCAGGAAGAATGAAAGTGAAAAATTTGTGGGTTTTATCTCATTGCAGCTGTATCATCCCTAAGTCCAAATACAGTCTGACTTCAACAGAAGTACCTGGCATCACTGCAGGCAGCAAAAACGCTGCCTCACCAGCTAGCCAAGTTCACTCTGCAAGTAACCCTGCTTCCCCAATCCTTAACATAGCTACAAAAAGCAGTACAGCTGTTTAAGACTCCCCATGTCTTAGACTGTAAACTCACCCTCTCCCAAGAACTCAGGAAATTCTGCAAGCAGACCTGAAGTGAACTGATAGCTGATCATTACCCCACTACTATAGAGAGAATGCAATAAAAACTCAGTACCTGCAGCATGAGTTGTACCCACTCCAAAACAGGAATAAAGGGCTTTATTGTGCAAAAAGTTCAAAGTTCAGAAAGATGAACGTTTGAGAGGAACTTACTGCAGCTGTTCTCATCGCTTCCATCAACACAGTCCACGGTCCCATCACATTTTGCATATTGTTTCCTAATGCAAATATTATTCCTGCACTTAAATGAGTGGTTTGTGCAAGGAATACCTGAAATAGTTGTGGAGAAAAAAAAAAAAAGAAAACCATCGCCTCAGCTTAACATGTGAAGAAATGTCTGCACAGATGAAAGATTCATACATGTATTAATTGATAGGAGGGAACATAGTAAAAAAAAGCACTTTGAATGGGATGGCTTAAGTTAACCTCTAATTAGAATAAACTATTCAAGTAGAACTGCAACAATACCAAGGTGTACATCAATTTGGACAAGTCTGAACTAAGGTTTTGTCCCATCCTTTCCCATAGCACTCATGAACATGGATATAGTAGCAAAAATTAGATGTACAGTGTGAGGCTAGAAAGAGAAAACATCCAGGGTTCTGGAAAGAAGCTCTCCTTTATATTTCAGTATTAAATGTGAAAAGAAAGACTGTAGTGAAAGCAGTATTATTAACTGTATTCAGTAAAACTGAAAACTCTAGCCTTGGCATTTTCCTGTTTCCCTGTGGTTTGCAATAAATGAGGCCACTCAAACCCAATCTATTTTTCTTGTCAATACACAGAAGTATCATGTAACCATTTACACAGACTGTCTAGTCAGAGAGGTCAAAACCTTGCCTTCAAAAAGGTCACTTGCAGCACTTACCAATTGTGCTCCCTTTCATGTCATGGTGTTAATTTATTCTAAAAAGTCCAAGAAAAGTCTGATTCAAGACTTTCATGGGCCTACTGCTAAATTTACAGCTTCCATAGAATTTTAAACACATTAACCTTATAACCCTGAAAACTGTTCCAGAGAAGTTATCATTTTTATAGTTATTTTACAGTTGGCAAAACAGATGCAGGAAATAAGTTGCACAGCTTATGCTTTAAAGAGATAAAAGCAGGGACTCAAGCTTCAAACTCCGAGATCCCCATCCTGCACCCAAAGTACTTAATTCTTCTGCCAGTATTTTGCCGAAACAGGTGTTTGTGAGTTCATTAAAAAAATAGTTTAAAATCAATAAGGACTTGTTTCTAAGCATTTTAGAAAATTAAACAGAATTATATAGCCTGAGTGAAATTTGACAGTGCCTCTCAACTCTTTGAATGTAGCATCCAGAATTCAAGTCAGGGGGAGATAGATAATAGAAGAGAGAAAATAAAATATTTAAGAGAGCAGTCTTACTGTGGGTGCAGTTCTGCTCATCTTTTCCATTCTCACAATCACTTACTCCATTGCAGGCAACCAAATTATCCTGTATTGCGAAGCTGGAGTTACAGTTCCACTCAGGGACAACTTTAAAAACATAAGTCAAATCAGGTATAGAAGCATGCTTGTAAATGCTGACACTAGTCTTCTGACTATGTCTGGGTACCACTTCATACCCTCACTGCATGGTACAAGGATGGGTGTGAGTGCCACATTATGTGTGCAGGAAATAAAGTGCAGGAGTTCAGTGACTTCCCCCGTTCACACATTGCCCCGGGCAGAGTTGGACAAGTTCTAACGCGCTTTCACCATGGATGTTTAGTATAACTTTCATGTACTCTATTCACCCCCATTTGTCACTTCCCCCACAAAAATAACTCATCTCAAAATGGAACAGAACTTAACTAATAATTGCCAGCATTTATGACATGAGGAAAAACTAAAATATAGTCTATTACAGCTGGTTTTGCACATCCAAATTTCTTCCTTCTGCTCTCCAGTGTCATATTTCTTCATTTTTTTGTTTTGTCTCTTGTCAATTAACTATTATTTAAGCACTGGAGACTGATTTATAGTCTGTACCTGGACAGACAAAGGAAGCTGAAAACATCTTTTTTTTTTCCCCCTAAAAATTTCACCCTGTTTCAGTTGCCTTCTAAGACAAGATAATTCATTAATTTCTGTCAAGTGAATACAAACCACAAAAGAGTTCATCGCTTTCATCAAAGCAGTTGTTTATGCCATCACAGCGCTGTAGCTGCTGGATGCACAAGCCAGTAGAACACTTGAAATATCCAGGTGGACATGCTGGAGGTTAAAAAAAGAAAAAACAACTTCAAATTTTTCTTTTCCCAAATATTGCCAGCTCATTTCATTTTACAGTCACTAAGCTATTCCAAGGAATGACAAAGTTGATCTAAATCTAATAGAACTGTATACATTGCCAGCACTTAAACTGAATTCAAATGCTGAAAACCGGGATTTGAAGAAGAGGAAAAAACATCCTTAAAGTTCCAATTCAGCTGTTCCTGGAATATGTACCACAGGCTCACTAGGGCTGGACCAAATCAGCCAGTGTTTTATGACACAACACAAGACTGCTTAGAATGCCATCTTCTTCTAAAGGACAGTCTCACTTCCAATAACTAAAATTTGCAGCACTTCACAGTTTTGGTAAGTAACCTGCATGGTGCTGAGGTATGAACTACACAAATGCTTCCTTTTAAAATAAACATGAAATAAGCAGTTGATTATTTGGTACTCTCTCTTCATTACCTGGAAGCCTTTGTAGTAACAGAAACATTAAAAAAAAAATGTTGGGGATAAAACCAAAGAGGAACAGCAGACTTCAACTGACCGCACTGTTGTCAGAGCCACACAGGAAACTTTAAGGACTGTGCAGAAGAGAGCAGACTGTACATGCAGGACCACCAGAGCATGCTGCACAAGCCCACAAACCTTAGATGCACAGCCTTGATGAGCTAGAAAAGGCACTTTGTTTGCTAGTCATCTGATGTAGTAAGATCAGAACAGAAAATGAACTAAAACCCAACAGGTAAGTTCCTTAATTAAGTCCTAGTGGACCCCAAGAAAACGATGCTTCACAGGTCTCAAATGCAAAGCGGGGTTGAAAAGATAAAATCCATCTTACGCTGGCTGATGTTGTAGCTGCCATACTCCACCAGAAGTGGTTTCTCAGAGACCTTCGAACTGCACTGAAGCTCGACATGGACAGCAGAACTCGTAATGTGGAAGACTGTTTGGTGATCAACATAGTAACCACAGTACCTAAAAATGTTCAGCAGAGTTCTAAGCAGCCTTCACGTGAAAATTGCCTTATGTGCAATTTAAATGTCAACAACACTGAAATTCAGCAGTACAGTCAGCTGCCATTCATTAATTACGAACCAAAACTTGAAGCAGTACACAAATTCCCCAAAATGCTGGTCAAAATCCTTCGTGACCACACGCAGACAAGCACAAAGTTTTGCCAAAAAGTCTAGAAGAACAGAGATGTAACAAACATGGGTACTTCTGTCACCATTTCTTATATCTGTCTTCAAAGGATTTTGATTTTTAAGAAGACTCAAGTAAGTTTGGTGTGAGGGTAAATGCCAGCACAGTGGGACATCAAATTTAGCTTCTTGGATTTTGAGGATTGCTCCTAAATAATAGTGTAGAAAGAGATTGGTATAAAATTGGTCCAACTTCATTGAAGGCAGAGGGGAATAGATTTACGGAAACTGAATATATTCTTAAGTAGTCACCCAGCTTTCCTCCACTATTAACATTCTGGAAATTTACCTTTGAATGTCATGCCTTCAAATAACTAGTCTTAAAAATAATCTACTTAAAGCTGTCATTTTGGCAAAGAGGTTCCTTGGACTTCAGCCTAGGCACCACCTGGTTGAGAGAAATCTAAATGTTCCCTGATATCAGTAAACATTTAATTCATCCACTGCTAATGAATTCTAACATCCCTTCCCATCAAAGATGTTGCAACTAGCATTTAGATGCAGCGCTAGATGGGGGGAATACAAAAAAAACCCAAAACAAACAAACAAAAAACCACACAAAACCCCCAACAAAAAAACCCAAGCAAACAAAACCACAAAAAAACCAACCCCCAAAATGAAAACAAACAAACAAAGTCTCTTTAACAAGGAAAAGGTTGCTGGATCGTTATTTAAAAATTAGAGACAGTTTTAGACCAGTGAACATTGACAGTACAGGTTGTTCTAGAAGCAGAAATAAGGACCCCCTCCTCTATTCAACAAACTGCCTCAAAAATACAGCACTTATGAGAAGAACATCTGGCTTTCAGATTCCTGCCAAAAAAAAAAAAAGTACTTATGAGCTTAAACAGATTTAAGAGCAGAAGCAGCAGTATTGATTTTTAGCACACTTGGCACACACACTTGCTCCTCAGCACTGCAAGGACACAGATTGCTGCTAAAATAAACACGAAGAACATGAAAATGGATTGTTGTATTGTTAAATGGACTAGTGGACTATTAATCAGAGGTAAATATTTCCCTCATGTATTTTGGTCACATCAGGCATTGCACCAGGACTACTCTTCATGTCAATGAATGCAGACAAATTGGTCAGTGATTTCCATGTGGATGGGTGTTGCCTACGTGTCCTGTGCATCCCAGTGAGGTGGGATTTCAAAAATGAAACATCCTGTTAACAGATGTAGGAGATTCTGTTCCAGCAGTGTGAAAAATAAAGGAAGAAAACAATTTAAAAAACAGACTCCTCCTAGACATCCTGAATGCAGATGCGAAAAAAACCCAGTTAATTTTACAGCTTTCTACTATAGAAAATTGTAGAAAAACCCAAAAAACAAAAACCAACAAACAAAAAACCCCAAACAACAACAAAAAAACCAAGCCACCAAACAAACAAGCAAACAGAAAAAGTAAAACCAAGCCAACAAAAAAAGACAGCCAAAACACAAGATATACCAGGGCTATGAGTTGAATACAGAATATTCTGAGTTGGAAAGGACCCACAAATATCACCAGGTCCAACTCTGAAATGAATGGTCCATACAGGAATCAAACCCACAACCTTGCTGTTATTAGCACCGTGCTCCAACTGGGCTAATCTCAGAGTGCAGACTTCCTACTACAGGAAGTATAATTCTCACTCATTTTAACATCCATCACCAATGCTCCCAACCTAAACCAGCTTGTCAAAGTACATAGCAGAATGCCACCTAACCATCTGATTGCTCTCAATTAGCCCACGGACATTTTCTGCATTTCTCCTTCTGTCAATGACTTTGACATCTTCCCTCCAACAAACCTTAGCACCATTTTAAAAACAGTTGCAGTCTGCATTGACCGCTTGTCAGCCACATAAAACAACCTCATCTCGCCAGAAGCAGAGGATATCTGTGCCCATCTGTGAAAGAGCTGAAACAGGTACACTGAAGGAACCACCTCCTATACACAGTGAAAAATGCCATATGCTCATGGGATTTGTAAGACAAAGCCACTGATCCTTAGGAGCCTTCTGCTGGAGTTTTACTAACCATATCTCCATGTCCAAGGCAAATGGAGGTTGCAAGGCACCATCTGTAACTCTGTGCCATTGATACTGAGAGAAACTAATCAAGGGGATTCTGTCCCATATGTTGAAGGAGGGAATGGGATACTTTTTTCAGGGGATGAGCAGATACATGCATCCTGTAGCAGAAACAATGGGATGTTGGAACAACAGTTTTAAGAAAAGTAAAGCACTGTCAAACTCTGTGTTCACATAAACCTCTAATATTTTGCTTACAGAGACTCACTGATATTTCTGCCCCTGAGAATTTTAGCAAAAGCAGTTCATCAGCTTTAACTTCTTTGGCTAGACAGTGGAACATCTGTATGTCCACTGGAAGAAAAACGAGGGAGAACTGTATGGCTGTGTTCAGTGTCTCTGGGTAGATAAAACTCTCCCTGAAGGTCTGAAGGAACCTTATCTGCACCATCTTCTCGGTAGCAGTCTTTACTAATATCAGTATCCTGAAGCTTCTTAACCTTTTGCACCTGAGATAACAGCATTCTATAAGCTGCAATTGCAGAAAGCTGAAAGGTGGGGTCCCCCCCAACCCTCATTTCATTAACCACTAAAATGGGGAAAAAAGAAAATAAAATAACACAAGGTTTCATGCTTTAAATCATACTATTTTTCCTTGAGAAGTAAACACACAGAACAGAAAAGCAAAAGTTCAAAAGCCTTATTTTCAGTGAAAGAGACACTTTCAAAGGAAATCTTGTCTTAGTCTACACATATTATCAGCAACTTACAACAGAAATCAGGAACATGTGCTCTTGTGCAGTACTTCAAAAGTAGCCCTAAGTGCACTTCTAAGTGTTATACTCTGACATTTTGTTCTATGGAATGTATAATTGGTAGGCTTATTGAAAAACTTCTCTTTTAGATAGAGAATCCTTACAGTATGAACCCATTATCATTTTTTCATCCAGCTTTTACCTTTATTTGATATCTCAGCCCTCCCAAATATCCTGAATCCTTACAATTCTGTCTTAAAAAGAACACCAAAAAAACCCACAAGCACACCAAATGTGTTGTGTTTTGACTGGTGTTTTTATGTGCCCATCTAGTCCAGCAACCAATCTCCATCAAGGCACAATTTTAAGAACTTCAAATTAAAATTTATCTGTCTAATTAGAAGATGGTATCAAAGAATAGAGAAAGTTCTTCTCCTCTTTGCAATTCTTTCAGTTACACTCACTAATTGACTTTTCTTAGTTTCGGTAATGAGTTCAGAAACTCAGTTTCAAGAATAATCTTACAGAGGTTTCCATTTGAACAAAGTTCAAAAAAAAAATAAAAAATCCTATGTGCAGTTTCTCTTTCAAGAGCCAGTGACTGGAATGAGGGAGCAGTTACTCTTCTATTCCCAATCATCTCATTGCAACAGCTTTCACCAAGAAGTTAATTAGATTTGCCGTCCTCTTGAGCAATTATAGCATTAAGTTACACTTAAAAGGTCTGTAGCAGATCCAGTTCAATGACCCCAGAAAACCTGAAATTATTTTAGGGTTCACAGGACATCCATCTTCACCCAATTCTTTCAATTTCTCTCTCTTCAGAGAGTACCAAAGGCTCTTGTTTTCATGTTTCTGGTACTTTTCAATAGAAATATATATAAAATAATACACATATATATATGTATATAAGTAAATATATATAAAGATTTTGTTACATCATCAGCTAAAATGAAAGAATGCTAGGACAAGGCAGTGAATTATTTCTGGTTTTGTGGAAACTTTCTGAGTGAGCTGCAGTAGTAACGGGAAGGTTTACTTCTGCATGGATTATTAATGTAACAGTACCAAAATACTTACATGTGTTCATTAATTTTCCACCACCCTCGCTCACAGCCTTTAATATTCTTCTCACTGATGGTATAGTTATGAAACTTCAGAGCTATACCAAGGCTCTTCTGTGGAGTCTGTTGTGAACAAGAAAGACAGTGAACATAAAACACAAAAGTCTATAAACTTATCTCAGCAATCATAGACCTTGGCAGTGCCACACTCTGGGAGCTCTGAGCCAGCTCAGCAGCCAGCACTTGAGACACATGCCAGCTATTCAGTCTTGAGTAAAAGCAAAGGCTGGCACAGCCCCACCACAGCTGCAGGCTTTCTCCCCCTCTAGCCAATCTCCTTTTCATCTTCAGAAAGCCACTGGCCAAAGAAAGCAGCATTTGTATCAAGACCAAAACACTCAAGCAAATCCAAGTTTACTTGTGTAGAGACACAGAGACCCAGTGGACTTTAAGAGCTAAGATACTGCATGGAATAACTGTGTTGTGTTACCTCTAGCACAATACTGTAGTCTTCTTCTAGTACCCGCTCAGCCAAGCATTCTTTAGTACTTTACAAAACATTTTTAAGCCCTGCAACATCATGAGTGTTCATAATTAGTTAGAAGTTCCTTTATTAAAAGGAACAGAACCTTTTTGCAAGACAAGGCAACATTCATTTAAAAACAAGGGCTGGTTCAGGGCAAAAATCCAGAAATGAAAATTTTTCTCCTCCTCTCTTGCAGAAAACACAATTTGGCAAATGAGGGAAGTTTCGTTATTGAATGACTGGGAAATTAAACTGGTTTGAGCAATAAATCTCGCAAGTTGCCCATGTTAAGTACCTAGAAACCTTTCCCTCAGAAGTCCAAGGTGAACTAAAGACATTGCATTTAGCAAAAAAACCCCCAAAACCAAAACCCACACCTTATCATTCTAGAAAAGGAAGAGGCTGTAGGTCATGGCTAGCTGGACTTGATTTCTATTGGTGTGATTTAATATGGGCAACCACTAGCTTTACAAGTCATGAGTAACATAAGCAGAGAGATTGGTAAATAGTGGACATCATCATATCCATTGCCATATTCCTTAGAGAAGAAAACACGGAAGAGCAAGCCCTAATTTTAGCAGCACTAATAGAGAAATATTCATGACAGAGAAGGCATGACAAAACTTTTTTAAACTGATGGAAATTTTCACAATTTGTTTTCAGGGAAGTACCTGAAAAGACACCGAAAAAAGGACACCAAGTTAAAAAAAGTCTGTGGGATTGTGCTGAAAGGACAGACTATCCTGAAGACAAATGAAACATATTAGACATATAAGAAGACATCAGAGAAGTGGCAGCAATAACGAGGTTAGAGGAGTCTTTTGTACACAAGTTTCATCCAAATTTCTGAGAGTGGGAAGAGGAGAGTTAAAACCAGTCAAGTCTTATATTTGCTGAAGTGAAGTAATTCTGCAGGTTGAACATCAAAACTTATCTCTTCACCTTTATAACTAGACAGCTTGGGAACTATGTTCTCTCTCTGTGGGGGATTTCGGCGGGACTGAGCCCCTGAGATGGAACGAGAGAGACTGGCTGAGAATGGAGGCCTTAGTCCTGACAACGTACTGATGCATCCTGAGAGAGTAGAGGAGCAGCAGGAGAGAGCTGTCCCGTGGGAACAGGGAACACTGTCTCATGAGAACGAGGACTTGTTTTGTACAGAGTGACTGAGAAAAATATAAACATCAAAGGAAAACGGGGACAGGTGCACAGAAGTGAGAAAGTAGAACTGAGAAAGTCCAGAGAAAGTCCAGTTAAAATCCACCTATAGCTGTGAGAATTGCAGTTTGTGTATGTAAGCTGACCTATATGTGTGATATACGTGTACAAAAAGAGCTGTATTTAAGAGGCTGTAAAGTGCAGCTCGTGGCTGCTGCTGCTTCCTTTTTTCCTTTCCAGTAAACTTTCTTGCTGAATATTACACGTCGTAGTCCGTCCCAACAACGACATCTCTCTTAAGAACAAATGCACAGAAAAAGAAAAAAGAAAAAACTGATACAAAACACCTGAGCACAGCCAGCTATTCAGCTGTGGTATTTCTATAAACTGCTGCACTTGTAAGGATGTAGTTACTGCCTGCTCAATTGATTCTGCTTAACCTCTGTGTGCCCAAAATACACAAAAGTGCCCGAGAGAGATTCATGTCACCTGAAAGTTCCATGCACAAAGACATTTTGGAGGATAATAGCTTGGGTAATAGGGACTTGTGATGCTCCCTTCGTAGCCAATTTTCTCTTTTGTCACTATTGCTTTTCCACACCCTAGAGGGAAAAAAAAAAAAAAAAAAAAAAGAAAGAGGCAAAATTTACTTCCAGTAAAGTTATTCAGTCAGCTAAAGCATCCACATTTATCAGAAGTCTTTCACTGCAAAGCAGAGCAGGTTAGGAGTTACATTTATCTGGGTTCAACTTGTAAAAAGAGACCCTTCCCATTGATGCACACAGAAGACAAGGAATCTAAAAGTCCAGAGGTGCTTGCTGGGCTCTCTGCAAGACCAGGAGAAAATATTGTGAAGTTTTATATTGGTTATTTCGCTGAAGGCAGTTCTGCAAACAAGCACATCAATACGTCCACACTGCAATAGTACACGAGGATCTTTAGTCTTAAAATGCAGCCAGCTAGCAGAGGAATGGACAATGTACTAAACTAATCAGCCTCCTGAAGTCAAAATTTTCTTTTTTATGGATTTACAGAATTCATTAAAAACAAAGCACACCCAGAGAAACCAACAAAGAAAACCCAGATCTGAATTTAAACAAACAAAACCCAAACAAATGAACAAGAAATGCAACCCACCCAGCCCTGAACTTGAAGTCTCTCAAGATGGAGATTTTATCACAGGCTTTTATGATGGTGTTTTAATGCTTAATTACTGTCAACACGGAAAGTATGCAGCATCTTTTTGAGCAACTTGAATTTCCTTGCACTGGATTGTGTTAGATTTTGCTCCTTGTGCTACTAGTGTGATATTCCTTGTACTACTTGTAATTATGATCTAACCACTTCTTAACGACTAAAGTAATAAAAAGCAAGTGATGGACCTGATGCACAAACTTAACTGACTCCTTTGTGTTCATGAGGAGTCAGGGACCGATAGCAAATGCAGACAAAGCTACTGAAGTTTTATTTTCTGAGAGCAGTTTTGAGTGCTGAACTCCCTCCACCTTTAACGTGATCCCGGAGTCGCAAGGCAGGAGAGAAGCCCGTGCTACACCTGAAATAACAGCTCCATCTACTGGAACACTGCGGTGCTCGCCAACTGAATTCAGGTCTGGTTTCAGCCTTTTACTTTCATATTTCACTTCACAGCTAGTCTGCTCAGATTAAACTACTAAAGAGGAAGGGAGATGCTCAATAATGCAGAGGAGACAAAGAAGAGAGACACACGTTTATAAAAAATTGGATATGAAATATAGGAGTCATTTATCTGTAGTCAGAAACATGACACCCTCATCAGGATCTTAGAAACAATAAATGCATTTCCAAACACAGAACAAACCTACTTTCTTGTGTAATGACCTCAAAATAGCCATGGAATTCCTTACGCTCCTTTACTTGTGCTGCCTTAAACATTACCAGCATGAGATTATTTGTGGACACAAGTGACACCAATGAATCAGCTGGTTCACAAGCTCTGAGGGGGAAGAAAGAAGAGCACATACATAAGAAATCAGCTAAAAAGTAAAAAGCCTAACACATTACTCTCATTCTATGCATGAGCTTTCCACTGGTTCAGATCTTACCTACTTGAAAGTCTAGTAAAAATCTCCATGCTCTTAAACGCAAAAGTACCTGTTACAAAGCCAGTTAGAAACCCAATATTAGAAATCACTTCTTACCGAAAAAGAAATTGTAAACATGAAAACTAGTATGGAACGGTTTGCTCTATGAGATAATGACTTTCAGCCTTCACTCCAAGTAAAAATAAATGAAGCCAATACTAAAGAAAGGGTTGTAGGAAGAAAAAGCTTATTTAATTAGACCAACAGATTTATCCACTTTTTGGGGAGTGGGAAAGACAAGAAAGTTATTCCTCAAGTCAGAAATTAAAAATCTGAGCCAATCAACTAGTCTCATTAAAAAAGTTACTTTCCACATGCATTACCTAACAGACATCTTCACTCCTCTACAGATACTAACATGTAAGTGAACACCATCTGCTGTATCATAGACAGATCAATTGGTGAGAGAGGTTAGTAGAGGACAGCTCTCAAAGAGGACTGAAAAGCCAATGCTCTGTTTTTGAGGCTTATAAACAAACTGACAGGTCAGAGAAAAGGATTTCAGGGGTGAAAACACTGAGCTCTTCATCTACTTCATGGAAATGCTGTCTTCTCCTTTTGGATTGACAGAGCCCTGTGGAATTAGTTATCAGGAATTTCAAGCAAAAAGTCCCTAAACAAGCACATTGGATCATTAAGAAGACAGAAGGAAAAGAAAAAAGTAATAGCCCACATTCCTCAACCCATCGCAGCTTTAACTCTAGGTTTTAAAAACCCTCTAAACAAATAAAGCAGATTAAACAAACACTGACTCGTGCCAGTAAGTAAAAAATCATGAGACTGAGTTTTAGAACTTCAGTCTTCATATGAAGAGCACTAATCTTTATCTAAAAGAAGAGTTTGCTTAAGGGAGGAAATTTTGACATTCACTTTCAGTTAACATCTATTTCCTGATAAGAAACAGAAAATTCCACTCAGTAATGTGTGACTTTCACAATTCTGTAGCTGCACTCTAGTTGAAGAATAAAGAAAAATTTGAAGAATATTTTACCATTTCTTTTATTACTAATGTCATGTTTTCCACTTTTGTAAGAAACTTAAAATTACCACGTGTCGTGTGAGTAATATGCGAATATCAGAATAATTCTAACAAAACAAAAACTACCAAAAATGCAAATGACAAATCTTTGGGGGCGGGGGAGGGGAAGAAGAAAAAAAAAGTCAATGAATGAAACTTTATACTCACCGGTACAGTATCTTATCTTTGATTGGCATCAGAGAGTCATAAATGGTTAGTGAGTCAGTGATGCAGTTATCTGCTTCAATCTGGAGGGATACTATTGAAAGGCGAATAAGATGGCCCACAGATGCAATAAGCTTAAAATAGCAGATTGTTCCCTCGGAGGCAGCCCGCATATCCAGAGGAAAGTGCTCATGCAGACGATCACCATACAGATCATACATACAATTTGTTCCTGTGAAAACGTCACATTTTCAACACTGGACACACTCACTCCAAAACACTTAAATTCACATGGCATTAAAGAAAAAAAATAAAATCCTAAAACATATGTTAAACTAAAGCAACATATGAAAGCATATCTAACTCAGAAAACAATGTAATTGCAGAATCATAAGGTGGTTTGAGTCACAAGAGATAACCCAGTTCCTGCCATGGAGGGGGGACACCTTCCACTCAAGCAGGTTGCTCCAAGCCTCTTCCAACCTGGCCTTGGACACTTCCAGGAATGGGGGATCTACAGCTTCTCTGGGCAACCTGTGCCAGTGCCTTACCACCCCCACACTGAAGAATTTCTTCTTACCCTAAATCCAAACCTACCCTTTTCCAGCTTAAAGCCATTCCCCCTTGTCCTTGTAAAGAATCTCTCTCTCATTTTCTCTGCCACTCACTGTTTTCACCTTAGTTACACATCTGTGGTCAAGGAAAAGTCTATTCATAAAAGTACAGAACATGGCCAACAGTGCTGTAACTCAGTTCTTGCAGTGTATTTGCACTAAAGCAATGCCATTTTGTATAATTTGCACCTAACAAAGTTCTGCAGAGTCTCTATAGGATAAATTACTTAAAAAATTATTTGCTGGGAAATGTTCATCTACTTTCAAGGCATAAATCAACTGCTTGCCCCTACAGACATTAGGATATTTATAATCAATAAAATAAAAACAAAATAAAAATGCAGCTACATGACTGTATTACTCCAGCTTTTTTATTGTTCAATTGTCAAGGTTTTCAAATGTTTTATCATGACTTGAGCTGTAAGTGCTACCAATAAATTCAGATTCACCAATTCCTTCAGTTTGGAAGGACTGCTAGGACTTTCTTGTTCATCGTCCTGCTCCAAGCAGGATCAGAATTAATTCAGACCAGGACTTTGTCCTGTCGAGTCTTGAAAACATTTGCAGCATTAGAAATCACTGTTAGAAATGGAAGTGCTTGGAAATACTGATGAGGCAACCTAGCCTACACAACACTTACATTAAAAAAAGAAGGTAAAAAGTTGTGTCATAATTTAGATAAGGATACCAGGAAACTGTGCTACTTGCATCCAATTTTCCAATCAAGCTGAAACAGTTGTAACTTCCAAGTCAAATACAGTGAGGTCTTTTTTAAAATTCAATATTGCAGCCCACAGTCAGCAAAAATCTTACAGATTTTTTTGTTTTGGAAAATGCAAATTAGGGAGAATAAGATCCAAAGTAAATATTTGCATTAATTTCTACCTATTAAGAAGACAAGTCTCTGAAATAGTTACTATCGTGGAACCTCAATTAGAACACAATGTTTCCTACCAATTGTTGACTCAAATTAAATGCTGGCCTTTTAACCAGCAAGTAATCAAGACAGGAAGTGGCAGGCTTTGTTTGACTTCCACTTCTAATTTACAATCTTGAAACTAATGCTATGAATGTTTATGAACAATCTCTAAGGGTCACATACCGTTCAACTGAATTACGGTTATAACTATTTAAAGCTTTGGTTGGGCCATTGTTCTTCCTTATTCCTTGTTCTTATCTCTTCCCAATAACGTTCTTTTTATAATAGTTTTTTGTGCTTATTTAGTCACCCTTAACAAAGCCAGCTTTGATCATAATCTCTAGAATTATGTGACTACCATTATTTCTACTAAGTAAGTAACGATGAGCTCACTGCTGGTATGGAGCAGGGTGAAGAGAATTCAGACCTAGCTCTGGAACTACAAGTAGAGCAAGCATGTTAGCTTGAAAAGAAAGCTGGATAAAAGCCTTTACCCAAGCAAACCCTACATAGCCAGATGCCATGGCAATGCAAGTCGCTTGGATCAGCTGAATCTCTACAAGCATCTTCTCCAACAAGATTCTTCAATAAATCTGCACTCCAGTGCTGTGCCTGAACCAATGACTAGGTGCATCTTCATACCAAAATTAACTCCATTGGTCTCAGAATACAACCAGGCAGTGCACATTCCTTGTATGCTGCTGCATGATCACCTTCACCACTGCACCATATTCTATAGTCCTAAGCAGACATAGTTAAAGGACCACAGAAAATGAAATTGCACAAATATAAGATTTTCTCTACTGTAGCCATCCATGTTGTTGTTCCCTAGCAACTTCATTGCATACCAGCTCTATGCTTCCCACAGATACCAGCTGACATTTGTGGTTGGCTACAGTAAGTCTCTGAAAGATGTCTAGAATATGGCAGGACATCCTTCTCTCTTTGTGTGACAGATACCACACAAGTCCTAAAAAAATCTTAGCATCCATACTTGTGTTGAAATCCTCCTCTTAATTTCTTCTGTTTTAGGAACTGCACTTTGCAATAAATTGAAACACAAGCTCTGAATGTACTAAATCCTCTGCACTGGAACACTGAACTGGGAAATTAAATCACTATGCAAGTAACCACCAATATGCAAAATTCTTTTATATAAGTAAAATGCATGTCATGAGTTGTGATAAACATCAATATTGTTATGCTTTGCAATTTAAGCCAGGAAAGGTTTAGAACAAGAGAAGGCTGTAGCAAACTTGACCTGAGTTTTGAGAAGTCGTGGGCTGATAGCAATCTAAATGTTGCAAACCATGGCCTAGGGTGTGTTACCCAAAGTCCATCTGTGGACCACAGAACTAGGAGACATTGACTTGGCTGCATGGGCAAAAGCAGCTGTTGAATTCTGAAAAAGTATGCAAGCTAAAACATTTCAAGATAACAGGAGTGAAAATCACAGATAGAAGTGCAAAAAGTTAATGTCTCAGAAAAGAAAAATACAATCATAGAAGGGTATAAAGCCCTTAAAAAACTGAAACCGTGCAACTTCTCAAGATGAAGAGTCAGTCTGTGTCAAAGAGCAAGGCAGGTCAACACACTGAGCTGCTAGGCAACTGCTGGCCCAACAGAAACCTATCAGGTGTCTGCATCAAAGTTGATCAGCATACTATGGCTTAGCCTAGTAGTACATTTTTTCTAGATACCAGCTCCACATAACAGTGAAGGTAGATGTGCTGTGCTTTTGAACTGCTTATAAAGTTTCTGCACACTGGCAAAGAACCCTACT
This sequence comes from Corapipo altera, assembly GCF_003945725.1. Lineage (NCBI taxonomy): Eukaryota > Metazoa > Chordata > Aves > Passeriformes > Pipridae > Corapipo > Corapipo altera. The sequence goes on along the minus strand of NW_020884898.1, from coordinate 3,535,102 downwards.
GGGAGGTTTACAATATGAAACCAAGCAGGTATACAAGTTATGTCTCCCACAACTCTCGCAAAACTCAGTGCTTGAACTAATTACCATTAGGAAATTAATTCAAAAGACAAATTCATCATTAATCTTGGAGAAAGGGAATTAAGGAAGATAAAGTGTGGACAAAACCATTACCACGGTTCAGCATATTAAATTCATTACTGTCCACTTTAGAAAAGGTTAATCCTTTGTTCAACACAGTGAATAGCAAACAATTGCCTGAGTTTATTTCCTACCATGCCAGCAGGTACATCTAAAAAATTTACCAGGAAGATTAAGGATAGATAGCTTCTATATTTGTTGCGTGCAAGACTCTTGGTCATTCTTATAGCAAGTCAGGACTTAAATACCAAGGCTGAATTTAACCCTCTTAAATTAACACCGAACAGTGTCTTTGAGTCTAAGTCGTGAACTAAAAGCTTTGTTCTCCACCTCTCCACTGCCATGAAGTTGCCAAAATGCTGAATTACCTGTTCCTGTTGTCGACCAATAATCTGACCGAAGACCTGCTGCACAGAAAAAGAGTTGTGTGAGTCTTCTTGTTTGCCTGAAATCCAGAATTCAGGGTTTAATTCAATCACAGTTCAGTCCTAACACTAAATACATAGGACAAAACAGATATCTCAATGAGGGGGGGCTACCCTTTATTTCTGCAAGTAGCTTTGAAGGTATCATGTCCCCAGACATCTCAGTGCCTGAGGCAGGAAGAGACTGCATGTCAATTAAGCAGTCATATTCAATTAAAGAACTAAGACAGAGGTACCCCAGGGGGTCATTTCCTCACCCTTGGCCACAAAGGTGGACAGAGTTGTTCCATCCTATGTTCATAGAACTGAAAATCATAAACCATTTTGTAGCTAAATACATCAAACAGATACTTGAATCTCACATTGTTAATTTGTTCCCCAGACAGGAATGGCATAAGAGTTGTTTAATGAAGGGGCAGGTTTTTAATCTGTTTTTTAGTTTTTAATAAAGGGATGATAAGAGTCTCATTCGCAGTGTGGGGACTAAAATTTGATCCATGTGGAAATCTTAACCATTCATCTTTTTATACTTTTAAAGTCACAAAGTGAGCTGCCTACAAAGTGTCAGTTTTAGCTCCTGACTATGAACATAAGCACTCCAAGCACTCAGAGGAAGTTTTACAATCACTGTTTACAAGGACACTTTTTGACCTCAAATCTGGGGTTTTGTTTTCCTTCTCTCTCTCTTTTTTTAAAAAAAATTATAAATTAGCATTAGAAGCTAAAAATGTAGGATAAAAATTTTAGTTTATTTATAGAATTTGCTACTCCAAGGTAGAAAAGTTTGCTTAACGAAGTGTTTCCTCTGGGATATGGGTATGTGCTAATACTAACCACTTAGTACAATAGAATCCATGTCGACTGCAAGGCCCTGAAGACTTCCCACCGAAGTCCGGTTAATGATACTTGTCTGAATAGAATCTTTTAAAATGGCAGCCACACAATCCTCACACAGCACTTGGCCCTTCGCCTGTGGTACCACAAATACGATCCAGAAATGAATAAGAAGGCCTCCATTGTTGTTGTTACTGAAAGAAAGAGGTCCTACAGATTATCATCATGTTGAAAGTTCTCTGAAGACTGGACTTCTAGTCCAAACTTCTGATGCACAAATTTAGAAGTGTATGGCTCATTCCCATCTTTCCTAATTACATTAACACACTGAACGTGTATTTTCCTCTTGGATGGGGAAGGGGAAAGAAGCCCAAAACACCAAAACACACTCTTCATATCCAGTTGGGAATCTTCAGTACGTTGATTTCCTGAGGGCTCCTGACTTCTGAGATCTATGGAAATGATATTACCTACTTGAATTAGGGCTGAATTATCTCCTAAAAATCAAAACAGAAATAGTAGAACAGAAATAGAATTATCTCCAGAAATGCAGAACTCTGCACTGGTATGCATTTCACCCTGTACTGTGTGCTATGGTACATGAGAAACAGTTTCTAGACTACTTAGGTAACACATTAGAGATGTATGGTCACCCCAATCTTTACCTTCGGGTGGGGAGAAAAACCATTAAAACAAATGTACCCTAGAAACTCCTCTACGTGAACCAAAATTGTATTTGATTCAAGAGGATGGTAATAACTAAACTTCTAATATTAATTGCAAACACAATATTAGAGTAAGGGTACTCTATTGCAGTATAGAGATTTTCCCTTTCTGTCAGTAGAAAAGAGTTTTATACCAATAAATTACTTACAAAATATGTGTGATTTAGTCAATAACATAGAGTTGTACTTTAACAGCATGTTTAAGTGGTTAAAATTCCATGTGACCTATCGACCAAAGTATCACCAATCCTCTTTAAAGACATTATTTCTGTTCATCTTAGATTGTACTCCTGGCAGACAAGGAAATGCTTATATGACTTTAGTTTGCCCTTACTTTTGTTAAGTGAATTAGTATAGGTTATCAACGTATTTTGCTATCAGTACAAGTACATAGCAAAGACATTATACCATAACCACCAAAAACAGGCTTCTCTTGTGGGCTCATTACATTATATCCTACCTGGCAGAAAGGCAACTACATTAACTGCAGTTTTACCTGACTTCTGAAACAGTGGACTGCTTATAAAATTTGGAGAAAGAAGAGGTTGTGTAGACCAAGTTCATCTGAAAGAGAAGGTATAAAGATTTAGCATTTCTGAAAGTCAGTCCTATCTAGAAACGGTGTATGTCTGGCCTTTCCTAAAACCATCCTATTTTCCTCCAAGACTATGCAACATGCAAGTATTTCCAGACACACATCAGCCAAGCTAGGCAGAGCAGAAGACCAGCTGTTTATAACAAGTCCAATATTCCCAGGAAACATCAGATCATCTGCCCATGGCCAGCTGAAGGGTACAGCAATGTTTTTTCCAAATAAATGAGTTTTGAAAAAGGTGCACATTCTTTGCCCAGCAAATTCTGAACATGGAGGGTTTCCCTGTGCTGATGCTGAAACTTAGGGTCAAACTTCAAGAAATGTGCACACGCTCGTAACATTCTTTATGTTGCTACTGATGTGTAATGAACAGCACAGAGTTTTTTCCACGGAATCAGAGAAAGGATCTCTGGAGACCACCTAGTCCAATCTCAGTGCTCAAAGCAGGGTCAACTACATCTTGTTCCCCAGGGATGTTTCCAGTTGAGTATCTCCAAGAATGGAGACTCCACAGCCTCCCTGGAAAACTGCTTTAGTGTTCGATTACCCTCACAGCTAAAGATCTCTTTTTCTCTGCTTGTGTGGAATTTCTTGCATTTTGATTCAGTTTGTGTCTATTTTGTTCATCGACATGTATTTCTTTCCAATACACACAGTGTACAATGTGTGGAGAAGCAAAATCTCTGCCTGTTTCATGCTGTGGGATGGTCTTGGGTTATTTTGAAGCAAAAATCACAAACAAAATCCCAAACCCCCCACTTCCCTACTAACAACTTTAGTCAATATTAAAGGTTGGCACAAAGCTCAGCTTCAGCTTTGCAAAATCCATTGGTGAGTTCAGGCAAAATTTACACATAAAAAATAGACTTCAAGTCATATTCAAGCAGGAGGTGGTGACACTGGAAGCTCAACACCTTCTTTCTGACACCTCTGTGTGACAAGGGCAGGATGCTCTGGGACAAGAGCAAGACACAGGGCTTACATCAGGTTAGAGCTGCTCCATGGAGTGCAGGGAAAGGATGTGTCCTGCACTGGTTATCTACCACCCCTCCTGAAAGCACTTCAGTCATTAACATGCAGGACTGGGAAAACTAGACAGTCAGCTTTCAAGTCTTTTGTGAAGCAGCTAGGGGGAGGGAAGAGAAACAGAGCTGGAAAACAAGAACATGAGTTGATATTATGACAAAAACTTAGCAATTATTAAAAAAATTTCTTGGTTGCATCTGTAATTTCTTTGTTATTTGTTTAGCAGTTTTCATACCATTGTTTGAATCCTTATGTGGACAGTGTTGCATTTTCTGCTGCATTAAAGTATTTTTGATCCCTACACCAAATGTCTTCAAAGTCACATTTCCTTTTAACTAAGATTCCCATCCCTTTCTTCCCACTGTGGAGCAGCTTTAACTGCCTACCAACAGAGTGCTATCTCTGCATTGACTGATGCAAGGTGTTTGAGAAAAATAATGGCCTTTAGAATACCTAGCATCAGAAGGAAATGTAAATGTAAATATGTTTGGGAGCTCTAGGGTAATTATAGATGCTTTAAGGCAGAAGACTGTCAGAAGATATCAATTTAAATGGAAAAGATTTCATCAGTTCAATGTCTCAAAAGTGGCAATTAAGTTTTAAAAGACTTTTGCAGAGTTCTATTCATAGATCCCGATTTGTGGGGGAAAATACACAAAATTTTTAGCAAAATGTAGAAGTCAAAGAGACCTATTCAAAACTCAGTTTGTGACTAACAAGCTGAAAGCAGTCAGTTCCCTCATACCTCCAGATAGCCACTCTTTGTACATAATCCTCTGAGGGGGAAAAGGTGGGAAGCAGAACACCACAACAGACTCAGTGGCACCCGAATGTCCCACCTTTTGTTCACAGTTCTAATCTTTACTAGCCAAGCAACACGCTCATCTTACCACATGTTGCACAGTCTGTGCCATGGAGAGGAATTCCTTTGACTCTTTTTGCCTATATTCTGGGAGAAACTCTATGTTGGCAACACGAAACAGTCCAACAAAATACAGTACATCTTTGTTTTCTGCCTGAACTGCAAGAAACAAAGAAGATAACCTTTTTTTTTCCCGCTCAATAACAATGAGGTGGTTTTTTTTTAATTAACTTCTAACCCAAATGAATCTATTTGGCCTTACAGTGGAAACAGCTACCAAAAGAACACTGTGCTTTTTATAGTCAAACTGCTATAGATGTGTACAAAATATGGTTTATTGAGCACCTGTTCCCTACACACAAGGTAAGATACCACCATATGAATGAGCCAGTATAATGAAGGCAGTATCAACATCCAGATTCTGAAGCATCTCTAAGGAACCCGAGGCAGTATTAGCGTCAGGAGTCTAAAGAGGAAAACATAGCTTTTAATGCCCAATCAGACATGTGCTTTTTAAAATCCCCTTTTATTTCTTTAATTCTATCTTGCATACGAGATAAAGGACTTGGATTTCATAAGGTCAAGAAACACAGTGAAAGGTAAAATTTCTGAGCAATCAACCTCATAGAAACTGTCAAGTCTGCACAATCAACTTGCACATAAAAATGTTTTGCATAACACTTAAAAAAAAAAAAGTCACACTCCCTAAAGCCATCAGCTATGCCTGCTCTTATAATAACTTGTTAAGTCTTTAACTAAGACACACAAGAAGTACTATGTTTTTTTTAGAAACAGCTGAAAGTACTACTGAGGATAGGGATGTATGAAATTGGCTTGAGCTTTCAGGAACTCACCAATGAAGAGCCACAGTAATGTCCAGGTTACAACTCCTAAAATGAATAGAATGAGGGTAAAGAGAATTATTTTGTTTTGAAAATTCCACAGCAACTTATCTTTTTTCTTCAATTTGGCATGTTTTTTCCTTGCCAGAATCCTCTTTGCCAACTTATCTTCTGCAGATACCATTTGGACTGAAATGTTGGCTACCTAAAACAAGGTGAAAGACAACAAAAATGTGGAACATTTCTAACAGCAATTGATGGACCAACAACTAGAAGAGATTCCCACATACGTTTGCCTGTTACTGCATGTACATAACTGTAATTAACTTAGCAGCAGTTTAAAACTCCAGTCAGAAAGTAAGGGTCTTCCTTCAAGACACTTGCATTTCACTCCTGAGTTGACATCATTGTGGGATGTCAAGTTTAATACAGTGGCTACAAAATCCATGTGTTGATGGAGCTTGTCATGCAGGAGATGACAAGCATAACTACCAGCCATTTGCAAAAGTAGCATTGTAGGTTATTTCACAAGTGCTTCTTTCCTTTTGCCCAAAAGTAGAAGACCCACATCTGAGTCCAGTTTTTGGCCCATGAGTATAAGATAATCCAGGGTGATTCCAGGGGAAAGTCATCAAGCAGTAAGGGGTTGAAGGGATGTACAGCAAAAAGTTGAGAGCCCTGGGGTTGTTCAGTTAGAGGCAAGAAGGCAAAGACAGTGTGAGTAAATCTAATTATAGATTTCCTTATCTAAAGTGGGTTATGGAAAAGACAGAGACACACTTTTCTCACTGATGAACAGTGAAGAGACAGCCACAACAGTCACATACAGTAGCAGGGGAAATTCCAGCTAGAGTGGAGGAGGGGGAAGAACGTATTTCATCATGAGGGCCATGCGTGTGAGCCATGCCCAGAAAGCTCAGGGAACCTCCATCCCTAGGAGTATTCAAAACTCAGTGGAACAATGTTCCAAGAAATCTCTTGGCTTTGATGTTAGTCCTGTTTTTTAAAAAAATTAAAAACATTCAGAAATCCCCATCAACATAAATTTTTTTAATATTTCTCTGATATTATGTGCTAGCAATGGTCTCAAGAAGAGAGCTCTGTGTATCCTTACAGAGGTAGCATAAGAAACATCACCAGAAATATCCTACTGATCCCGTAGTCAAATACAGCAGATAGCAGTCTTTGACCTCAGAATGGAGGATGTTCAAAGAAAGCTTGGCAGTAAGTAATAATGAGTAAAAAGACCCAGTAATACTCTCTACAACTTCCTCAAGCAAAACCTGAAAACACAGAACTGGAAGATTTCAGACTAATATCTTCTATGTAGCTAATTAACTGCACTTGTTTGGTGTGTTCTTCACTCAATTTACCCATCTGTCGTAATTTTTAAATTTTTGAAAATCTTATCAAGTACATGCCTCTTTAAGAATGAAAATCAAACTGCCTGTTTGTCTAAGGCTCCTCACTGTCAGGTTCCTGTATACACTCAGGTATCCAATGGGACAGCTTGAGGCAGCTCAATAAATGCTTGGCTCTGACATCTGAACTTTGGGCCACTTCGATCAAGATTCCCCCAATAATATTTTATATCTAAGTTTTCCCATTTCAGTCCTCTTTGCAGCTATGGACCTAACCAGCCAGACTTCTTCTTAAAAATTGGGTTATGTCAAGGACTGTTAAAAACTGCACTAGATTGACATAACTGGACTATAAGTATGAACTTGAAACAACTAACGTCTTCATTGCCATTACCGCAATTCTAACTTTATTTTTTTTTAAAAAATGCACTTCATGTATCAAGGTTTGCATGGCAAAGTTCTCTGTTACGCAGGATTCACAGGAATACTGAATGCTGTGTGCTACATTATCAATATTTTCCTAGGTAATAGTAGTCTACCATAGGCATCTTATAGAAAGGAAAACCAAGGCAAAGTTAAGCTGCTCCCTTCCCTCAGTAAGGGCCATAATTCTTAATTCACCTTTCCTCTCTACTGCAACTTAGTTCTTGTATTCTAGAATTGGTTTCCATCTAAAGCTGTAATTTGACTATCACCATACACTAAATTATTTAATTACTTCTTTGTCATGAGTTAACACTCATGCAATAATCCCCTGTTACATTTTCTCAGGGGAAAGTAAAACACTTTGCCTACTTTAATGCTGCCTTTTTGTCTAGAATTTGACTTCTTTGTTGAAAAGCCTGCTGCCATGACACCAATATAAGCTTTTCATATTGTCACACTGACATGTTCATTATTTCAATTGTCTAAAAAATACATATTATTAGCAATCTAAAGATATGCAAACACACGTTGACATTTTCAAATGTCAAATCTAGCCATGATGTTAAGGTTAATACTTGATAATCAGATCATAAGAGATCTAATAGTGTCAAGAAGTACATAAAATCAAGAATGCTCAAATCACCTACTTACAGTTCCTTCATCCTCAGGTTTAGCTGTTGGGTCATCATTTTTTCCATCCATTCCAGCAGAATTAATTTTATTACTTGTCCGAGCTGAAAAAGAGCCTTGCACCTTTCTTCAAGCACCACTTCTACTTCTGAAGCTAGCTAACAGCAATGTCCAGGACCAAAAGAGGCATCAATTTACTTTGATGAGTTTCCAATTGTAATCTCATCTGCCCTATTGCACCTTTGTGAATGCTAGAAGGCTGCTATCACATAACTTTGGACTTCCAAGTCAGACTGCTTAAAATAGGCTTTTCATGGTATTTTCAATGCTGAAATAGACTCCAGCTTGTTAAAATATAAAATCACAGTGCCAAAATCTATACTACACTAAAATTTCACAAAATTAGTTTCATGAACAAGAAAAGTAGCAAGCAAAACATAAATATGAAAGCAAAAACACGCCAAAAGAAGGAAAATAAATACAGGCACCTTGAGTAAGTGTATTGCAGATAACTGCAAACCAAGAGGAGCATTTTGACTCTCTTCTAGAATTTTGTAATGGATCTGTTGAACACTCAAATTTGGTTATTTTATTGTAACTGAGAAATAAACTGCTGCAGGCTACTTATTTAATATTGTTAAAATAGATCAGGTTTCAAATAGAGAATCCTTTTTGTAATCAGATGCAGGAAGTCACTTGTATTATAACAGTTCCATCCTATTTTCTTTGTTAATTAAATATTAATAGAGGATGTAAACCAGTACTTTCCTCAATGGATGCTAACTATAGAGCTGTCTTTACTTTTAAGTGATTAACAATCTCGATGCCTTCCTTGAATCAACTGCAGAAATGGCACTAGAGAAATACCATTTTTATTAAAATAATAACCCTTCTATGAATTTATCTTTGAAGATATAAACCCTAGACTATCAATCAAAAAAATTAGCAATACAGTAGACATAGAACAGAAAAGATGTAGTCAGAACTCATAACAGGTGAGCTCCAGGTGTGATCTATGCTCTATGTAAGCAGCAATAAATTACTTCAACTGCAAGGCAAAAAATCCTAGAGTCAGATAAAGTATTAGCAAACTATAATATTTCCTATCTGCAGTAGTCTTTGGCTTATGCCCTGAAGCACAGTAATTTTGTCCTCAGTTGTTGTTTGTTCTAGAACTGCAAGGTAATTTAATTATGAGTAATTTTTTCTGGGATTACTCTGGTCTCAAAGTGTTCATCTAATTCCCAAAAGCCTCCAACTACCCTGTGCACAGGGAGATCCTGTGATATAAGTGGTACTTCAGAAGCTGGTCCATAGATTGAAAGAGCATTGTACATATAAATACTTCAGCCTGTGGAGGAAATCATGCTGGAGCAGATATTCCTGAAGGACTGCAGCCCCCAGAAATGGATGTTGAAGCAGAGGAAAAGTGTGAGAAAGAAGGGGCAGCAGAGAGAAGTTATTGAATACTGACCAAAAGCCCCCATTCTCCTGCACTACTCGGAGTTTGGAAGGTGAAGGGGGCAGGTAAATAGAGGAGAGGCAAGTGCAGAAATGGGCCTGAGGAAGGAGGAGGAACAACATTTTTTCCATGTTTGCCCTTTGGTTTCCCACTACCCACATTAATACTTCCATTTTTGTTTAAATTTGCAATAAGTTCAATAATTTTTCCCCAAGTTGCGTATGTTTTGCCTGTGACAGTAACTGGCAAATAATGTCCCTGTCTTCAGCAGAAACCACTATTTTTCTCACCTTCCTTTTCCTCCCATTTCTTCCCCCAGTCCTGCTGAGAAAAGGAAGTAGAGCCTGAGCAGCTGGGTGGGAGTTTGGCTGATAGTCATGGCTAACCAAAACAATTGTTGCAGTATATGGTACTTACTTCCCCCTCTCCTCCTCTTAAAAAGCAAGGGTTTGAGTTTTGCTCAAGATAGCTTTACTTTGAAACAGAATGCAGCAAGAATAAAGAGGCTGACAAACTGAAATGAAACATGAAACTCATTAGAAATAAAATCATCTTATGAAAGTGAGCACTGTTGTTTCCTTCTGCTTAATTATTGCATGTTCCCTATATAAAAAAAAAAGTCTGAAGACTAAAAAAATTTAAAGCCAATGCAAATCATAGGCTCAATCTCTCAGGTCCCCTGATAGATACCAATGATTCCAGTTCAGCCTGAAAAGTTACCATGACCCAAGTATTCCGGTTCTGAGCTTTGTGGAGAAACGCACTTTGACTTAGGTCCACCTGAAAGGGCTATTGGCTTTAAGCCATTACTTGGTATGAATGTGCTGGTATTAAGCACCTTGATTTTTATCTCCTGTAAGTAATGCATAAGAAAACATGACATCTCTTGCTGACCCAAATCAACATAACCATTTCAGAAATGTCCCATTTTCTTTCCCTTGTCATAGCTTCCTGACCAGTTCCACTTCCTCATGCTTTTCTTCTGCAAAACCCACTCCCACAAATCACAGACTTCTCAGATCATTCACACACTGATAGTGGCACTAGGTTTTACTCACATCATTCTCTCTTAGGGACATAGCTTCCTCACGCACATCTGTTTGGCAGCCTTACTTTCTGTTTCCCACCTCACAGAAGACACTCACTCACACAACCAGGGGCAGCTTGTCCGTCTAATCTGTGCCCCCCATGATGGTGATGAAAGACAGTCAAGGAAAGATAGTCTGGTCTTTGATACATCCTTCCCTACACACCCACACACCTCTCTCCCTTTCCAGTCTTCTGGGCAATGTGGTTTGTCCCAAGATAAGACCACCGGGTGGGTATTTGCAGGAGAAACTGTCTGGAGGCTCACATAATGAATGCACTCCAGAGATGGGGGAGTCATGATGTTTGCATTGTTGTTGGTGCACATTGGCTTGCAAAAGGGTATAAAATGCTGCTGGAGACCAGGCAAACTAGGCAAATGGATGTCCCAAAGCTGCCAGCACATTCTGGGTGGATTCCTTTAGCAGGGAAGACAGAGCACAGTCACTTTTGGATGAGTGGCTAAAAGTGCTAAGATCCTGATAAATACAGAGCTAAAATCTGAACTAGCTACGTAAGTGCTTTTTTGCTTGTTAACTGTGAATTCTGCAAGACTGAAAATTGTGAATCTGTACATTTCTAGCCAAACTTTCTCATATTATAACCCTTTACACACTGTAATCCATTGTCATAGATCATAGAGTTGTTATTTAGATGGTGCATTGGCAATATTTATATACTGTACTGGCAATAAATCTAATCATAATCATCCACGTGATGATTGTGTCCTACTTCTCGTACCTGGCTGAGAACCTTCCCTCAACTACTCTGCTACACCCCCCCCAGCCCACTGAGTCCCTCATTAAGGGAAAGGTTACAGCAGATCTATGCAACAGCCTCAAGCCACAGCAGAGATGTCTGCCTGTATTACATGGATATATTGTGGAGAAAGCTGGGATATCAGCAATTCAGCCTTGTAGGAGAAAAAGTTTGTCTTGTGCTGCACAAACCTAGTGCTCTGCCAGGGGAGAGGTAGGGCTTAGCTCACCTGTCTCAGACTGCCTAGATGTTAGGCATGTAAATCCAAGTTTGTTTTCTAGGCTCAGTCTATACATGATGGTGACAGAGAAGCATTCAAAACAGAAAAGATGATTCACACTTTCACAACTGAGTACAGATAGGAAAGAGGTTATTATCTTAGCAAATCTGGCATCTACAAAATCACCTCTGTGTAACAGAAAATTTTCCCTTCTGACCAAAGCTGATCAGTTCAGAGACAGTCCTTGCCCTTTAAATGATGGGAGCCTAGAACCAGCTTGACAGCATCAGCCCACTAACACAGCAGGGTGCTCCAGAGAGCTACTAACCTCAGCGTGACACTTTTCCCAAACTAAACATTAAAAGTGACAGAACATTAAAATTGCTTGTATTGCAGGATGTCCCTTTGCTAACCAGCAACGTTTAAGAAGCTGCACAAAATCATTGGAGGAAAGTCCCTGCACAATGCAAAGGTAATTCTACTACAACCTGGTTTTAGTACCTATAAGAATTCTCCTGCATATTGCTTTTATCTGTTTTTTCTTTAATCAAAACTCAAGTAAAGCACGTTTTAACATGTCTGTGAAAAATAAACAAGAGTTTTAGTGACAGTTTATAATGACATTTCAGATGGCATTCATAAACATTCCTAAATCAATCAATTTTTGTTGGTACAGTCACACTGTCTGATTGCATACTTTGTACCCCAAATAATTTCTTCAAATTACAGCCAAGATTACTTTTAACAAAGGAAGGAAAGGTTTTGGCTGTCCTTCCTAATAAACCAGCTGAATTTGTAATTCAGTTTTATTTTGAATATATGCCAGGTCAAATATGGGGCACCTTCAATAAGCATGTACTCGTAACTACTATGGTATTAGTAGTCTGCAAAGATCTGTATACACAGGCAAGACATTAACATTTTGGATCCATCTCTTCCACCACAGAAGACAGAACCAGCCCACAATAGATATTACTTCAATTTTTTTAAAGTTAAAATGTTAAGCAAGTTCAGGTGAGGCTTTTATCAAAGTATGAAAGTGGGTGGCAATTGATTACTAAATACTAAATTATTAATATCTGTCTACTAATACATGTTTCAATATCAGCTTTGAACCCTTTTCCCCTCCCCCACTGAATGAATACCATGCTGCTTACTTTCAAGATCTTTGTCATCTAGAGATCCAGGTTCGAATCACAGCACTTGTATTTATTTTTTTCTCCTTGAGCTCTCACTCAGTTTCTGACTGTTGACAATCCCTGACTATGCACTAGAGGTCTCTGATGTAGCAAAATATTTTCCAACAGACAAAATCACCTTGGAAATTACAGGCAATTAGCTGTCTTCAAGGATCGAGAAACAATATATCTGCCATTGAAGAGCACATCATCTGAAATGAAGCAGAATATAGAGCTAATAGAGCTATTTCACCTCTGAAACTCAGACTAAGGACAGCTTAGTTATTTGCATCCCCATCAATTTAAATTAAATTTAAAAGGCTAAGTGAGCACATCCTTTGGACACAACATCCCTTTATAAGTCTGTGGCATTTTAAGAACAGCAAGCCCTGCTACTCCATCAGTTAATGGTCTTGCATTACTTGATGCTCATTGGGGCCACCATTTTACTCTCAATTTCTCTCTTCCTTGTATGAAACTGGACTGTGTGTGGCAGGGCAAGGAGCAAGACAAGCAATATTGACACAGCATACATAGAATAATACTGCTAGATTAAATATGACTTTTTAGGACAATGACAGACCTATGAAACCTGCTGCATTTCTAATAAAATAAATACTACTTAAAAAAAAAAAGGATTTCTACAATAATGAGGTTGACCCAGTTGAACCAGTGCTGAAGCCAAAGATAACATCCTCTACAGAATCCAAGTCAGGGCAGCTCTTCAGCCAAGCAAAAACAATGCTTGTAGCTTTTCAGGTGATTTGCTGATGTGCAAACTCCCGTCTATCACATGTACTTGGATAGGTCAGGCCTGAGCAGGGTCTGACAAGCCAAGTTCAAAGTACTTTTACTGGTGAACATGTCTGTGTTCATCCCTGCAAATCACACTCAGCTGGTGACCTGGTCCTTAATTGGTGACCTACTAAAAGTGAACAAACATGAGATTTATGCAGTCGTGGTTTCAGCTTACAAGCAGTGCAGTAAAAAAGCACTGGGCCATGAGGCCAAGACCTCCAGACACTGTTCTGGTTAATGGATACCCTGTTCTTGATCATCAAACTCTATGTGCCACATGGAACACAAAGAGGAAAACATCTCTCTTCCCTCATTTTCTTAGCAGTCACACCTATTCCCATTATGGATGCCCAGCTGAAGCAAGGCTAATATTAAGTGCATGCAAACCAAAGATATCTTATTCATGCTTGCAGGATTAAATCATCTCCCCAGGAAATACTGTGCCCAAGGCCTCACGCCAACCTAGCCTCAGTGTTTGCCAGAAATAAATTCACCTATAAAATGCTGGTATAATCTACTTCTTCTGCCTTTCCACAGTTGTATTTTCCTTGCAATTAGGCAGAGAATATCTTTAACACCCTGGAAGAAAACCAGCACTGGAAGTTTAACTTCTTGCCTTCCCTCCTCCGTCTTTCAAAAACTACTCATGCCTCTTCCTTTTAGTCTTGATCTTTCACCTCATTTCTATTTCTCTAATCATCTTCTAAGTAGAAGGACAGACCAAGAAATCCTGGGAAGAAAAAAACCAAAACACAACTCCCAAATCCTAGAGCTTTTTCTGCCTTTATTACTGTCTCTTAAAAGACTCCAGCAGGGCATTAAGGCCACCTGTGATCCTTTTATCTCCACTCTTGCAATCTTTCGATGTTATCATCCAGGCAGTGAGACTACAGCAAGCACAGACAACCTCAAACTGTTAAGGAAGCAGAGCAGAGTTTTATTGTTTTGGGTTTTTTGTTTGTTTGTTTGTTGTTTGGGTTTTTTTTTTAAACTTCAATTTTAAAGCAAGTAACTCAAACTAACCTACTATTAAACAGATTATTTGCACTTTCAAGTATTGAACAAGCTGTTTCACTCAGTCTGGTGAATTTGGGGTTTCAATTTCTCTGTTCAGGAGTTATGGGGCAGCTCAACATTTCATCCCTAGAAGTGACTGACACTGTTGTTCTCATCCCTCACCCACCAAAGATTTTGATGAGTACCCAGAAGATCTACAGTGATTAATTAAAGAACTGAAAAAACATACTTGACAGGAAGGAGCACCAGAAAGTTAATCCACCTAATTTGATAAGGAAAAGTTTAAACAGAAGTATTTTTAGTGTTTGAATAACATAGCTCTCTTGTTGGCAGGCTCATCACCAAGACAAAGAAAATTCTAAGTGCCAGCAGAAGCAGGGCAGTGCAAAGAGATAACTTACAAAGAAAATCTGATGTTCAGAATAAAAAGCACAGACAAGCCGGTTGAGAAGAATCACTAGTGAGGGCTGTTAACCATGAATACAACTGACCAAGAATTGCAATGACTCTTTTTCACTAAATTGCACAGTCCCCTGTTGAAATCTTTTTTTCAGAGATGCTTTTGATGTTCTAGGTAGGCCAATGCAATCCCCTCTGACCTTGACATCTTTGAGTACTGCCAAACAACTGCTCTATCTCAGCTGCAGGGACACTAATCTTCATTAGGGGTTGATCACCAGATTGAATATCTGCTCATGCCCTTGGGATGAGTGTAGGGAAATAACAGGCAGAAGTTAAGAGGATCTGGACTGATGGAAACAAATGAAAGTCTAAACGTAAAACTTGTTACTGTGATCCACATAAGCTGCATTTTTTCCCCTGCCTGCTTCTAGGTTCTGCATTACAGAAATTGCTGTTTGTGTGTTGGTTAGAGAAGTAGCACTTCAAGGGTTGGATGTGAACATGATCTGCACATGGCAATATCTTTATACATTCACTGCCCTGTGAAGAAATTGCAAGAAATAAAGAACCAAAGACCTATTAACAGGAGGGAGGTACAGCCTTGTCTGTTCCGTTTACAGTGTCATTGCTAAAAAAAAGAAATAAAATAATTTCTTACCACAGTTACAGGTTTTGACCAAACAGGACAGACACCTTGTGTGTCTGCCGTGTGGAAGTTCAGCAGAGAGAAGCACCCTTTCCAGTGTTGGGTCTGCAGCCTCAAATCAAAGAACTTATGAACCTTTCTTTAGCACCATCATGGTATCCAGCTCCATCAGTCAGCATCTCCCAGCAACACCACTTGAGCCAGCTGTGTGAACAAAAGCTTTACCACAAGCAGGCCCTTCTTTTCAAGGAGTTCAACTCTCCTGATGTTAGAGCCAATCACCTCATAAAGGATAATATGGAGCTAATCAAGACAAGTCAGCCTGGTCAGCAATTTGCCAAACTAGGCAAGCCACCTGAGATTTGTTTAAGGATCAGTACTTGAGGAACAGGTGGATATCACAGCAAACATAAGCTGATCACACATGTACAAGTACAGTGCCTAGTAAGGATAGCTGGTCACATAAGCTGCACTTGCCTACTGCAGTGAAATTTCAGTATCCTTTGTTGTCTGGAAAGCATGGGATAAGATCCCCAAACTAAATCCTTTGTGTAATGTCAGAACCTGCAAAGACTGCACTTCCTCCATGTAACAGAGTAGTGCTGAATGTCTGTGTCTTGACCTTCAGACACAGGGAGCTCCCTATATCCACTTCCATGTTGGCTGGTCATCTATCTACCTTTTGCCTGTCCAGACTTGTAGTGGATTTATTTTAACAGGCGAGATGGATTCCTCATGGTGCTTTGAGTCAAAAGGAGGGGAAAGCTAATTTAGGATCTTTTGGGATGCTGGCAGAGCCACCTATTTTTACTGCCACGGCCATATAAAAATAGAAACAAGACAAACTACACTTCTACATGGACAGCCTGGACTCCTCCTCACACAGCTTAGGATCTTGTGCAGCCTCATCATATCTTGGCTCTCAATTTTGCAAGTGACATGCAGGGCTGTCACTATTTCTCCTCCAGAACCATTATGAGGAGGTAGCTCTGAAGTCCCTGCTACCTTACACTGAATCCAATGCATTGTTGGGACCCTGTTCAAGACATTAAATCTCTGAACTTGCCTCAGCCTTATCATTTCTCAAACTTTTCTCTCATAACATTTTTAAAAATAGATTTAGACTCCAATTTCCCCATTTCTTTGGGGAAGGGTAGTGGGGGGGGATGGGTCACGACACAGGGAGATCAGGACATAAACACATGACTATGTAGATGATTCCTATGGTTTTAAATTGATGATAGAAATTGTATTTTTTGATGACTCTTCATAATACATTGCATTTTCAGTGCAGTCCTCCTCCTGAGGATTTTAAAGAAGTCCCAGACACAATGATAAGTCTCAAAAATGCTTTGCCTTTCTAATGAATCCTGAGGGAGGAAACATGATTCATTCTGTAAAACGCCAAGCAAACGGCAATAGCCACATCCTTTACCTCAAAGGACAAAGTGTAGTTACAAGCACACAGCTCATAAGTAATGTTCTATAAAGAACTATTTTTGGAGTTAGTTTTCTTCGCTCCAAAGAGCAAAGCAGTTTTTTAAAAAAATAGATTTAAAAAATGTTCTATTAGAGTTGGACACTCATCCATCCTGGAATAAAAACATATCAGTAGGAGCACTGTCTTTAGTTTCTTTGTTCTTTCAGTAGCTCCGACTGGACACAGAAACAGTTTATCTCAGCACAGCAGCTCTGCTGCTGCGTAGAGGTAAGGATCTGGAGAGACCATGTGCATTTTGCTGCTCATTCAGTCTTATTTTTAGACAGCCAAGTAATCAAGCAAATGCCATTTCTCTTTGAGCAATGTACACTGCCGGTCTCCACTATGAACAGCTTCCCACTAATGTGAATAAAGATCTGCCTTCCCTCATTCCCAGCCAAGACAACAGGACTTTCAGCTTCACTTGCTATATATGGATTTAAATTAGAAATATTAACTGAGAATATACAAACATTGACCAAAGGAACAACTAAAATTTGAGACCTCTGGTGACCCTATGATGACAGAAGGGGTATTGATGATGTTAAGTATGACTGTTTTATGTTTCCATTTGTAGAGGTCATCATGTCCCTCTTCTCCCAAATGAGGGTGATCTTTCTTTTTTCTATAAGAACAGCTGGTTCTCCTCTACTGTAGTCTTCTTTTTTTCCCCAAGAACTTATTTTGCTCTGTCCATCTTATCCTGTATTTCATGGGTTATTTCAAGTCTGCTCACAGGAAAGACAGCTTTATATTCATCTATTCTTCTAATTAATTTTTCTTTCTAATTTGCCTTTTTTTTTTTCCCCCTAAAGACCCACCACATGCATAAAACAGGCAAGTTAGCAGCAGGTAGGAAATGTTTGCTTTTAGTTTTTATTTTCTATCAGATCGCATCCCCTCCCCTTTCCAGATTTAAACAAGGAGTCCAGGAATAAAACAAAAAGAGAAAAACAAAACCACAATAAACAAACAAGCAACCCTCCCCCCTTGTTTTCTCTGCTCATTGGAGGGTGTTACACCCATCACCCCCCACTTACGCCAGCCATGACCACTGCAGGTCAGTTCCTTGCAGATTTTGCTGACCACACATTGCTCTGTTGGGGGTCACATCTCACCACCATGACACTGCAAGCAAACAAATAAATCCAGCTGTTTCCATCCTGCATGTTCTGATACTCTAAAAATATCACCGCAAACTTTGAAGTTTAAAGCATGCTAACCATTCTGTGCAGGCCTTGATCACACGTTATAGCTACAGAACAATTAAACTAACAATATCATTTTAAGGAGATTGTCTTAAAAACAAAGCAAAATTACTCCTTTTATTTCAAAATCACTATAAAGGATGTAACATTTTCTGAAATTCATTGTCTTCAAAACTACTGGTTCATCCCATTATGCCTAGTAGAGAGTCTCTTAAAGAAAGCAGACAATGTTCAGGACTGAAAACTCCTTCCTCTATACCTCCCACTTTTTAAAGAGCTGGCATTTATACTTAGCTGAAGGGCATGAGCATCACTGCTCCTGCAGTTAAGTGCTCCCTGGGCCCATTTATCTCCAGCTAATAATCCAATTTGCCTGGATGTACTTGACTCCAGTGGGAGGACAATTCACAGAGCAAATGCAGAAGGTAGTTCTTAGGGGACTCATCATATTACACAGAGACAGGCACTTTAAATACAGAACATATTCTGCCAAAGTGAGCTTCACTCGTGCAGCCTGCTTCAGTGACGTGGCAGTACTATGACTTACTTTTATTTCACAACTCCCACTTATAAACCAAGCAGCACAAAAACTGTTTAATCATTCATGGATTCATTTTACAGAATACAGAGACTGCTGAATATGGTTGTAAACAGTAATTTTGCTTTTGATCCTTATCTATACCAAATACATAAAAAGAAAGTGGAAGAGACAGAAGAAATAAATCAGAAAAAAAAATTTTATTACTGTAAATGCACTACTCTTTTTTCTACTTATTTTGACTTAACACGTTACAGGTGTCTCACACCCAGAAAAACTAGAAACCTACCACAACACTTACCTTCATGCAATACTTCTTTTTGTATTCCCTCTGGGAAGGTTATGGCAAAGCTTGACTTATTAACGCATACATCCCAGAAAGATCATCTCTGTTCTAGCTGTTGTATTTGGCACCCCACAAAACAGCTTGTAAGATGGTAATGCTTTTGTATAAAGGATTCACATAATTAAACATGTTCCAGCACAAAAAGAAGACTTTCGTTTTTAAGTAACATCTCACAAAACACCTTACAGCATCTTACAAAACACACTGTGATTTCAGTGGATCCTTTTGAGACCTGAGTAGAAATGCCTTCTAATTGCACTAAGAAATCTCAAAGAGAAGATCTCCAAGACAAATGGTAGAGAATGAAACTGAATGCACAGGAGTCCACAAAGCAATTTCCAGTACTTAGAAACTGCAGGTCTGTTCCTTATAACTCACTATATTGACCTTCATGGTGGCAGTCACCACATCTGGGCTGGGGGCTCTCCCAAGTGATCCAGCTGTCCTGCACTTGGGAGACAGGCGCCTTCATACAGCTGCACGCCTGCACAGTCCACTTTCAGCTGTGGCCACGCTGCCCCTGGCTAACAACAGCTCCATCAACACCCACCAACACACTTAGTAATAAAAAGCCAAGAAAAGGGTTAATAGCTGCTTTGCCACAGTCCCAGCAGCACCTGACAATTCTGAGCCATTTTAGGGACACTGCCTCAGAGCAAAATCTCCCACAACAGGAAAGAAAAGTGCACTTTAGGTTATGCACATGAGCATGAGTTTTGTTTTCCTCACCTTCTCTCTCCTCGAACAGGGCCTGAACCTTTCACTCCAGTTCCCTCGTGCAATCTAGCAACCAAATCCATCTGGCTACAGGACAAGCTCTTGCTTTTCAGTAGCAAAACCTTCTCCAGCTGCTACTCATGTGGGCACCCAGCTGTAGCTCATCTTCATAAAGTCATAGAATCATTTAGGTTGAAAAAGAACCTTATTGAGACCTCTAATTGACTCCAACCATTACCCATATTCCAAAATATACTTTTGAGGTAGGGGAATACAAGAAATATTGCTTTAATTTAGCACCACTGGCAGAACTTTGGCACAGTGCTTAATGCATCTGAACTGTTGGGGCAGAACAAGAGAAAAGGGCTCCTTAAGGATGTCAGGGGATGATGAATGCACTGGGCACACGCACAGATTCCCTTGATATTCCACTTGCACCTTCCAAATTTGCTATCTGATTTATTGATTTTTCCTCCTTGAATCAAGAGGTTTTTCTATTCACTTGGAAAACCAATGTTGCCATGGTATCCACGCACCTAAAAGTCAGACCTGAATTTACATGACCATTCTCCTGAGAGATGAGGAAGGGGTTTTGTCCCCTTTTACCAAGAGTCAAGGCCACAAAGACCAGGTCCAGTGCTCAGCAGTTCTGGGGGTGTTAGGGCACATCCATGGAGGGAAGCACTCCTCCAGCATCTTTGAGAACCTGGTCAAAACAACTCTTTGGTTGTGTGCTGGAAGGAGCTGGAAGCAGCAGTTACCCATACATTTACATTATGTGTGGGAACTAATACAAAGAAACTTAGAATGAAGTGTTGACTCATAATGACACTAACACAAAGCCTGCTCCTAAAAGCAATCCCTGTTCGCTTTTGTTGTCCTTTCCGTGCCTTGACAAGAAATGAGAGAAACAGAACATTTAGTTGATTTCTGTGCAAACAAAAAAGCTTTCACCCACCTCATGTCTTTATCGACAAGATGACAATGCATACCTTTTCTTAAAACTCAGTTTGGAAATACCCAGCAGTTATCAGTCTGTCTCAGATGTGTGCTGCTTCAAGCCCCCACAAGCCACGTGCCTGGGGATACCTGCTCCTTCCCTCCAGCACTGCCTCTACCCTTGCCAGGCAAGCTGGGCCCTGCAGAACCCAGAGCAGAGCAGAGACCTCTCCTGCATTTCTGGACATCACTTCTGAACATAAAGATTGAATCTGCCACGTGGTGTGCAGAGCACTGACTCACTGGAGCATAGGATTTACGCCTTTAACATTTCTACCAAACTGAGCCATTTAACAGAATTTCATTAGGGAGAAAGTTCATCTCTCTAATTTCCCCTATAAATCCAATAGAACCACTGACAAATCTATTTCTACATCTGAGCAATGGCATTAGAACTTCACTTGAATGTCACAGCATCATGCACTCTGCTGTTGCGTAAACACTGCAAGATGAGAGCAGAAAAATTTCCTTCCATCCAAGGCTGTGATTTTCCCCCTTTGGTAATAGTTAACATACTTTTTTTCTCTCCCCTCTCTTTTATCTCATGGTTTTCTACTGCTCAAGCTTAGTCACAGACCTATGGTGGTTTTATTTTGGAAATTCATGTGGGAAGAACAACCTCAGCAAAGTTTAAATAGGTACCTTGATTTTTTAGGGTGGGGAGTAGTGGCTGCCTCTGCATGTTTTCCTAGCAGTCACTTGTGTTGTCTTCTTGTCCCTGGCACTTGCCCTTTCTGCAGGACAGCCAGCCCCACAAAGGGGAAAATAGTTTTGTTTCCAGTAAAAAGCATACTGTGTGTAAAACTCATGCTGACAAAATCGTCTGTTCCTCTGCCTGTCTGTTTGGTGCCACTCTAAAATTTAGGGTGTTGCAGATTGTTTGCCTTGGTAGCTTATGCGTGCATTAAAAATATCAGCTTCTATATTTCTTTTTAAGTTTATAGAATACAAAATACTGACTTTCTTTGTATTTTCTTTCTGCTCTCATACATGAGGATAAACTTGGATCCCACACTCATGCATTTGGTTCTTCCTCCCTCACACGTGTTGAGCGTCCTGTCTGAAGGCCATCCGATGCCACCTTAATGGTAAAAAGAAGTTACTAAGCAGTTGTACATAACGAGGTCATGGTCTCAAAACCTTTATTTAGGCAGATAAATGTCATTTACTTGTGTACAGGAATGGCAAACTGAAGCTCAAGGGTAGCAATATTTAAGGTGTTTCTGGTCCAGCCTGCTATGATGGGTATCTCTGTGGTACCGTTATTGAAGGGGGATGATATTTAAAGTACTTTCTCACCAAAATATTCTATTCTATTCTATTCTATTCTATTCTATTCTATTCTATTCTA